>NW_028263375.1:27124649-27430786 GCF_051168715.1 Poecilia mexicana
CCGTCATCTGTTACTTCTGGACAGCAAATTTCTGGCTAATTCCCAGAACTCTTGACGAAAGCAAACCTGCCGGTGCATCATTACTGTTTTATATGTCAGGCTCGGCGCCCGGGTTGTCATCAGTGACGTGAAGTGTCAAAGCGGATGTTTGCATCAATAATTAAAAGTCAGTAGCCCACAGTGTCATACAGTAAAAGCAGAGGTTTTGGGTTGGCCTTGCCTTTTAATATTTCCAGGTTTGTAACGGTGCCATCCATTCCGAGTCATTTCCCAAAGTGCTGAATTACTGATGCGCCTCAGCCTTTGATGGCAACCCTGAAAGGCTGGTGATGATATTCTAGCCGCTTATTTTAAGATTCAGAACACAAGTTAAAGAAAGAGGTGCAACTCATGAGCTACTGACTTCTCCTGACTTCTCTTTCCTGTGGTATTTGGCCAACACAGGGAAGAAAAATTTTCACTTAAAATTGTGTCTGGAATTTTTTTTTTTTTTTTTTTAAGGATAACTATAAAAGAGTGGAAACACTCTTATACATGCAAAAGAAAGTTTGAAACAGTTTCTACATAAAAATACACATGCAGCATGTAAAAAAGAAGATGAGACACTGCTGTGTTTTTGGTTTTGTCTGAATCCACGTTAAGCAGACTGAAAAGGGTTACTATCTCATTTATTGAAAGTAGAGGAGCCAACCACTAGTCATTGGCTAGCACAGCTTATCTGACCAGGACACTTATTTTATATAATTTGTTGTTTCTTTCAACTATTGCTGATATCGGTATATATTTTCCGCTACTAATTTAACAAATTAACTCAAAACCTCACATTTTGGCTCTCGTCCTAATTTGGCCTTTAGAATATTTCTACAAATTGTTAGTACATATTTTACAACTCCATTGTTTCAAAAACATCTAACATGGTGGAATTAAACAGTATTTATAGCCATCTAACACGTCATCAGTTCCTAGCTACTAGTTTCACATCATGTTTAGCTAGTAGCTAAGTATCATGTTTAGCTACGCATGATGTTTAGCTTCTAGGGAGAAGCTAGTAAACATGATGTACTAGCTACTAGTTTCATATCAGCTACTAGCTACTACTTTCACATCGGTTTTAGCTAGTAGCTAAACATGATCTGAGAAGCTAATCTGTTTATTTGTGCTATAGTAGCTAAACATGGTGTTTTTAGCTAAAGGCTAGATGTTAACTAAACGTCTTGCTAGCATAAAAAAAATACAGTTTTTTATGTTAGCTTTCTAGAACATCATGAGGTAATGTGATTGCTGGTTGCCTGAAAGAGACACATGTTTTAATATTTGAGGTAGACTGTCCCACAATGCATCTGTTCTATAATTTAAGGAGGAAGAAAGTCTCCAATTGAAGGTGGCCGCTCTAAGAAACATGACAAAAGTCTTAGCAGGGAGAGGGGAGCGTTTTTAACATCATACAAGCTGTCAGGAGTTCAAAGAAAGTTCAGAGTGGAGTCAGACTTGACGTGATAGGAGTTGTTGGTGCAACGAGACCAGAGACTACCTTATGTCTCGCACGAAGCAGACATTTTGCCGTCTCTTCTTATGGCTTGCTGTAATATTCCCTGTGATGTCAAGGTTTTGTTTTGCTTTGCTTTTGTTCCTTTCAGGATCCTTTTAGATAGAATAAATTCTATCCGATAAAACAGAAAGGGCCTCCACAGAAACATCCGGTAATTCAGGACGACATGTTTGTTTAAGCAGAGAAAAAAAAAAAAGAAGAAAAAAACCAACCTGCTAAAGCCGCAATGTACGAAGCATGAAACAAATGAATAATTTAATGCATTAAAGATGTGATTCACTAGTTTCCAATTCAATTCAGTGCTGACTCATCAGTCAGAGTTTATTAGATATACTTGAAAATCCCATTTCCTGTTGTCTGCTCCTTGTCCGCCCAGCAAAAGAGAAAATAACTGAATTTCAAAATGGCAAAACTGTACATGGAGAAGTGTGAAAAACAAAGACTGCTCAAATGAGATGTTATTGCTTACAGCTTCCTCTTTAGTCATGCTCTTCCTCAGAAAACACCCTCAGGGCTACGTGCCTCAACCTGCACCTGGAGCCGGAGGAAGCTAGCAAACTGTTTGCGGATGATGCGTGGGGGTGTCTGAACATTTATGTTGGTTTTGGGTTTTACCCAGTGGAGGACGGACGCTGGAATGGGCAGTAGCATGCACCACATCAATGTTCTCCCTTCTGACTTTAGAGGAAACAAAAAAAAAGACTAAAAATATTATGACAACTTGTTTCGGGGCAAGGATTAACACAAAGACAGCAAAACAAAATAAAAAAAATAGAAAAAGTTGATATAGAAAGAACATGACTCACTGACCAAAACATGTTGTTTGAGTGTTTGAAAAAATTACCATCACACAAGCAAATAAATACGTTTCTAAGAATTTGTAATTATTGGCACTGAAATAGAAACTTAAAAAAAAATAAAAATTCCTCCATCACACTATTGCCTATCTTTCTTGTGCTTCAGTGGTGTACAACGATAGACTAGCATAAAAAAACAGCATCTGCTTCACTCTGGAACTTTATACAATATCTCATTGAAAAACTTTAGGAAATCTTTAGACCGCAAAGTTTTTTAAAACATCGGTTTACTTGTTAGACCTTCATGAAGCAAATTTGTAGATATGGCAGCATATGTGGCAACATGGGAAACCAGGTGAAAGACGGTTACATTTTGGTGTTTTTTTTTATTCGGGATGTAAATTTCTTTCTGTTTTCTTCCCTAGCAGAAAGACTCGTGTGCACAGCCACACGCTTTTCAACAGCAGCCTCTCTCCGCGGCCTGCCATGTCAACAACAGCCAGGCGTCATTAGGAGCTGTCAGAAATCGTCTCGACACTCAGGATCAGACGCAGACAGGACGATTCTTTCATCTCAGCTAACACAAATTTGTAGGAAAGCTGTCTATTTCTCACTGATGATACAGAAATACCCGTGTCTGACAGAAGTCTTTTTTTTTTTTTTTTGTCTGTGACCCGTGCGACGCGAAGCTGTAAGTATAGATTGTGCCGTCGATGCAGGTTACATGATAACAGCTGGAGAGCTAAATGATTGACCTGCCGAGGTCGGCGTGTCCTTGCTGACTCAGAGATTTAGCCGAGTGAAGCCAGAGGAACAGACAAGATCAAAACGGACGGGTCCGTTGTAAAACCAAAACAACTTTTATTTATATTCATTTGTCATCGTTAATAGTAGATCTTTTAAATGCATTTCTTTTAAGATGCCGAAGGTGAACCTCTTAAAGAACTCTAGGAAATAATGCGACTGAGTCAGAGGCACCACTTAAGATTTTACTGTAGTCCTACGTTCTTCCTACCGCAAAGACTCCAGTTAATTTCATCTCCAGTGGGAACGGATTCACAATTTTGTCGCAAAAGTCAAATTTGCTGCCGTATTTCACTGAAAGTCTTCCACTACCAAAGGTGGAAGAATATAATGGAAAGAAAGAACACTTAACATTTGCAAAGGATACAGATTGGGACGATTAATGTCACTGGCAATTAAACTTCACTTCTAAAAAAAATGAGAGCTTTTAACTGCGGAAAAATGAGCAGGCTGGAGGTTTTACCAACCTCAAGAGGAGTTTGACAGAGCCAACTATGAAACTCCGTTTGAAGACAAAAGACTCCCACATTGTGCGTCCTGACCTAATGTAGGTATAACTTCTGGAGTGGGAGGATGTGGATTACTCTGACAGCGAATCGTGGTGTTGAATTTTGAGGAAAATCTTCATCAGACCTAAAGTTAGCAAAATTATTCACAAATATAGAAGTTTTTTATTTTATTTCTTTTTTTACATTTTGAAACAAAGACCTTTGTGCTTAATAGGGTTTGGCATGAAAAATCAAAACAAAAGTGAGGATAATTGTGAAGAATCCAAAGTTTTCAAGCTAGCCTACTGATGCATATTCCCACCTACTTCTAATGAATCTATGCTTCATATAATTACGTATCGCTTCAATTACATGTACGTCTTTGATGAGGGAATATCATGATGCAAAACTAAAAAAAAAAAAAAAGAGTCAATTTTACATAGTACTGCCCCTTTAAAAAAAAAACTAAGATGCAAATACAAATGGAAATAGAAACAGGAAATTACCTTCCTGTAGGCGACACCTTTTGAAACGTCTTCATTGGCCTCCACAAACAATATGAATATCACAGAAAGCTTTCTGTGTTGACATAAAGCAAACAGATTTGCTGTAAGTTGCAGGAGAATTGTTGAAGAAGAAAAAAAAAACAGCTTGTAGACTTAATATTACATGCAGCAGATGTTCCTGAAACAACAGTACCATCTAACCTAATAACCCGTGCATCGACTTTCTCAGAATCGTCCAACTGAGTCAGACGGGGGTGTTGAAAACTGAGACCAAACAAACATCACCAGGCAGGATTTTGTTTCCAGTGAGAGATTGTTTAGTTTTAGCTAAATAATTATTTGTGGAAAATGTTCTATAAGAATTAAAAAAAAATAAAAATAAAAAATCAATATGTGATTCATTTTTCTTGCTTAAGTCTGATTCACTTTGCTTTGCTTACGACAGGCAACCCCAGCTCCATTTAGTGTATCGCCATGGTAACAGGCATTCCCTGAGACGACAGCCATGACAATAGAGCAGATGTCAGGAAAACAACTCCAAACAAAATTAGGAAATCACTGCTGTATGATCATCCCATTGAAATGGGCTGATCATTTTCCTGTTGACTTTTTACAGTTCACAAAAAAAAAAAAAAAAAAGAATATGGATGGGGAAACGTTTCCCTCAGCAGCCTGCAGCAGCGAGGCCTTTCCTAAAGTCTCCCAATATGACTCAATTGATGTGATTCGGACTGTAACGTTCGGTGGATTGATCTGGTAAAGACTTTGAATAAAAATGGGGCACTGAGCTTCACAGGCTCGACTGCCGACGACGCCTTGATTAGCGAGGGGGGATTAGAGAGGGCGTGTCTGAGCGCATCTGCACCGCGGTGTCAGTTTACTTGTGTAACATTTCGGCGGATGCTATTTGCAGTAATTAGCAGAGGCGACACTCTTGGCAGCCTCTTGAAGCCAGACTGCCTTCTCGGTTTCCTGCATCAGCAGATCCACGCGGCTGCTTGGCACGGCGGCTTTAGAGTTGATGCAGAGGCTGGCAGAGCTTACAGCTTAGCCTGCAGAATGCAAGGGGGGGACGTCACATGCAGATGCTTTACAGGAACCACTGCGTTCACAGAGAAAGTATCTGTGAGCCATTTGAATTCAGCTGCTGTTGCTGCTAAGGGCGGGCATTTATCGCGTCGTTTATCATTGAAATTAAATTTTATTCGAACATGATACAAATATAAAAATAAAATAGTGCACAGTAACAAGAAGTGCATAAGAAAGAAGAGAAAATACAGATTTTTTTGTTTCAGTTAACATATCATGCTCAAAATGGGGTAGGAAGAAGTGAGAACTTATAAACTCCTACCCCCTAAACACTTGAAACTTTAGAGTCCTGTGATATCGTTTATCGTTGTCCCAATAAGTTCCAATTAATGATGTTTAAAAGAAAAAAAAAAAAACATGACCATGCTGGCAGGATTTTTATTTTTACTATTACTATTAGGGAGGGGCATTTATTTCACCATTTATAATGATATATTTCTTAAGAGAATTTGATTTATCGTCACGATAAATTCCAGTTAATGATTAAAAAGCTCTAAATATGTTCCTATCAATAGGATTGTTATTTTGATTATTTTTCTCTATGTGTGGGCATTTATCGTTTATCGTGATACATTTCTTATTATGATAAGATTACGAGTAATTGTTTAAATTCCAATTAATGATGTTTAAAAAACCATAAGAAAAAAAGCCACAAGTTCCTGTTGATGGGATCGTTATTTTTAGTCATTTTTCTCCACTCTTGGATTTACCAAGGTGTTTTGATAGAAATCAATTTTAAAATATGATTAAATGTCGTTACTTTGTGCATTTTAGTGAAATAAATCACACTTTTTTGTGAATAGTGTTTTAAAGGACCATATTAAAAATAGAGCAATATTTTTCTTACTGGTCCATTCAGTCACAGGTTTAAAAATAGAAGTAATAAATCGCCACTTTTAACGTTATCGCAGTACTAACTCAAAATATCGTGATAAACTTTTAAGTCCATATTGCTCAACCTTTGGAATAAAATTGTAACATGATGTACAGCTCAAAAAAGTTGATTTTACAAAAATTAATACAATTCGGAAAACCATGAATTTTCTGTCTTCACAGTTGTGCAAAGATTAAAGCCTGTCAAACCTTTGGCAAGGTACTTGGATAAAACCTTGTCATGAGTACATGATGGCCGTTATCCCCCAGGATGCCTTGCGCCTCTCCTCCCGAATGTAGAGCCGGGTCCCGCTCAAGTGCTCCAACACAGGCAAGTCCTCCTTCGACTAGCACTTCATTAAAATTTAAGGCAGCCTGCTGCTCCGACATCTAACCAATCCATAGCTTGGCACTTTGTTTTAGCTGGAAACGAAGACCACCGTGTTACTCCACACCCTGGAGTCATATCACGTTCATGTTACCTCTCCGGCGAGATAAGGGAACAAACCCAGTCAAGGAGCTCATCTGCAAGTCAAGTGTCACTCGGGTCTCCGGTTCTGCACGGCAGCTGTTAATCATTGCGAATGAGAATACGGGCCACCAGGTGTGAGACATCTAATCTCGCTCGTTAGGCTGCTCCCGAGCATGAATATGGAGATTCCCGTTTAATTATTGCACGTTGCGCAACGTAGCATTCCCCTCAGAGTGGCTCCATTAAATTTGGCCAAAAACAGCTGTTTTGTGCCAAGCTACAAAACACCGAACACAAGGAATACGACGAGTCTTTGATTGGGTTAGAAGTTGCCTGGTTTGAGGCAACATCAAAGTCAAATGAGCTCACTCCACCAGCTCTGTGACTCATTTGTGTTGTGCATCATCTCGAGGCGAAAAGATAATGGATATCCTAAACAGTCGTGACAGCATCCCTCTATTATTTGTCACACAATGAAAAATGTTCCAGTGTTTGGTCCGTCAGCTGAGAAGGAGCTAAGTGGTGCTGCGAGCATCGGTTTGATAATGAATAGTGACTGTCAAATGCGTTTTAGAAACTTTGCTGACTGCTTATTGCTTCAGCCCCAATTAAAAAGGCGAGCCGCCGTCATTGATATTCCGCCCAAATGAGGTGGAGAACGGCGCGCGTCTGTCGAAGAACGCGACTGTATCAGGGGCCATTGTTATCGGCATTGTGCACACGTGTGTGGACACTGGCGGTCTCTGCAAATATGCGTTGCAGATTGCAGTTGGGAGGAGGGAAATTAATGTTCCCCATCCAGGCAAACACTTTCCAAGTATAATGATAGATTGTGTCAGAGACAAACAAATGCAGTGGGGGAGAGGGAGAAAAAAAAGAAAGAAAAAGCCGATGCCTGGAGGCCGATTACAATGCGGGTTAGCTTGAGAGAGGAGAAGAGCTGACTCACAAAAACTAATGAGCCCTTTTGATGTAAAACAAAAAAAAGCTAGTGTTAATCAGGTGGCAAATTTAGTTTTAATAATTCAATGTTTGGATGGTGTTTAAAAATAGAGGACATGGCATGTACCTGGTTGCAGTTTTCGGTGATAGCATGTTTTTGCCCCCCACCCTTTCAACAATGCATTTCATGCATTGCTCTGCACTGAAATCAACATCAAAATCGGGAAGCTTTTTCTTTGATTCTTACCTCACGCAGACGTATACAGCCAAACGCTGCAACATTTGACAGAACCAGGTCGCTGTTCCAGTTTAAAGTAGATGCACTGGGAAATCTTGAAATATGCAAATATGTTTCAACAAAGACGCTGACGCTTTAGAGCCGCGGCTGCATTCGTTCCCCCCAAAACAACAGTTGAGATGACTCTCCATGCTGCCGTTAAACAGCAGCGACGAGCCAGGTTTAAAAAAAAAAAAAAAAAAAAAAATGTAACCGAATATTTTTTTATTGTAGTGTGAACAGCTAAAAACCATCAACCTTGCTGCAGAGATTATTCTCAAAATGCTGCATGGTTTTTAGGGTCACGTTCTGCAGTTTGATTCAGGTTTTTATTGTCGATTGCGTCAACGTCAGACTATGTTAAATCACCAATAAGGTAGACTGAAAGAACAACGCAGTGATGGCGTTATTGTTTTACTTGTCCTATCTTACTCAGTTTTTGGGCTAAACGCATTTTATCCGTGTTGCTGTGCGAAAACATATGCAGTTTATCACTTTTTAATATTCTCAAAAATAATTCATTTTTTTGATGTAAAAATATACTGATTCGTACGGACCTTTGCTGATGTCAAACATGAACAGAAGCTATATTTGATTTGTCTGGCAACTCTAAAAATGTCCTTTTGTGACCCTTCACTCTGCTATAGAGCAACCCAGTGCTGTAGTAAAAACTCTTACTGTATATTACTAAAGCTGGAGGGAAGTAGAAGTTCTTTCCCACTTGACCTTTTTATCCTAATGCTGTCAGATTCTCTGGACTAATTGCCCGTACATGAAACCAATGCAAATAAACATTTTGCCAATAGCGTGAACAAATGTGGCACCATCATTCCACATGCTTCAAAGTTATTATTTTTAAATTCCTGATATATTGCCGCATTAAATATTAAATTTCTGGAGAGAGGCACTAAAACGCTGTATGAGCTACATGTTATGTTTCTATGACAACTCTTTATCTAGATGAGCTTGTTTAACTCCTCAGCACAACAGGAACTGAAAAAAGGGCTAGTTAGCTTCTCCGCTAGCTAGCGCTTTAGCTAGCAGAGGAGTCTTTGATTATGGAGCTAAAACTGTCTCATAATTCACAAATGCACAGACCGAGATTCACAAATGCCAAAGATTCACAAATGCACAGGACGAGATTCATACTTGTGAGCTCCTTCTGGCCTGTGAGTTGCGCTGCATTTGTGTGTGAATTTTGAGACTCCCCTGAAGTCTGAAAATTCAGTCTGTTTTTTTAAGAAACATTAGCTGGGCGGATCTGGGACTCATGTTCTGTTATCAAAACGGCTAGAGAAGTGTACCGTAAAAAAAAAAAAAAAGAACTCATAAATCCTTAGTGGTTGTCAATTATTTAAAATTTTAACATATTAGGTAGTTGCTTTAATTAACCTATGACTGCTGGGTGTTGGAACATCACTTGAGGAGACGAGGTAATTATAAAACTATATGTCATTTGTATTCTCTGGCCTATCTTAGCCTTCAACTCCACAGACATGTGGGTCAAGTGTGCTAATGATTCTCATTTGGTTGTAATATTGCATTTGTGTGCTGCAGTCGTGTCGTTGGATAATCTGCTCAATGTACAATGTGACAGTAAAAAAACCCGACAAAATACAACAGGCAGATTTTGGCCTAATTCTGTCTGAAGTGGCCAACATGAGAAGCATGTCAACTTTAAGTAGAAATACATTGGTTTCACAGTATCACTATGTTCTATATTAAAGAAAATTTAATACGTACTTTGGGAATGAGTTGCCGAGACTGTTTGAGTGGTTTGACAGTACCAGTGTTAAAAAGCTGCATTCACACTAGCCCTGGTTAGTCTGCTTTAATCCCACTCCAGTTCATTTGTGTAGAAGGTCCAATTTGCTTGGGGAGGTGTGAATCCTAAGTCTTGGTTCGATTAAAGTAAACTCTTGACACGGTTTGAATAAACATGAGTATCACTTCCACCTCTTCTTAACGTTAATAAAGAGTTCGTTTAACTGACGGTACGAAGCTTTAATCTTGAGATGTATCCTTACAGCTTCACTTTATATCCAACTCTGAAACCACCGTCGAACTAAAATACAACATAAACTTGAATGAGACGGTGTAATGACTAAAGACATAAAAGAATGATATAAAAACATATGAACATACCTTGCTGGCTCTTCTTTACAGGCAGAAATGAGGTCATTGAACTTATTCTTTAAACTTAACTTGCTTTTCTCCAGCCGCTTGCTGAAGTCATGCTTTTTCTGCAGCCCCAGCGAACATGCTGGATTCCACTTCCTACTTAAAACTTTTCAAAATAAATGTCATAATAACAAAAAAAATATGCATATTACAAAATAAAACACAAACTAAATTATGGCAGTAAAAATTAGAATACCAAGTGGGCCAGACAGAGACCGCTCCAAAAGCAGGAAGTGGTCTATTGCACACTTCCTGCATTTGGAGCCGGAAGCTCAGAAAGAAACGTGATTGTTTTTCTTGAAGGAGGAAGTTGAGCTCAATGTCTTCTTCAGAAGTTTGTATGCTGTTTCCTTCAGTGGTTATCGGGGCAGCGCCACCACAGGCGAGAGAGAGCGGAGCGGGTTTTTTCCAGTTATTTTGGTTTGTTTGACACACTGGAGTGTGAAAGCGAATCACAGCAGCTGGATATGCAACAAATGTTGCAACTTTGGTCCCGATTAAGTCGAGCCTACCAGACTGTCAGGTGTGAAAGCACCCTTAAAATCCTATTGTGCACAATATTAAGTCTAATTTGCAATTTTACTCTTTTAGAGTAAAATCAAACTTTTTATTTTACTCTTTAAAGGCTTGAGCAGTTTTGAGCTATTAAAACATATAACTGGATGCAATCAGCCTGTGCCTGATACAGTCGTAAAAGTTATTTAGCAGCACAAATGTTGAATGCTTTGTAGACAGATATTTCTTTTCCGACTCACACTTTGAGCAAAAACATTTTATGTAAACAGTCTGAATGAATGTTTTACCTCTAACAGTTAACCCTGTCAGAAACAAGCAGGGTTCCTGTTAAACAGCCGGAGGCACAGCTACTTTTATTTGTTCGTGGCAAATCCCAGGACTGTTGCTAAAACTGTTGATGCACCACATTAGTTCACAAAAGACATAAACGGATCAGAGAAAGGAAATATCAGATCAGATTTAAATACTGGTAGACACTTGTTTGCACAATATGTGGGAACAGTTTTGTCCCTTTTGGATTTTCTTACAGTTTGCATGCATCTTGTTGAGAAAACAAAAGGGAATCTCTTGTTGGTGCCACCGCCTTTAACATCCAGGGACTATATAATCACAATCCAGCCATATTAGTCTTTTTGGCGCTTTAGCGCTGTCACCAGTAAAGAATGGCTGGTCATTCTTGGGGTCATCCTGCAAGGCCTCTCATAAATTCCACTAGCATTAGCTGTCTTCTGGCTCTCACCTGATAACACTCATTATTGCTCAATGACCTCGAGGTGCAGCTTCACTTTAGGCCCCGTCACCTTCAGGACACAGCTGGTGAACTGTCTTTCCAACAGCTCACCTCTGCTCTTAAAAGACATAAACTCACGCCTGACAAGTTAGCCGGCAGACAAGAATCACAAGTGGTGATTATTTGATATTGTAAAGTGAATTACATCCCTCCCACCATTCTTCAAAGAGAAGGAGGGGCTGTTTTTTTATTTTTTTTGTTCTTTTTTTTTTTTTCTTTTGAAAGACCGTAGGGATGTGTGTGCGTTTTATGAGGCTCCTCAATCACACAGAGGAAGGATGTTTGAATCTCGGCTCCACCCGGGGTGACAATGGAGGTTCGTAGTCACTGTCAGCGAAGAGATGAAATAATAAAAGGAAATAGAGAAGGATGCCCTCTCATCTACGGCGATGTAATTTTTTACTCATCGCAAAATCAGCAATGATAAATTATTGAGGAAAAACTTTTGCAACCCACATTTAAATATGACTTTAAAATATAAAAAAGTAAGCTATAAATATGAAAAGTGTGATTAGTTTAATAGTTATTGATTATTTATGGTGAATTACTGCCATGACCAGCAGTTACAGGGTTAAACAAATTCTGGCATTGATGTTAGCCAATGAGCTGTTTCTAAATGGTGCATTGTCCCGCCCACCAGCTCCATTAACTGAACGAAGGAGGTAGAAAGTAACAGGAAAAACAGTACCAAATCGACATAAAAGGAATAGTTAGCAAACATAACTGATGCTAAGCATTTACTGATAGCGTAATATGTTAGCTTCACTGGTGTTAACTAGTTTGGTTCATAATATTTAGTCTCCTTTAAATTAAGTTTTTGTAGAGTAAATCGTGATTTACCCTACTGTAACTTCACTATTACAGTAGGGTTCGTGACATTTGATCAAACAGAAAACCCCCCAAAAACTACTGACTTTAAATGGTTGCTCGATGTGCGATGCTGGATGAAACACCTTTTTTATTCTTTCTTTTTTTTTTTTTTTACATAAACACTCATCCTAATGCTCTCTTGCTGGAATAGATAGATGCTCAACTGAGGAGAGAAACCATTTCAACAGGAAAATAGAGCGAGTGCCCTAGGAGGCTATTCACACTTGTGCTGATAGTTGTTAAAACCCTGTGTGCTTCACTTCAAATGGGTTTAGAACAGCTTGCGGATGCGAACAGGGCAATGGAGCAACACCATAATACACTCTGGGATGTTCACCTCAGGCAAGCGTGTTGTGATGCTAAGCAAGTCTCTGAAAGCTGCCAAAGAAATCCATTGATTTCTCTCTTTGTTTGTGGACTTGTTTTCATTGTGGGATTCGAGCGAAAGATACAAAAACCTGCCGAATCATTCTCCAGGTGGAGGTGTCCCAGCAGTCGATGGTATGAAAAATATAAGATCAATCAATTTACATCTTACTTTTTCTCCCCTCACCCCCTATAGCTGCAACTGAAAGAGGACCTCTCAAGATTATTTTAAAACTGGGTCAAACTAAGAAGTAGCATCCAACACAGAGCCACTTTCAGACCTTTTAGTGTCCTGAACGACATGCCTGCTGGCACATCTGGGAGGCTGCGTGTTTGTCCTTGGGAGATTTTCCTCATTTATAGGTCATTTCAGTCTCAACTTTATTGAATTTCTCTCAACTTAACGTTCGGCGTGCTCTGCTATCAATATTATATGTAGGGTGGCAGGTGAAAAAGTGTTGCCACGTTTTGTCACGACAGAATCACAAACTTCGTTGGATGTTGTCAAAATTCAGAAAAGTAGTTCATCGTTGTAAAATGGAGAGAAGGAAAAAAAAAACTGGATTCTCGTTTTTTTAAAATTATTTTTAAAAACACCTTGACCTTCTCAGAAAAATCCAGTGTAAACAATTACCTTGAAAAAAAAAAAACAATAAGCAAATTGTGGCAAGAGGAATGAAAGCTATTGTTAAATCTACGTTTCGAGATGTGGTGTATTTTGAGTTAAAAAACAAAAAACACTTGTAATTAGGTGAAAGCAAAAGTGGTTCCTAAAATTGACTATCGATCTTTATTTAAGAGCTACGCCACACTTTATGCTTTGAAGCACATGAGATCCAAAACGATATTGAGCTTGGATTTTACATCATAAAAAAATAATGTGCAGTCACTTCAGTCATGGATTATCAAACCTCACATTCTCACAAAGAGCAGACTAAATATTTTAAAGTAATACCGTAGTATTTCCTTCCTCTCTTTTTATTTTACAATCATCCAGCATGCAGTATCAACTTTAGATACTGATTAAAATAGATGTTTCCTTAAAAAAAAACAAGCAAGCATATAGAGACATATTATTTATGTTTCTTACGCTTTCTGCAGCGCTGAAAGGATGTCAGCATGACTCTTGAAACAGGAAAGAAATCAAAAGACACTTGAGGATCGTGTTAACATGCTAAACGGCACTGAAACAGATGCAAAACAATCCCTTGCCCTCATTCGCTGCTGCAGGCTGTTGGTATAACAGCAAAAAACAGCTTATTTTTTTGTGTTTCTTGCCTCTCTGGGTCACTCAGTCACAAATGCATTCAGCGTTACTAATGGAGCACAGGAGGGTGATACTGACGGCTGTCATTCCACAGGCAAACACTTGGATACAAAGTCAGTAGGATATTCCCTATAAAATGTGTTTATCTAAAATATAAAAATTTACGTTTTATCGAACAATTGTGAGCCTGAAGAATCTGCCTAAAACAATGCGCAGTCTCTTCAGATGCGTACACACATGATAACATACAGTATATAGCCTGGTTTGTGATTCTTATTCAGTGTTTCTTGGGAGTCTGGTTGATTTTGTTCAGGGTGAACAGCATAAACTTTTTTTTTTTTTTTTTTGTCAAAGAAGGAAAACATATCACTGGATATGCAACCAGAGATGAAACAATTGTGAAATTCATGGTTTTCCTCCCCAGGACCCTCTGCAACCTGTTGTTTCCTGATTGAACAACTGTGCCAGAAAACTGTATATACTAATATTTATAATAACAGTATATCCGATGCATGATGTTATTACTGTTTGTCCTTTCTGCTTGTGGATCATTAA
This sequence comes from Poecilia mexicana, assembly GCF_051168715.1. Taxonomy (NCBI): domain Eukaryota; kingdom Metazoa; phylum Chordata; class Actinopteri; order Cyprinodontiformes; family Poeciliidae; genus Poecilia; species Poecilia mexicana. The sequence goes on from NW_028263375.1 coordinate 27,138,992, forward strand.
TCACTTTGCACTCTTGATTGGCAGCAGATGCTCTTAGTAGCTGCGTCTACAGTGGCCTTGTAGTTGCTGGACCTTGTGATATTGGAATCATTGAAGTTTTAACATGTCCACTTATTGGGGATTGTTTCATCACTGTTACAGCGAAGGGAACTCTACACGGTGAAAACAGAGGATGTGATCCCATTCTGTGTGAAAACTCTGGTAGGAAGGTTATGTCTGGTTCACATGGTGAAGTTTTAAAACCTTTCTAAAACCTGAGGAAATTTGCTCTTATAAACATGTAATTACTAAAATCACAATACCCTCACTTTGTAACCCTCTGAAAAATGAACCCATTTAAAAAAACAAATCCCTCCACGGGTGATACCTCGATAGGGAGCGATCATTTTATAGTGTTAACACCGGAGCTGTAAGTGGTCCTGTATGAAACTGGTGTGATAGAACAACAGAACCACAGCACTTTTAAATTTCAATAATCAGAATACTGAAATTGTTATAAAAGGTTTATGTCACTCTGCCTTTTCCCCATCGATACGTTTCCCGACCTCCCTGCACCTTGCGGGGTTAAAAAACAAAAAAAAACAAGCACACAGTGCGCAAAACTCTGAAACAGGAGAACCGGGACATAAAACGGAGCGACGAACTAGATGTGAACTATGGCATAAAAACAGAGAATCCGACGCTGAGCAGTGAAAAATCAACACATGATGTGAAACATATGACGATTAGGCAGTGAAGCAGGTGAAGAGTGAAGATTATTGATGGTCAATAAATGATAAAATAAATCTAGCAACAGGAAATAACCTAAAGTGAGAGGATAATACTAATCAAAGGAAACTAAATGGAAATGATTGAAGAACAAAATGCAAGAATAAACTAAGAAACTAAAGTAAATACAGAGGAATAAACTGGTATGGCAAGACCTTTCGATCAATAATTAATACAGAGGACTGTATGGCAAGAATAAACAGACACTATTTCCAGATAAAAGGTGAAATAATATTGTTGAAGTGCCATGGGTTTGTTGAGACCACATCTAATACTGAGATTAAATATATCTTACAGACCATAACAGTAAATAACTTATCACTTATTTATGTTTTTAATTAGATTTGATATATTTATTTCTCCAATATTATTTTTCATGTCAGTGTTAATGTCATGAGGCTGACGACTCCATGACACTTTCAATTTGACTCATTAGGACTTGATTAAGAACCAGATTTGTTCTTTGTAATTTCTGCACGTCGATCGCGGAACGTTTTGAGTCGATCTCGGCATTAAATGACAAACTGAACGCCGTCATACTTTTGTCATAGTACCCGCAAGAATTTAAAACTACTTTCACCCCTGGTTAGCACTGCATATTAAAATGATTTTTGCAGTCAGATTGGATGCTTGATGTCAACAGAGTCACTTAGGCCAAAGGCTGTCAGAGTTGCCTGGGTACTGCTGCTGTTTTTTAGAAATTGATTGAGTGACTAAAATGAGTAAGTAATAAAAGAAATAAAAGTAGATCAATTCAAGCTGTTGTGTAACCTGGCTGTAGACAAAAAACAGTCTATCCAGATGAATAAAAAATAAAGTAAAACAACTTTTAAATGCCACTGCCTGAGAGAAAGCCTCACTGATGAACAAACTATCTGATGTACTATTAAAAAACCCTCTCAAGACACAGTAAGTGAACAAAAGGACAAACAGCTGAAGCTTGATTCAACCTGACAACGCAGTCACAGTCTACATTTGACCTCCAGCCACCAGCTGCACCACATTATTCCAAATGCAAATAGGGAGAAAGCTCATAAAGGTGATTACTTGTCAGTTCCATTGAGAGTAATTCCCTTCAGGAAATCCCTGGAACTTTCTTTGGGGTCCAGAAGCCTTAAAGCTCTCCGGACCACAGAGACCTCTGGGCCTTTTTTTCTTTTTCTTTTTTTGGACATTTAATTTGCAGAAATCTTCAGCGACTGCTGGGCTGAAACGGCTCCCAGGCCACTGTGTCCTGGGTTCGCTCCAGTATCTCCTGCCAATTGGCCCGGTCCAGAATACCACAGCTGAAGCCCTCCTCCCCTCATGCCGACTCCCTTTGGGTACGGGACAAAGTTTAGCTCAACACAGAGTGACACAATGTCAAAACGGGCACAAAGTCAAGAAGACGACCGGGCGCCGGAGCATTGCATGTCATTAACATGAAGTGAGAAATGAATAAAAACCGACTGTTCAAGCCCCCTTTGTGATTAGAGTGGAGTCAAACAGCTTGACCTCGCTGCCCACGTATTCTCCATATGTACCAGATTTGCATAATGAGTCAAAATTTCAGTTCAAGAAGTTAAACGAGGTCCCTTAAACAGTACATCTAATTGGTACTAATTAAAAATAATGTCAATACTCACACAAACTCAAGTGATTTCTGCAGTGAGAGACTTATCCAGGTGAGCGTGATGTTCCCTGTCTCCCCGAGCCGACTCTGATCTTGCTGTTCTGGGACAGCCGTCAAGGATTAAAGTAGGGAGGAATGTTCTTTCAGGCGATATTGATAAAAACATGTCGCCTGAAAAGCCCCGTCTTGGACTTAGCGAATCTTCTTGAGATCACTAAACTGCTCATCGTTATTTCTTAACCTCTTGCCATTGAATTGCCCTTTGTGTAGCTGCATTTCTATTGCAAAACTTTGTTGATATTCCGCTAACGTCGGAAAAACAATGTAGCAGTTGCAGTTTTTACATTAAATAAGAAACGCTACAAACTTCATCTTCATCTTTCAGCTAGTTGTCCAATCCGGGTGGTAATCATGTGAAAAAGTGTTTCCAATGCAGTTTTGCAAAATATACAAAATTATCTACAACCAAAAAAAACCGCCTCATCCTAGCGCAAAAGCTTTTTATCAAAGAATTTTTTTTAATTGCCGTGTCTCCATTAAGTGATTTTATTTTTGTAATTTAAATTGTGAAAGCATTCAAATAAATGGTTACAAAGAAATTAAGAGTAGTTTCCTTTTGTATTCCTCCTTCCACTTACACCTTTAAGCCTTTTTGAGGATGTTTCTAACAGATTTGCACATACAAGGAGATTGGTCTAAACATTTCAGAGCTTTTTTAATTCTAATAAATCATCCTGCATCAATAAAACACACCAAGATGCTTCTGCAAAGACATATGAAGGAAATATGTTAAAAAGATAAATTCAAAATATAAAGATGTGCCGCCACACCAAGGATCAAATGGCTGCTTTGTTAAGTCTACAAATGACACATCATGCTTGGCGCAGAGGTCAAATAAATCTGCTTTAATAGCACATACATCCCCGTGCCTTCTAACCGAGGTCAGCCATGCATCACTTGCTGACCTTCGCTGATGCATAGCCGAAAAATATATATGTTTTCTTTTTTTCTAAAAGGCAGCCGTCCCAAAGCACAAGTCAATCAAAGTCACGCATTTGGTTTAAATTGTGCATAAAGGGACGCATTTGCCCATTACTTAGGAGGAGAGAATGCAAGCTTGCATGCAGGCTTTGAGGATATTATGCCAACCAGTCTCAGTTGCATATGTGCAAACTACTGAAGCTAACACATGCAGCGCGACAGAACTTAGGCGTAGCAACGCCCCGGGGAATGAAATGTACTGAACACGCGTTGTGTATCCACCCGTTAAGTGACCCTGCGAGCAACACCGTCACATGTACGACAGAGAGGGGGAAAACAATGACCTGTGAGCTCTCAGAGGCTCAGAAATGTGCAGGCTGGGCTCTTTTTCATGGTCAGCCTTGCAGATTTAAAGGGGCCTTCGATGGGATACCAGATATCGGATGATGACGTCTGAGCCTAGTTTAGGTGTGCAAGTTCTTCGCTCATATTTTTCAAAGAAGGAAGTCGTGCTCATGTCGTCTCCTGAGGTTTTCCTTCTGTGGCTCTTGGTGCAGCCCCACTCTATCAAACGATTCAAAGAGTTGTTTGATGGATTCTTTCAACATTTTGGGACCGAAATGTTGCAATTTTGGTCCCCAATCAAACCGAGTCTACTGGAGTATCAGGTGTGAAGACACCCTAAGATGGAGAATGCAGACAGAAGCTTCCCCTATAAATAAGGTGCTAAAGTGCATTTGCCAAAAGGTGCCTGAAGGACTTGTGGAGCATGAGAAAAAAAATTCAAAGGCCTATTGAAACATAGATTGAATCTTTTGGCATGAAGGCCAGGTGTCATTTTCAAAAGAAACCAGACACTGCTCATCGTGTGGGGAAAAAAACCCACATTCTCATTATGCAGTGTGGTATGTGGGGTTTTATGGGAACAATTACTCTAAATCCACTTTGAAATAAGGCTTAAACACAACAAAACTGCTGAAAAGGGAAGCGCTTTGAGTACTTTGCGGATGTACAGCATCTAAGCCAGCTGTGCATGAACTTAACTTCACCCTGGATGCGCAATCATCTTAATTCACCGTCACAGCCTAACCACAGTGAAAAAAAAAACAGAAACCCACGTTATCGCCCTCTTATCTTTAATCTAATGAGTCAAAAAGCATTACATTGCACATTCGCTGCACAGCCCGCAGCTTAACGGCTCCGTTCTTGTGCTGTAGAGGTGACCGGGTGCCACGCGGAGCCGTTCAACTTGCCGTCGGTATCGAGACGCAAAACTCGTAAAGACATATCGAGTGCAGGGAAAACAGGCTCTTAGCTGAAATCTGAAGAGATACGGGGTGATGACACGACTTCACAGCAAGACGGAAGTCGGCTAAACTATTACCAAGAGAGGCTTTTAAAAACTTCCAAAGCTCTCCCCCTATCTCCCAGACTTTTAAAGCGATCCTAAGAATGTCAGCGCTGATGCCGCAGAAAATAGTGTAATGCATAATTCAGCAGATAAATCAAATAACGCAAATAATTCATCAAACAGCACCAGTCCCCGTTTCGCTCTCGCGACGCTCCTTTTAATAATCGCAGCGCTCTCACTGGTTCGGCTGTTTTATTTGGGCTCTCTGTTCCTTTTCAAACCGTCACAATCAAAAGCCACTTTGTTCATAATAAACAAGGAGGGAGGTTTTAGTGCAGATGTCAACAAAGGGAGGCTTGTCGATACAGCCAACTGCGGCGAGTGTGTGTGTGTGTGTGTGTGTGTGTGTGTGCATCTTTCAACCTGGGCCAATTCAGCACCGGCCCTCTGATAGCGGCAGACTGGTCTAATTTTCTTTGACCAGCTAGTGCACAGAGGCTACTAGAGTGCCCTTCAGACAAAAACACCCTATTTTAACCAGCTTAAGACGCATTTAAAATGACTCAGACATAAATGACACTGACATCCAAATCTGACGTGTAAGAATCTGAGCTGTGTTAGTGAAGGAGGCTCTAAAATATTAGAGGCATTGATAGTTTATTTTGAAATGTCTAGAATCTGTTGGACGTGACATCGTCGATGATTAGTAATTGGCTAATCGAGTCTCTCTATGGAGTTGTATTTTAAGACAGAAAGTCCACATCATGATTTAAAAGGACATATCACCAAGTCCTTGGCAGTCGCAGAGGGATGTGATTCTGGTCAGTATATAAAAGAGGACAACCAAAAATGTTGTGGTATATATAAATATGACTTTGTCTGGTGCAATCAACATGAATCTCATAGAGATTTGGACTTGATTTTTTAGAGTGGGATGGGTTTTATGTTGTTTTTGGACTGGGAACTGTCAGACCTGGCAACTATGATGACATGTTTCCAGTGAGCCCTGTAGCTATGAGCGCAGAGTTCGAGATGACACCTGGCCAGATACAAGGTCAATTTACCATAGTCAAGTTAGCTTGTCCATGGTTTCCTGTAGGGCAGGGGTGTCAAACTCCAGTCCTCAAGGGCCGCTGTCCTGCAGTTTTTAGATGTGCCACAAGTACGAAACACTGGAATGAAATGGTTTAATTACCTCCTTCTTGTGTAGATAAGTTCTCCAGAGTCCTATTATTCTATTCAGATGTGGTGCAGCAGAGGCACATCTAAAAGTTGCAGGGCAGTGGCCCTCCAGGACTGGAGTTTGACCCCTGTGCTGTAGGGTTTTTAAAGATTGTGGTGGTGGGATATCCGGGGAATTAAACTATTTTTCATATAAAATTACTATATAAAATATAAGGCTAAAATTTAAGTACAACATTAAAATTTAGGTTGCACCTGACGTTCACCTGTGAACACATGATGAAGACTGTTATAAACACTATGTCTCTGGTTCTCTTTTTCAAAGGGTGTAGAACCTGGTCCAGTTGGCAAGATGCTGGTACTGAAGCTTGTACAGGGCCGACTGTCTAAAGGAGGATTAAGGTAAATAATGTTCATGATACTTAGTTTTCATGTCATGCTGCCTTATATATTTCAGTCCTGAGTTAAATACATGTGTATTTAGTTTAGTTTTTTTCTTACTTAAAGGAGTGCCTTCTCCTTTCAGGGGAATGACTGGCCCTCTTCCTGACCTGTCTGTACTTCGAGTGGCAGAGGCATTCAGCGATCTGGTGACCACCGTGGGGATGAGTGTGGAGAAGCCGCTTATGGATTCTGAATTTGGACTTGTGCAAAAAGGAAGTGTACTGTCCTATCAGCAACCCAAACTCTTAACCCAACTTATAGAGTTACATCACCGTGCTCCACCTTCTCTTCCACGTTGTACTCATCATCTGTCACCAACAGAGTGTGTCTTGGGTAAGCACTGAAGAGGAACAGCTTCATTTGCAGAGTTTGCAGGTATCCTTTGATATGGCTGACAGAATTGAGACATCAACATGAGACCAGAGCAATATTCATGAGTGGCACATGCTGCGGCAATCAAGAATAACCTCTTCAAGATTTAGGGAAGTGTGTCACGTGAGAGGTCACAGCATCGCTGAATCTCTTGCAGAGCGAATAATCAGGGGTACCAAATAAACTGCCGAAATGCGGAGAGGTTCTGACATGGAGTTTCAGGCAGCAAAAGAATACGCCCATCATTATAATGTGAATTATTCACCTTGTGGGCTAGTTATTCACCCCGAGGCCCCATGGTGAGGTGCCTCCAATGAGGGCCTCGTTTATGACCCCAAGGAAACACCATCATTTGGCTTGGTTGAAATAAAATGTCCAGATGTAAAACGTTATGTTGACCGTACTTGCAGATGTCAGATGGAGTTTTCAAATTAAAGAAAACTCATGCTAACTAGGCCAGCTCCTTGTTACTGGTCTGATGTGGTGTGACTTTTTTGTTTGGGCACAGGAGGATTTCTTTGTGCGGCGACTGGATCCAGAGAAATGTGACCACTTCTACTTCAACATTTACATGCAAAAGTACCTCTCAATGCAAAGTGCAGCACAAAACGTGTGACATTCTCGCTCTGTGACAGTGGTATCCAAATGTGCTTTTTTATTTTTTTGGTAGATGTCATTGCATTCAAAGTCCTTGCAAGTTCTTGTAATTTTCATTTAGACATTCCTTCTTTTTTAAAGTTATGTTTCACTAAATGCAAAAAATAAACTAATCTCAAGTTGCACTGTTGTCAGTACTGTCAGTTTAGTTTTGCTTTAGCTTTGCTACCAAGTTTATATAAAAACAAGTGTACTAAGAAATGCTTATTTACAGTCACATTTATTTATGAAATTTGATAACATGCAATACATAACAATAGAAATACAAATACATTTGACTGCTTCTGTGATAATCCATCCCTTTTACAAAAATTAAACACATCTGAGAAACTTTAACTTTTTTAGGTAACACTTTGACAAGGTGTGCATAAGATTGACATGATACTGTCATAAACATGACATGGGATCTGTCATGAAGTGTCATTCGGAAAATAATGACACTTTTAGTGCAAAGTTTCTCTAAAAGTTCCATTAAAGTCTATTAAAAGGGCCAACTTTGTATTATTTTGTAAATAATGACACTTTAATTCAAAGTTGGCATTTTTAATGGACTTTCAATGCCACTTTTAGAGAAACTTTGCATCAAAAGTGTCATTATTTTCCGAATGACACTTCATGACAACTTTTTAAATTTAATTTATTAGGGATCTGGGGGGGCCATGCTTTTAAAATATTTATATTCTTGAATAAGTAAAAGTTGTGGTTACTTTATCCACTTTTGGATTATTAAAAAGAATCTGCAATGTTACAGTGTTGTGTACCCACAATGTTAGGGTGTTGTGTATACTACAGCAGTAGATTGTATTAATTCTTGTATTTTATGTTAGAAAGTCACTTCTGAACAATGACGCTTGTGACCTAACAAGTGTGATTTTAACATAAAATGTAAGTGTGTTTATTGTATTTTTGAGTTAAGACATTTAATTAAGAAACCAGAGGAGGGGCGAGTAACCCGAATAAAAAAAAAAAAAGGTTCATTGCGGTGTGCAAACTTACCTTGTGTAAAATCGGATGTCATCATCTACCTTTGAAATCCAAAGGTAGATTGGATTTTCAGTTCTTCGATCTAGTTTGTCAGGAGTTTTATTTCTTCTTTTAATTTCTCGTTTTAATTTATTTCCATGTCCAGGCCAGCTGGTTCTGGGACAGAGCAATAATCGTGATCTGCAGAAGTGCATTGCACAGGTGGATCAGCTGCTCGGCTGTCTGCTCACTTGTTCCTATACACTTGCTCTTTCAGGCTGAACACAGAAGTGATTCTATTGAAATAACACAAGGACGGCTCCTTTATTTACCATTCTTCTTCCACCAGCAGTTTTAGGCTGAAGAAGCTGATCTGGAGTGAAGTGAAGGCTGCAAACTTTGCTATGCGGTGTTGGCTTGAATTTGTCGCGACAAATATTTACAAGCCATCGTCTTTTTAAGTCAGGATCGCTTGGAAATCCATGAACACTTAAACACCCGTTATATACGGAAGACGCTGTGCACCGGGGAACACAACAGTGTTCATGGTATTGCTTAAATTGCTTATGAAGTACGATTTTGTTTTTCCTTGCGGTCATGGTCACTCAAAGCGGAAGCAAGTAAGCCGCATTTCGTTGATGCGGATGTGACGTCAGCGCCGTACGTGCAAAGAGCCCATCTGAGTTCCAAACAAAAATATTCCAATCCAAGTTTTTTTTTTCTCTTGCCAGTCCATTCCAGCCGAAAAATAGCATAAAAGAAATCTCCACTCCGCGTTTTCCAGGCAATCCACAAGAACAGAATCCTAAAACAACAGTCCTCAGCTGCACACGACGTTTAGCAACCTGTAGCAGCAAACGCGGATATAAACAGGTGTTTTTTTAAATTTTTTTATTCACTCACAGCGTTTGGAGAGACACTTGGTCCAAAAGGAAGGTTTCTGTTGTGAGCCAGTGGAGCTGTGAAATGATTCTCTCTCTATTCTCCCCCGATTCCTTTCAAATCGTTCAAAGGGGCTTCCAACCGGAAATGACTGAGCTCGGCGGCCATGCTGTCAGAGGATGTATTCTCCAAAAGGGAATGGGGCGTGTTGGTGAGTGTAATGCGTGTATATTTACTTAATGATGAGCAATCAGGCTGCCACGACATTTCCAACAAACAGAAAGATGTCTGCACGTAAAAAACAACATTACACACAAACCTATAGTAAATTGTTTGAGTGTATTTAAGAGGAAAATAAACCACGCCTTCTCCAGTTATGCTCTAGTTTGTTTTGCATCACATTGAATCCAAGTCAAACATGTTGGCGTTCGTGAACGTGAAGTAAACATATTTGTACATTTTTTCAAAGTCCTGCATCAGTGTGAAAGCACTCTTAGAAACACATGCCTGTTCAGCACTTTTTTTTTTTATCAAAAGGGAGAGAACTCCTTTTCTTCTTTACATCTTTGAACTCTAAAGTGGATGTTCGCTGTGCAGACATGCCACCTGCCTCTGTGGTTTGTTTAGCCGCCCAGACATGCCACTTAGATAAGCTGCAGAAAGGAAAAAAAAAAAAAAAAACGCTTCTAAACCACCGATTCGGCACAGAGCGCGGCTCCATAGCCGACGCCGTGACATCTCTCTCCCATCACTTTCGACCGGCGGCCTTCCAACGATTCTATTAGACAGAATGCCGCCATATGTATGTGAGCCCATAATACGGCAGTGGGAATTATACAGGCGACGGCGGCTTCCCTGTCATTCATAGACTCGAGGACAGGTGATGAGCGATGAAGATGAATAGCGTTCCATTGCGCTGAATGTCACGCTGAACAAATGAATTCTGTGGCAGCTTCCCATTATTACAATGAGCTCCCCCTCGTGCACCCACACACACTTTGTTTCACCATAAATCATGTTAACCTTCTCATTTCCAAGTTCATTCATTTTTTAAGGTGCTCTTCCTCCTGTCTTTCCCAGCTCTGAGCCCTGTAAGATGCATCAAAGACATCTAAGATCTGCTGAGATTCCATTAAATCTCACTCTGCAGAATAGAGTGTCGTATTTTTTTCCTTTTTTTTTCCTGGGAATGCCAGCTTCTACTCTCTGGTATATCCAGAAGTGTCATTTAGTTGCTCGTTGCAGCATGTAAATGGCCACAGTAGGTCTGTGTGAATCTGTGACTAAGGGAAGCAGGAAATCTGTTGCAGTGCAGGTAAGAACTGGAAGGTTGAGACAGATTGAGACAGATTCCACACCGTCACACTAACGCCACCAAAAGCTTTTACCTTATTGGTGAAGCAATCAGTGCAGCATTCTCTCCATCTTCTCCACACTCTGATTTTATTACCCTACTGCCTTTGTCACCATTTGGAGACATTTTTGGATATTGTGTTCATCTCCATGTTCATGTTCCAGTGCACATGATTCCTACACCAGCTCAAATAGGCCTAATGGTGGCATACATATTGATTGAGGAAAATCCGTTGTGGATTGTTTGGGAGGACAGACTTTGGCCATATCATCCAGCAATCCTGAATCTGACAGCGAGAGGAAACTGCTATGTTGTGACGTTGTCTTGGAAAACTCTTTCTACTGTCTTTCTCAGACATCCACTTGTATTTAATTTGGATGTAGGCCAAGGGATACATCTAAATAAGAGTATATGAGATATTTGCTGATCTGGTGGTTGTTTTCTGCCACAAGCTAGTAAGTTGTGGCAGGTTTAATAGAGAAGCTGGAGCAGCGGTTAGCTCTCATCGAAAGAGATGAGTTTCCTAGGTAGTTTATTAGTCATACTGTAGGTGTGACTACGAATATGAATATATAAGGAAGTTAATATATGAACTTGGGAGTCAATTTGAAGTGTGGGGTGGATTCCAATGTGGCATATTTAGGACAAACAGAGACGAGGGGTAAGTTAAGATTTTACTTTAGGAACAGAACAACTATAGCCTGGATCAATTCTGCTCGATTATAGTCTCACTGCGCCGCTCAGTCCGGGCTTTCTCCAATGACTCGAATTCGTCCAGTAGATTTTTAACCGGGCCAATCAGAATCAGAAGGAGACGTTTTGAAAGTTGATTTCCTGTGCTATTTTAGAATTGTAGTCTGCCTGTAGCTTTAGCAGTGGCATTTCCAAATACTGAATTAACATTAACAGCCATCTAGTTCTGCTCGACACGTCTCTCTTCGCAGTGAGGAATGGTTGTCTGCAGCGCAGACAATTTCTGGTAAGCTTCACAGCGTCAAAATGGCGCATTACGTCACGACCAAACATTAGTGACTGGGTGAAGTTTCAACTTCAATACACACATGTCCAAGCTAAAGGTTGTCTTTATAAACGTGTGGATGTGCTGCTTAGTGTTGTGCCAGGGGCAAACTTTAAGCAGTCAGTTGTTTTATTTGCCCTTCGATTCACATCCCACAAAACCCAAACATCCTGACCCCATAACGAATTCTGCAGGGGGCTACCCATCCAGCGCCGTCCGACTGCGACCTTGACCTAGTTGTTCTCATAAACAGTTGTTTGTTCTCTAGCCTGAGCTGTGAACAAGCAAAAAGAAACCCTGCAAAATCCTACAGAATCAAAGCAATATCAACAGAGAAACATGCACTTAAACTGATTGTATTTTTCTAATATAATTATATTAATTCTGTAAAATAACTAAACTTAGTATAGAGCTTAGTTATTCATTACAAACTACTACTTTCTGTTCCCTTTCAGTTAACTCCTGTGAAAACTAAGCTTAATATTACTCTGATCAGTGGTCAGATCATTATTCATTATTCCTCAGATGTGCATGAAAGAATCAAAGCTACACTCTAGGTTTGTTTTTGATGAGGGTGTAACATTATAACATGATATAAATCTCAAAAAAGTCCATTTAACACCATTGCCATTTGTACAGCTAAGTAGTATTTATATAAATATATCTCTGTTTCACCTTTAAAGCTGGGACTGTGCAAGAGCATGTTGCCATAACCGTTCTGTTGTGTAAAAAGTGCCCCAGCAGAGAAAAGCAGTTGAAAATTACATGGTTTACCACTGTGTGGTACAAGTTGTTTTGCACAGAGTTATATTCTTAAGGGAATTACAGCCTACAGGGATTAATTTTTTCATAACTTTTGATTTGGTCAGATTTCACTTGGAAAATATTACATAAAAGCATCAGACCTGTAAGTCACATAAAGCGCCAACATGTTATGTTATTATTTGTGCCACAGTAATGGAACGCCACATGTTGCATAAAAGGTGCTTTCACAAAAAACAACAACAAAACAACTGCTTTGGGTGTCTGCCATCCACATAGTGTGGATTTTGGTGGGAAAATGATACAATTACAAGCTGATTGTGCCTGATTATAAGCTTATAAAGAGATCATTTCTGTAACTATATGCCTAAAATAACAGCAACATGGAATTTGTCCAGTTTAGTTCATAAGAAAACTTCTCTTTCTTGAAGTTGCTTCAGCCAAGGAAGAAAAATTTCAAGAATCTCTAGGTTTGTGTAGGAAGTGTTTTGACAGGATGAGCTTGTGAAGCATAATAGGTTAAAGATGTCAAGTGATATTATGCGCCCAGACATAATAATGCTCCTGGGCTTGTCTTGATGAAGCAGAAGACAAGCACTTTTGACACCAGCTGACCTAATGACAACATGGGTGCTTGAAGAGTGTTGTGACAGGGAGACTAAACTTGTGCAGTTCCTTAACTAGAGATGACAAATTACGTAGAATGAGTTTTAACAAACGTGGCTTTTCAGATACTCCATGTTACTTTTGTCAAGCTAAACTGGACACATTCTTCTCAAGAATGTGTAAGCTATGAATAAAAGTCCAGCTGACCTTGTTCTTTTTGTGACATTCAAGAGTCTCAGACGTGTTTAATAAAGTCAAGCTAAACCTGTCAGGGTGAGTCTTTTTTAGTGGTGTTTGGCCACGTTTGGTGAATTTGTCCAACCAAAACACAATTAATTTCTAAAAGATCACACGGCTTGCAAAAGCCACAAAAATCCACAAAAGCGAACCCCTCTCTAATGTTCTTCAGGTCATTTTTAAATCGTAATGAAATTATCCCAGACAAAACTGATTTAATAAATCGGGCTAGCATTGTGAAACCAAGAGGGGTGTGCAGTTGAACTTAGCTGGGGTCGGTATAAAGGGTTACACGATAAATGACCATCAGAAAACTCCTAGACGTTTAATATCTGTTGCGTGTGACATCTGCTTCAAAGCTGCTGAGGAAACTCTAAAAAACTCAAGTCTATCGAGCTGTTCTGTCTTGGCACAAGTGAACGCAACTTGTCCATTCAGGGTAGATGGTGATACAAAATGTGCATCTGTTGCCTGAAACTCTCTAGCTAACTAGTACAGAAAGAATTGCTGTATCTGCAATACATAAGAAGGAACAATGGCTTAATCTTTCATAAGTCAGCAGTCCAGGGGCTTTGACAGCTGACTGGTTGGTGATTCATATGGGCGTTACGGTGGCTGGTTGACTTCAACCCCCTTTCACAAAAGACACGGACACTGGAAGTGTTTTGTGGAAAATGTGAAAGTCTCTTCACTAATTACTGTACTTCTTGCACAATACCCGTTGAAGCTTTCTAGTCTTTTGTTTGAAAGGCTGATGGATAGCAAGTGGATAGATCAGCGATTGCCAAGTCATTGTCTATGTTGGGGGAATTAAGTTTAATGGATAAAAAGTTCATGGGTACAATATCCAGCAGTCCATCACAATGCAGATAAACTCTGGGACTCTGAGTATCTTATAAGGGGAGGTGAAGTTATGGTAATTTTCAGAATCTGATTTAGTTCACAGCCAGCAGACAGTATCTTTATCAAACCACAAGTCTTCTTAGAGTCCAGACAGCAATCGTTGTCCATGTGGTGATTTCAAAACCATGTGCTTATAGTCTTCACGTTTAGACCTACTGAGGCTTGTCACGTAAACGCCTCGTGAAATTTTCAATCGTTTCCACTCTTTAAGAAGCCTGGGAGCACGAAAGATGGTTTTTCTTGTCCAAAGGAATAACATCACAGTAGCCTCTCTGAGATCGGACCGTAAATCATTAATGCCAGGATCTCTTCTGGTTACTGATGAGCATTAAAGTGTCCTGAATCCCTCAACTTACGAGCCACTGTTCAAAATAAACATGGAGCCTGTTTGAAGAGATGTGGCATCTTCCCCTCCTCATCCTCACCTCCTCCTTGCTCATTCTGTTTGTTGTTTTCTTCCTGTGGTCCATCCAAGGTCAGAGAGGAAGCTTGTAACTTATAAATCCTTCATTAAGTACACTGTAACCTCACTTTGTGGTAAAACACAACATTAAACATGAACAATGTTATTAAAAGAAACTCAACGACGACCTCAGTAAGTTGAAATGTGACTTTTGGGAGAAATTTAGTTTAAAGTCTTCACAAACCTTCATTTGACAAAAGGTCAGTCATTTAGTTAAATACAGAACCTAAAATCTGCAATCAACAAAGTTTTAGATGAGTCACTGTAAATAACATAAAGGTCAGAAAAGAACGGATTACTGATATTACAGCAGGATAACCTCAATAAGCACTGCAGTTTATTACATTGTGCAGTCACTGCATGTGTCTGGATTTAACTAGGATGTCTTCATGTTGTTTAAGTCTTTAAGAATTATTACATTCAGTCCTGCTGAAGGGCATAGAGCTCCCTCTACCTAGTTAAAGGCTACCTGAAATGATAGATCAAGCAGAGCGTTACTGTTTAATAACGAGGCCTTTTCACTTTAACTGCACAGATTGATTGGATTCATTAAAGATACATTTAAAGGAAATTTCTTCTAAATCATTCAACACATTCAGATGCAACATTATTTTTTTTGCTCTACTGAAAACTGTCATTTGCTTTATAAAACACAAATCTTTAGTAAATCCTGAAACTGCAGTGCTTAACTTTAATAATGTACCTGAAGCCTCTTTTTATCCTGAAAAAGTAAAACTGCAGCAGTACAGTGAATTACTAAGTGGATTTTCCAGTTTTTTTTTATAACGTCTTGTGATTTTAAGTAATGGAGTATCACAAAGCAGACACTGTGAAAATGGGGAAGAAAAAGCTGCCTAATTAGTAAACCAAGCCTTCTTGTGTATATTTTATTCTCACAGTTGTTGTACAAGAGCCAGAGATCTTTGTTATCAAATATCAGTAAAAAAAAACAACAAAAAAGCAGCATCATGTATTCCCATTTGGGTCTGGTAGGAACAGTCCAACTGCTAAAAACAAACCAAAAAATAATCAGGCATTTTCTTGCAATAATTTAGCATTTTTTGGTGTCTAGAACAGTGTTTTCCAACCTTTTCTGAGCCAAGGTACATTGTTTTAATTGGAAAAAATCACGAGGCACACCACCAACCAAAAACGTAAACAAAGATACTCTGTAGCCGCTTTTATATAAAGTCATTCTTATCAAAGTGTCTTGAATAGGAATCAAATAAACACAAAAATGTATTTTTTATCATATTTTACATTTATTTCAAATTGCACTTAACATGTCCACTTCAAAAAAATACACCTGAACAGTGCCACAACACTAATTCTCTTGTTTAAACGTAAAATGCTCTGTACCTACTGCCATCTAGTGATAATAAAATTATATGATTGCGCCGCTAGTCACTACTACAGCAGAGACACTCAAAGATGCAGATTTGCAGATAATTAAATATTCGTTTTTGAAAAATCTTTTAAGACCAGTTACTGTATTTCCCGGACTATCAGCGCACCATTCACCGCACCTTCAAATGTTTGACCCCCCTCCTCCAACCAGTCGCCTGGAAACTTACATATATCAGCCTCACCGGGCTACAGGCCGCTGGTATCTCTAGCGCTCTCGGTTTTCCATAAGGTCCCAGCAGAGGGCAGCAGAGGGCTGCGTCCTAATAACTGCTGGATATATTAAGGACGCAGTTCTCCGTCTCCAAATCCGGTTTTGTTCACGCCGAGTTTACGTGCAGCGGCTTTATTTCCCTCCTGTACTGCCAGATCGATACTCCTCCACTTAGAAGCTGCATCATATGAGTTTGAAAACATTTCTCCGTCGTGCCTTCTGCTAGCATGTGCTTGTTCGAAATGAAAATTAGCGAGTTCTTCTTTGATTTCCAATTTTGACTTCCAATGATTCACTTCCTGGTAAAGAGCCCCCTGGTGGTTGAAGAAAAATCCACCGAAAAACTTGCACCGGGCTACAAGTCGCATGGTTCAAAGTGTAGGAAAAAAGTAGCAGCTTATAGTCTGTAAAATACGGAAGGTGAAATTGGATCATTTTCACGGCACACCTGACGATCACTCACGGTACACTAGTGTGCCGCGGCACAGTCACTGGTCTAGAAAACGAGACATTTCAAAAACATACAGATTATGGCAGGGGTGTCAAACTCCAGTCCTCAAGGGACGCTGTCCTGCAATTTTTAGATGTGCCACAGGTACAAAACACTGGAATGAAATGGCTTAATTACCTCCTTCTTGTGTAGATAAGTTATCTGCTGCCTTGCTAATGACCTAATTATTCCATTCAGATGTGGTGCAGCAGAGGCACATCTAAAAGTTGGAGGGCAGTGGCCCTGACTGGAGTTTGACACCTGCGGATTGTGGCATCACAATCAGCGGTCACTGTCCCTCATTTAGCAACCCAAGCCCAAACCACTTCATAGTTAGAAGACAAACACATTTGGCCAGTTGGTTTTATGCTGTATGCGCTATACAATGGCTGCTGAAAAAGACAAATGTTTTGTTGTTGACTTACCATCCAGAAACCACTTGCTGCATTCTTGTTGGTGACGCAGGAGGCCCCACTTCTGTTTCTGGGTCAGACTCAGCATCAGAGATGTATCATTGCACAATTGCTCATCAGTGTAAACTTTGATTTGGGGGAAAGGAGTGTGGTCAGCAACAGCTTATTTGCATAAAAATGACATTTTTAAAACAGCTGAAAGGAGCTCAAATGAGGCAAAACTGAGCAAATTAAATTTCATTCTCTAAGAACAATTTTTGTGTAGAAAGTGTAATAAATATGTTTTGTCATGCCCATAGACCCATCCTGACTTGTTTAAAAGGAAGCGTAGATTTACTGCAGGACAATTCTGAAATAGTACCTCCTGGACCAGCCTAGAGCTTAGATGTCCGAGAATTGCTCAGTCAAAGTTCAGACCTATCCTTTCACCTCTACCCCCCAGTCATACAGGACATTGTCATCCTTTCAATTTTAAATTCCAACAAAATACATAGGTTGTCGTGAAAAAACACAAACAGGCTCAAGCGGTGTGAATACTTTTGAAAAGGATGACAGTTCTCATCCTTTCAACAATCAGGGATTGTGTCTACAATATGTTTTGAAAAAGAAATGTAACCACTGATTGAAAATTACCCAAACGCTGGAAAAAAAGCCTCAGCATTTAGACCAGAGGAGTGTTTGTAGCTGATGGACCTTCACATGGTCTGAGTCCAGTGATCCACACAGACTCATATTGACTGAAGCAGAGTTATTGGTAAGATGCCAGATTACGCAGATGTGGTTTGGGAAAATCTTCACTCTGGAGAATCTCTCAGTAGCTTCATGTACGATTCTCACTTATATAACCGCAGACTGTGGAAGCCTTAGCTGAAGTTAAGAAGGATGCGACGTCTCGGTGTCGGGGAGGGGAGCGGTAACATATGGTGGGATTCATTAAGTGGCATATTTATTTTGTCTATGCATCTTGGGGCATTCATGTGGAACATACTTAATTAGACCAACTATATATAAAAACAACAATTGTAGGGATTACGTGGTGTTGGACTGAAATCATTTTTTATGTAAATGATGCAGGTACACTCTAAAATTTGACCTTACCTTAAAAAAAAAAGCTTGGAAACCAATTGCCTTGAAAAATGTAAGTATAACTATTAGTGTTGACTTTTTCGTACTTAGCCGTCTTGTTCAGTCTACTGAAAACCTTGTTGCATGAACTTCATTGTGTGAAGTTAATTTATCTTGGTTTAGTGAAGCTGTTTCCAGTCAGAAATAGGAAGTAAATTATTTGAACTTGGCTACATCAGGTTAATCCAACTTGTATGACGAGTACAGTTTACTTAGCAGAATCTATGAAACCGATTGCAAACAAGTAACTACACCAAAAGATAAGTTCAGAAAACTCATGTTTATTTTTCACTAAGTGCTATCTTTGACATCTTTAACAAAATGCCAATGTGGCCACATGAAATAAAAAAACAGCTAACTACATGTTTACCCTCAGTAACAGTAATACCAGGAAGATACATCAGTGAACTTACAGGCTGAATTAGAAGCAAATCAAACAGCTTATTTTGAACTACAGCAGAGGAACCAGCCAACAATGGGCGCACAGGTGAACTTAAATACACGTGGAGATAATCAAGCAACAGAAAACAGGTCTGAACAATAACGGAGGAGAGGACCAACACACGAGGGTTACATTAACTAAACTGACCAAAGGCGAACCCAAACCACGACAGTTATTCACATTGCTTGAGTTAAATCAACAGTATGCCACACAAACTCAATTTAAATAAGAATAGGTATCACCTTTTAGAGTGTTACTTTCAAACATTACTGTGTATGTCTACATGCCCACAACACACGACTCCTGCATTTGCAAACTTTATATAAATCTGATATGTTTAAACACACAGAGAACACAGACTACTACAAAACAAAAGCAGTGGAAGTAATTTAATTTGAAAAAGTGTCTACGGACCTCTCCCAAAATTAACCCCCTCCCTCTCTGCTACTACAGTGTTAATAACTTGCTTCTGTTTACAAATGAGTAACCCAAGTGCTAATTAACGTAAGATACAACATGTTTACGCTTACATTAATTACCAGTTAGTTATTTGACGATGCTGAAGTCAAGCCAAAACTGAGACATTTTGAGGCTCTGTGTAATTTACAAATGTATTTAATTGATACTGTTTTTTATTTTTTATTTTTGCATGAGCTGAGATTAGTTATTCATACAGTACACAGCAATTACCATCACTGTTAGAATATGAGCCTCCGCAGCAGCTCCACTGTTACCAGACAATTAGCTGGAAGGCAATGAATGAATTAGGCAGAACACTGTGGGGGTTCTGGGTGCTGCGTTTCAGACCAAAAAGTTGAGCATAAATACCTCCAAAATGTGTGTTTGGTCTTTTAAAATTGCTTATAAGTGAAATGAAGGAAGCACTATCAGTTAGGTGGTAATGGCTTAAAGACAAACCACTGTAGGAATGGTAAATCGATAAATATTAACTGAGGAAATATTGGGATTTGACCTGAAAAAGTGTATGACCGTCTTGGTGAAGTATTTAGCACAGTGGAGCAGGAAAGGAAAATATATCCCTGCCATTGTAGTTAGACCACTAAATAGTATTTATTTAAGTTTTTGCAAGCTGAACTTCTACATCTTTTACCCTGTTACCGCAGTTTTACTCTGTAACACTTTAATGAATGAATAAATGTAACACAAAAGCAATAAACAAAACAAAAACATCAAAAACATTTTTGATTTCATATTGTTTTGACAAACAACAGTCAGTCAGGTTACAACTCGTATAAAAGTGACATAGAAACAAAATTAATATAAAAAAAGAGTCAGCCTATATATAGAGAACATTATCTGTGAACATTTATACCTATGTATCTCATTTGTGTTCCACCATTTTATTTATATCTTTGTTTGGAGATTCTAGCAACTATTAGAGCCCGTCTTCATGACAGGTTTCTGACCCGAGAAACGTTCTGAAAGAGGAAACTCTCTGAAATACCTGGACATTAAGGATATGAGTTTGCTGTACTCTGACAATAGGTCTTTTACCAGGATAGTGATCCAAAGTACTTGGCCAAATAGTCACAGAATTGGTTCAACAGACAGCTGAACCCTGGATCACCACAGTACTTAATGCATTTTGTATTTATTAAAGGAGAAATGTTATGTAAAATTGATTTTTTCTTTTGTTGTTTACATCATGTTCTAGTGTCATTCCTGGAGCGTTGTTTTGATTCTTTCATGCAAGTTTGAGAAATCCTTAAATCTCCTGTGGCAACCATTCCGCTCCTTCAGACTAGCCAGCACCAATTAGCAAACACCTGGTGGAATTGCGCACATCTGCTGAGCTCATTAAGGAGCTACTTCTCAGTGCAATGCTGGTAAAAATGTTGTTGAAGGGTTAATAGAGCCATATTGTAATGGCTTCCTGAAGGTGGACATTCGGAAAGAGCAGGAGTTTCTTAAAGAGACAGAGGCACAATTTCAAGGCATTACATTTCTTTTAAGTTATATTTCACTTATGCAGGGTATTTGTAACAACTCAAGGTAACATAGTTATTTGATTGTGTTATAAAATGACACTATTGTGGCTCGAAAACAAATAATACTGCCTCATTAAAGCTCCAAATACCTACTGATCTACCCAAATTTTGGCTAAGAATATGCCCCGTTCTATGTCTACCCAGTCCAATAAAAATATTCTGGACAACCTAACAATTATACTTTTGTCAAGATCCGCACATATTTAAAAATCGGTCATTGCTTTTATTTTTCAGTCCGGTTTGTGAAAGGTTACATCACTGAAGAGCTTAGCAAGAGAGCAAACCCGCAAGCCATGACGGAGTCTACAGGTCCGGCTGCAACAATTTTAATCAGGAGCTCATTATGTCTCTCGCACAGAAGCCACTCAATCACATCTATTGATTAATTAAGTGCCAAGGGCGTTCAGCGGGGACCCAGGTGACAACATGCGCCCAGGGAACACTATGAAGGTCCAACAGCAGTACTCATTAAACAAATTGTACCAGGTCCGTGAAATAGTCAAATGTCGAAAGCTGGTGCATCTGCATAATTAAAAAAAAAAAAAAAGAAGAAAAAAAGCAAATGGTTTCTCCTGATGAATAGCGCCAGTTCACCTCAAGGACACATTCCTCTGGTTTCAGGTGAAATTAAATCCAGCGTCATAAACCATGTAATATAATTTGTTTTTTCTTTCAATATCTTGTTTATTATCTTAAGTGGAAAATCTTCAGTTCTGTGAAGATTTCTTTACACTGCTGTACAACCCAGCAAGAAAATGATTTCTGAGTTCTGAGTTTTTATGTTGTGAATCTACAATTGCGTCAGCTCTTTCAAATTTTAAGATTTTACAGAAATCAGCCGAGAAGACAACTCAAGGTAACCTTAGTGAGTGATAAGGAAGAAATCAGTTCTTTAAAGCTGAATAAATTTAAATAATACAGCAGAACTGGGAGTCAGCTGTTGAATCAATTCGTACACTGCCCAGTAAATTGGTGGATTTGTATTCCTACATACCGTTTTCTCTTCAAAGATGTCAGAGCACAGCTTTATCTAGTGTTTATTTCTCATTGTTAGCGTGGTCCACTAATTCCACTCTAATGCTGACGAGTACAGTCGTCTTCAAGGGAATATTTTTAAACATATTGACATTTTATGTTAGATATTAGACTTCTCTGCATGGCCAAAAGTCAATATGTGTGTTTTTAACAGAAATATGTCTGGGTGTTGGAAAGGTATTATGAAAGAGATGCATTCAGTTTTTCTGAAAGGTTTCAGCTAGCCATCATTGCATCTGACAGTCTCAACTCTGATGAAGTAACTATTATAATACCTGTCTCTTTTTAAAGTTGAAGCAGTTTTTCAGATTTTTAGTTCAGTTTTCTTCCTGTATGCTTTTTTATCCCTGAACAAAAAAATAAAAAAACTCCACTGTATCCACAGTGAAAGTGTTGGCTTTGTTAAAAATAGCCTTTTCCTACCATTAGGCTCTTAAAACTTCACCAGAACACACAGTGATGTGTGTACGATCTGACTGCTGCTTCAAGAGTCTCATTTGTGGTAATTAACATAGATCGCCATGTAAACATGTAATACTTACATGTTGTCTGCGTAAGCACACCAATCTTTGAACAGAAGCCCGGAAGAAGCAAACCAAGCTCTGTCCATTGAAATCAAATAACAAAAAAAGGTTCTTAAAATAAAATAGTTGCAAATCAGACGTTCAACTTTCTCAAAATTGCAAAAACTGAGAAGCCGGAAAAGTAGAATGCCCAGTAATCTAACCAAAATCATTCATTCATGTTTATCCATCTTCAGGACTGATGCGGTAATTACTGATTTTATTTAAATTATCCTTTTCATTTTGCGTTTTCCCTAAGTGCGAGTAACCTTTTCCTTGGAACTGCCTAGCTAGTTAACAGGCGTTAATTTGCCTCAATTATTATTCCATTGACCTTTTTTAAAGAGCCTTAAAACAATCATTGCTGTTTCATTAGGCTGTTTGGTCAACCGATTTACATTACTTCTCAGAAATATGAGGAAATCTAAAATGGTATGCGTTTTAAGATGATGACGAGGCACAGACGGGACAAATCTTTTCCCGGTGTCTGAATGCTGGTTCGGGGAAAAGTCTTGACAGAGAGTTCAGGCGCATTGATACTGACTGTGGCCCATAGGACCCAAGCTTACTATTATGGATAAATTCCATTTAACATCTGAACTCATAACATTTCTGTACCTGTCCTGAGTTGACATCTCAGCTGCATATCCATCCCGTAGTAGCGACCGTCTTTATCTAACTAGCCTTTAAGGAACAGTTAATCAATACCTCCCAGGGTGAAGAAGAGCTCAGTTGCAGGATAAGTTGCAACTGTCTTCTTTACAGCTTTATTTACCACACTCTACCCGCACTCACTCCACTTTCAAAACAACAAGAGGCTGTCAAATGACACCCATAACTGCTACTTAAAGTCGCAGTGTGGAACCGTTATACAAAACATTTTTTTTTTTTTTACACATTTGTTGAAACTGTCACTATGTTGTGACAGTATGATGTGAGACAGATGATCTGTGGAAAAAAAATCTAGCTCCTCTGCCTTCTCCCAGTGCTAATTGGAAATAACCAATCAGAACCTGGAGGAGGGTCTTATGCTGTCAATCACCCTCCATTCGGAGCTGCTGAACCCCCTCTCCTGATAGCAGTGTGTTAGTGTTAGTAGATGCTAACACTAATTAGCATGGCTACAGACAATGGCGGAAAAACGTTCATTTGCTTCTCCGCCATTAGCACATTAAGCACGAGTACACGAACTTGATTGACAGCACTAAGACCCTCCCCCTGGCTCTGATTGGTTGTTTTTGTTGGATGTGGTTCATTTCAAACTTATATACTGCAGCTTTAATTTAAAGTTCAAAAACCTTTGTGGTTACAAACCACATCTTTCATTTACAGGTGCTGGTCATAAAATTAGAATATTGTGATAAAGTTAATTATTTTCCATAATGTCATGATAAAAATTAAATTGTCATATATTTTAGATTCATTGCACACCAACTGAAATATTTCAGGTCTTTTATTGTTTTAATTTTGATGATTTTGGCAAACAGCTCATGAAAACCCAAAATCCCTGTCTCAAAAAATTAGAATATTATGAAAAGGTTCTCTGAACGAGCAATAAAAATAATCATCTGAATCAACAAAGTAACTCTAAACACCTGAAAAAGATTCCTGAGGCCTTTAAAAACTCCCAGCCTGGTTCATCACTCAAAACCGCAATCATGGGTCAGACTGCTGACCTGACTGCTGTCCAGAAGGCCATCACTGACATCCTCAAGCAAGAGGGTGAGAAACAGAAAGAAATTTCTGAACGAATCGGCTGTTTGCAGAGTGTTATATCAAGGCACCTCAGTGGGAAGTCAGTAGGAAGGAAAAAGTGTGGCAGAAAACGCTGCACAACGAGAAGAGGTGACCGGACCTTGAGGAAGATTGTGGAGAAGGGCCGATTCCAGACCTTGGGGGAAGCAGTGGACTGAGTCTGGAGTAGAAACATCCAGAGCCACTGTGCACAGGCGTGTGCAGGAAATGGGCTACAGGTGCCGCATTCCCCAGGTCAAAGGTCAAGCCACTTTTGAACCAGAAACAGCGGCAGAAGCGCCTGACCTGGGCTACAGAGAAGCAGCACTTTGGACCACTGTTGTTCAGTGGTCCAAAGTACTTTTTTCGGATGAAAGCAAACTTTGCATGTCATTCGGAAATCAAAGTGCCAGACTCTGGAGGAAGACTGGGGAGAAGGAAATGCCAAAATGCCAGAAGTCCAGAGTCCAGTACCCACAGTCAGTGATGGTCTGGGTGCCATGTCAGCTGCTGGTGTTGGTCCACTGGGTTTTATCAAGGGCAGGATCAATGCAGCAGCTATCAGAAGATTTTGGAGCACTTCATGCTTCCATCTGCTGAAAAGTTTTATGGAGATGAAAATTTAATTTGGTCTGGAATCGGCCCTTCTCCACAATCTTCCTCAGGGTCCGGTCACCTCTTCTCGTTGTGCAGCGTTTTCTGCCACACTTTTTCCTTCCTACTGACTTCCCACTGAGGTGCCTTGATATAACACTCTGCAAACAGCCGATTCGTTCAGAAATTTCTTTCTGTTTCTCACCCTCTTGCTTGAGGATGTCAGTGATGGCCTTCTGGACAGCAGTCAGGTCAGCAGTCTGACCCATGATTGCGGTTTTGAGTAACGAACCAGGCTGGGAGTTTTTAAAGGCCTCAGGAATCTTTTTCAGGTGTTTAGAGTTACTTTGTTGATTCAGATGATTATTTTTATTGCTCGTTCAGAGAACCTTTTCATAATATTCTAATTTTTTGAGACAGGGATTTTGGGTTTTCATGAGCTGTTTGCCAAAATCATCAAAATTAAAACAATAAAAGACCTGAAATATTTCAGTTGGTGTGCAATGAATCTAAAATATATGACAATTTAATTTTTATCATGACATTATGGAAAATAATGAACTTTATCACAATATTCTAATTTTATGACCAGCACCTGTAAACCTTTACAAGCCTTTTTTTTTTCTTTTTTTTTTTCAAACACACTATAACAACCATGCAAACAAAACATTAAGTTAAATGTGGGTTTTTTTTGTAATGTAAGGCTGGCTGTCTATTTTTTCTCTGTAAACAGAACAGTACTGTTAAAAAACCCCTGCATTTATTCCTGCACACACCGATGCTGGCTGGGATGCATTTTGAAAATGTATTTTGCCTATTTTAAAGTGCCATTAGCGGCTCTTTGAGACAATTTATTCTCTCAGTATAACATTTACCAAAATACCTTGTAACATGCCGTAAAATCCCCTTCACAGTGATACCTCATGCATATTTTAAACATCCAGTGTTCACTGTGAAATATGATCTGGGACATTCAATGAATGAAACCTTGCCACTGTTGGCGTCTTTACACTGAAACATATATAGGACCACCATGACAGTGAATATGATCACTGAATGCAGACATGTCACCATGAACTTCAGTCAGACCTTGTTGTCCTTTGTTTGCACTTTGGATCACCTGTCAGAGAAACTTTATTCTCCTCAAAGCTGAAGGATTCCATGTAGGAATAATTTGCTGGTTTTCTGTCAAGGCAAAAATGTCAGTTTTTCCCCCCAAAAAAATATTTTATTGCCTCACACCAAACATCTAATTTTTCCAGGTTTTCTGGAAGGTTTAGAGGGGCAGTATCATATAAAACTGACACTTTCATATGTGAAATCCTTCTTTCTTTATATCTTTAAAATGACAGCGGCACAAACGAAAATTTTTGCAGCACAAACCAGCACAAACATAGCACTAATGTTTGACACCGATTTTGTTTGATTTCATAAAAGTGGGGGGGCTGGTTGACCTTTTGACCTTTATACTTTCATTAATATCTTCAAAGCCAAAGCAGCACAAGCGAAAATTTTTGCTGCACAAACCAACACAAACGTAGCTGAGTTGATTGACACCCATTTTGTCTGATTTGAAGAAGGTGGGGGTTGGTTGACCTTGGATGACCTCTGGAAACATTTCTTTATATCTTTAAAATGATAGCGGCACAAACAAAAATTTTTGCTGCGCAAACCAGCACAAACTTAGCACAAACATTTGACACCAATTTTGTCTGATTTGAAGAAGGTGGCGGGGCCAACTTCACTCAGGTGTCAACCTCCCTCCCCCTCGTTCTGTGTTATGCTGTAGCTAGAATGCTCATTCTAGTTAGCATAGTTACCAATGACAGCAGATAAACATTTTTTCCTGTAATGATAAGTTGTTTCTCCATCATTAACACATTTAGCAGTGAATGAATGAAGTTAATTGACAGCACTAAGACCCTCCTCCTGGTTCTGATTGGTTGTTTTTGGTCAGAACGTTGCATTATTTTAGCTAGCAATAGTAGTTCAGGAAGGAGATGGAGGAGATTGATTGTTTTCACAGATTATTATTTTGATGGGTCAAATAGACGCAAGAAATTTTAATAGTTGTTCCTTTGGGTGGGGGGATGGGGGGGTGTCTAATTTTTTTGTCATGGGGACCCTGCTGGCACCCCTGTTTTGAGGTGTAGAATAATAGGTGCCTTCCACGCATTGCTATGGCAGGGCCCAATAAACAAATTGAAGGCATTATATCAAACATGGATTTTTTTTAAAATATGGTCAATGATTTGACACAGAGTTGCTTTGCTGTTGTTTCAGCAGCCGTTCAATGTTTGTCTTGTAACATGAACTGTTATGATGCAAAAAACTAACATTTTATCTGCAACTAAACATGAGGATATGAAGCCCGTTTTGTGAAACCTTACGTCGGGACTTATATGTGAAAAATGTACGTTGTTTATGGCATTGTCTGGTTTCCTATGGTCTTTGTTTGTATCAGTGGTGGTTTGTTCACTCCACATGCAACGAAAGTAATAGAAAAATGGCTTAGGGCACAACTGCCACATGAATAATATTTTTTTGTTTATCTGGTGCTCATGTATCCTCCATTCTACTGATGCCCTAGGCACTTGCCTTTATGGCCAATATAAAAAACATTGGTTTCCCCCTTGCCATTTGTTTGTATTTCATTGTATGAACATTTATTAACATTCATTCTGTGCCTGTCTGTCAGGATGGTTGGCATTAGTTTTTTATGTGATGTCACCATCTTGCTTTTGTTTATTGGCTTCTGCACATATGGATCGCCTGTACATTAAACAACAAACACATTTTATTGCTCTATTCACAGATGGTGAGTGTTCAAAACAATCGTTAATTGAGTTAGTCAGAAAATGAGAGCGTGCAGTCAATTGGAGCTATTTCAAGCATTCAGCATGCAGAGGTGAGAGAATCTATCAGCGCAGACAGTCTGCAAAATGCATTATATTACATAATGTTGTCCTTGAGTCCAATTTAAAAGCGGTGGAATCTATAAATACAAAGTGCCTTGCAAAAGCATTCATACGCCTTGAATATTTCCATATTTTGTCACATTACAACCACAAACAGAAATATATTTCAATGGAATTCAATGTGAAAGACCAACACAAAAGTGGAAAGTAGAAAGAAAATTATACCTGATCCAAAAAAAAGATTTAGAAGTTGCCTGGTGACTGCTAATGACTAAATAGAGTCGACACGTGTATTACTCTATAAAGTGTTTCTACTAGGGATCCTCCGATCAGGTTTTTTGCTGCCGATTCCGATACCGATCACCCGTGAGGCCAATCTCTGCCGATCACCGATCATACACTTTTTCACGGAAATCGACCAATTATGATCGGTGGCTGATCGACCGGCACACTTCTAGTTTCTACATATCCTAAAATCGGGAGTAGCTGTTGATTTCACTTTGATGCTAAAGTATTAAATGAGTAGGAAGGAGATTTTGGAGAGCTATTTACTTCAGATTATCTATTGTCATGTAATCAGCAAATGCAATCAGATATGCAACGGGAGAGAACTGAGACCTTTTGCCCTCCATCATCCCAACACAAATGCACTATATGAAATGGGGATGCACCACACACAGTACATACTAATAAGGTATCACAGGTTTCTAATTTTCAGAATAAATACTGCATTTCTTCATGTCTTGGACCAATGCGTTTTTAGATAAGCCAACATATTTGGTAAGATAAGGAACATTGACAGTAGCCTGAAGATGCTTCTCTTCCCTTCAGTAAATGAAACTTCACTACACCATGATCCTGTGGAGGCTGTTTTTTTTCACGCATGTGAATTTCTCACACCATTTTTCCAACACTTTTTTGGGGAGAACTTCAATTTTTGCTTCTTGATCTATGTTTTTTCTGTTAATGTATACGTCACAGAGTTCCACTGGAGGTTTGATTGTCCCTTTTTTTTCCCACTTACCTTTGAATTTGGTTTAACTCTGCTCGATACAAACGATTTTAATTATGCCTGTTTTGGTTCTTTTTGACGTTTAATGTGCTCCACCTGTCAAAAAAATAAAACAAACAAACAAAGGGTCAATTTCTCTCCTCCGATCCTGTTCACATCAGCCTCCTTTCCTTTCCCCGTCGACGATGTCTGGCGTAGAGCCTGAAAGGAAGCATCTCTCTCCGCCGCGATTTAGTCATCTCAAAGGTAAACATTATTATTTTCTGAGCCGCGCGTGAAGTGATATGTGTATTTTGAATCAATAAGAAGCAATAACGTTCCTCCACGGCTGACGGAACGGTTGTAGTTCTTCGAATTCTTCTTTAATAGCTTATGTGTCATACATAATATGGATTTAACGTGGAGGCTTTTATTACTGTGGAGCGCCACGCACTAAATTGCGACGTAGTCCAAGGGGCCAGGATTAATTTACGCACTCATTCACTCCTGCTTTGCTTCCTCGAATAGCGCTTGACCTGCAGGGTCCGTGCCATCTGTGGCCCTCCTCCACCCCCTCTCGCAGAAGGAGGGGGAAAAACCCCAGCTGCTCTTTTGGCCGAGGCAGAGCTCACCAGGAGGAGTATTTAAAAATCCCTAATCGATCACTGTGCTCAGCCAGCCCCGTCTCCGCTGGCTCGGCTGACTTCGAAACCTACAACTTCCCCGCGTTTGATGTATTGCAGAAAGCCGTGTTATTTTTATTATTAGATTATCTTTATTATTATTATTCTACGCAGCGAGCAG
This sequence comes from Poecilia mexicana, assembly GCF_051168715.1. Taxonomy (NCBI): domain Eukaryota; kingdom Metazoa; phylum Chordata; class Actinopteri; order Cyprinodontiformes; family Poeciliidae; genus Poecilia; species Poecilia mexicana. The sequence goes on from NW_028263375.1 coordinate 27,168,283, forward strand.
ATGAAGGCAGTCATCCATTACGATTTTTCAACAAGTCGAACGGAAAAGGAAGACGTCCTCAACTCCAGACCCTCTCCCCCCTTCGGATTGCCTTTGCCTTTTCCATGATGGTTATTTTTATTTCATTACATCAGATTACTGCAGAGTAATTGGATCCCTTGCATCCTGTGCTGTAAACTCTATACTAGTAGCTTGACATGGCACAATAGGCCTGGGAGGTAATCGGACGTCCTGCAGTGATAATAGAATTTACAATAACTGAAATATCCACGGTGATTGTGGTATTACTGAGCAGCAAGGGCGATGTGACAGAGCAGCTTATTCAAAAAAGGGCTTTATTTAATCGGCCTTTGGAGGACCGCATGGCTAAAAGAGTGTTTTCATGCTGGCGCTTCATAGAAGGATACTTTATGCATTTTCATAAATATATACCGGCCATTCTGCTTGAAAGCGATGTCACCAAATAACACGTCTCACTCAGGTTCATTAATGCAACATCCTCAGTAGTGCTTTAAAATGCCGTGGTGAGTGACTCGAGGGCAATTTCTGTTATCACAACCAAACAGCCAACATCGGTTGTCCAAGGTAACCGGTGACACATTCTGTGTAGTCGGACACAATCTACATTTTCTCCTTGGGTTGGAGTTTAATAGCGGCGGCCTTTTGTGTGCCGCCTCCGGTTCCCCAGTGGGCTAAGCTCAGCACTGGCAGGCGGACGATTTTTCACCCGTCTTGACACGTTTCTGAGCGATTTCTTTCCTGAGAACGATTGTAATTCTCAGCCATGTTTCGGAGAAATCAATGAGATCCCTTAGAGGAGGGATGGGCGGGGGGCTAAGGGCACGCGGTCTGAATATCAGCAGTCATTCATTTTCAAACATCATGATGCAACTTAGAAAAACCCAGAACGTATAAATGGACTGACAATTTTCAAATTGGATCTTTTCCTATGAACTTCAGGATCGCTGTCTATGTTAAGGTTATTACACGAATCTCCTTCACAGTACTTTTTTCATTTTGTCAAAGATTGTGGAGGAAAGATTCATTATTAGTTTTTGCCAACAATTTATGTGTTGTACAGTATTTCCATAAAGCCTTTGGCAGTTTTTTCTTGAGTAAATCCACAATTTAAAGATTTTGGAGCTTCATACTCTGTTCATCTAGTTCATGTTTTGCTGCTCTCCTCATGAGAGGTACTCTAAAGCCACATAAATGTTAAGCTAGTAGAATAAATACGTGAAAGAGAAAAGTAGAAATCAGTTCACTTCCTTTTTTAAATAAGAAAATAGTTTATTCATTAAAATGCAAAATGATTTAGCAAAGGGAACAAAACCATCAGCCGTTAGCCGCCACGAATAAGATCGACGCTAGTAGTGGATGCTAACGTCTGAGGTGTTCAAGGACATGCTGTTGTGAAACGCCGATTCCGTTTTGCAGAACATGCACTGAGATGTGTTGTCTTTTCTGTTTCATTTAAAGTCATCCCACACTTTAAATGCTAATAGCAGGTAGCATTCATTTACAGCTCGAAGGAGAACATGAGACCACTGCGCAACACAAATAATCAACCCACCAGATTGCAGTGGATTAACTAATTAGGAAAGTCTCCACATCTTTATCTCTGACCACCGAGAATTTTTCTTTGTGATGCTTTTTGTTCACTTATGTCCTGTAACAAACCTCAGAGGCCAGAACAGATGGATTTATACTGAAATAAACACTATCTAATAATAAGGTAATTTCTTGAAGACTATATCTGCGGTGGATTTTATTGAGCAATATTTGAGGGGAAAAAAAGCTGCTCAAATTCCTTACTTTCTCATAACTTGCATAGACAACTGATAAATGACAAACTACGAAAAACTGTTGCAAAGTGCCGTTCGTTGTTGTTTCGGCCCTCAGAATAGTCCTAACACATGAATCCAGTTTTGGTTGCTGAACGTCTCATTAGGCACCTGTTTGGGAAAAAAAAAAGATGCTGGTTGAATTCAGTATCAGATGGGTAGAAGCTCCTGTGAAGAAAAATGAATTACCCCATCATGAATACATTATGAAAGCTGAGAGGGCTTGACGGGGGTTTTAGAGCCGCTGTCTTTGTAATTAGGCCAACTCCAAGCTAAGCTGAGATACACAGCAGGGCACATTCGCCCTCATAATGGTCTTCATATTTATTTTCTTCTCTCCTTTTATAAAATACAGACTTGATACAAGGTACACAAGTGTGAATCCATAAACTTATGTGGGTTTGCAAATGGAAACGTGGAGCTGTGTTGTGTTCCTTCTTAAATTGAAGAAGGAAAGAAGCATTGGTGAAACACATTGATGGTTAATTATGACTTTTGTTGGGGTGTGTGTGTGCAAACAAATGTGTGTGTTGGTGTGAACAAAAGGACACACGGTGAACTGAGTTGTGTGATTAGAGGTAAAATGGAAAGTTCACTAAAGCTTTATAAAACTGTTAAAGTTCTCTAATGTGGAGTAAAGCCAGATTTAAAAAGAATCAATACTTTTGAGGAATATATTGGATCTAGAGGTGCAATAGAAAATCTGGATCTTCTTAAATATTATTTTTCTTCTCTGAGTAGAATAGAGCACATCTGTCAAACTCGAGGCCCGGGGGCCAAATCTGGCCCGGGAGCTTTTTATGTGGCCCTCTAAGCTCCAAATGACATCAATAAGTTCCTCCAGATTTTCTGCAAAATTCACACGAAATCAACGGATCTCCAAATTTCTTCTGATTTTACTTCAAATTTTTCTCAAAATTAATCAAAAACATTGGGCTTAGCTGACTGCTGCCTCAGCCCTACTTGATGTCAAGTTACAGTTACAGCAAGGAATAAAAGTCACATTTAAAGTCATACATAAGCGCAAATATCACAAAACGTCCTTACAAATATTTCTAACTTGGCACCACACAATATGTGATTTTGATTACAAAAAACTTAAAAACAATCATAAAATCCTGGAGGAACAGCCATTTATTGCTATTTTAACAGTTCAATGGGTTTTATCAATACATTCTGGCACAACCGGCCCTTTAAGAGCGTTCAGATTTTTGATATGGCCCAAAATGAAACTGAGTTTGATGCCCCTGCATAGAGAATGTTTAAATTAAATATTAAAGTTACACTTACAGACATCAACAAACTGTTTTGCCCCAATCTAAATCACGCCTCCCATGTGTGTCATGGCTGGCCGTGTACAGTACACAGTCATTACAGAAGCAATGAATGTGTCGTGTAAACAGACAGGAGCTGGTAATTACAAGTGATTCCCAAAAGTTCCCTCTGTCTTTCTTTTCAGCATCAGTACATTATTTCCTAATTATCTCGCGGTGCACTTTGTGGAGCGTTTGGACGGCCGTTCGTCTTCAGGCAGCAACTCTGGAGTCAGTGTTATAACTGTGTGTGTGTGTGTGTGTGTGTGTGTGTGTGTGTGTGTGATCCTGCAGGTCAGGCCTCGCTGGAGGTCAGGCACTGACTGAGCCCTTTATGTGATGAGTCATCATCACTCTCTGGCTCCGCTGTCGCACTGCTACACAAGCTCAAAAACTCACAACGAGTTACACTTGACCATTAGCAATTAAGGGGAATTAGTGAGCTTTAGACATGCTTGCTCGACACGCTCCTGCACCTCACACCCTCACACCCCGCATGTAGCATCGAAATGTGTGAAGTAATTAAGCCTGGAAGGTCCGGCTTCGCCGCTGCTGCCCGACCCTACTTCTCTGGCATCAACAGCAGTCTGATAACACCTTGGCTTTACAAAGACTTAACTCTGCTGAGCAGAATCCTAACACCAGGGACGAATCTAAAAGTATTTGCATTCAACGCCGCTTGATCAGTGTAACCTTTAGGACCGATAGCCTAAGAAATTCTAAATCAGCGGGTAAGTCTGACTTTCATGTTGTTTTCTGGCAGAAGTCCACGTTATAATGACCCCCCCCAGATGGCAAAGGCAAAGAGTCTTTCTGTCTTTGAACTTCGCAGGTCGTTTGAGGCACGCAAAAGCAACGTCTCTCGCAATGTGGCATCAACGCTAAGGCTGGACGACCGCTTTAGTTTTCCAGAAGGGTCACGAGAGTTTGTGTGATGAAAAGTTGAAGTGGAAATGGTAACCTCAAAAAAAACTGTCCTTTGCTAAGCCGAGGATCACCTTTGAAAAAGATAAACGCTGGTTTACACTGAAAAAAGAAGGTAGTTGAATCAACTTCATTGAATTGCTTCAATTGGTAACAAGCAATTGGGGAAAATTGGGTTTAACTTGACAAATTTAAGTCAGTCTTAAGAAAATCATTTAGTTTACTTCAAATAAAGAAGCAAACTGAGCCAAAAACGTTTTTTTTTTTGGCTCAGGGGGCTTTTGTTTGAGAGTAGATAGACTGGAAAGCGTGTAATGAAAGAGAAGGAAGACATGCGTCAAAGGCCGGGAATCAAACCTGCGACAGCTGCCTTGAGGACTAACGTCTCCTTATATGAGTGGTGCTAAACCCCTGAACCACCACAGAACCACGGTCAGAACAGGTTCTGTCCCTGGTGAAACTCGCTTCATGATACCAGGCAAAGGATACAAATGCAGCATTGAACTTAATTATTTCAAATTAAGTCAAAGTAAAACGTTCCTTTGAGTTAAAAATGTGTAACTTTTAAGTTAATTCAACACAAACAAGCAAGTTGTCAAAGCTAAACCAAAGGAGTTGAGAGAGATTAATGTTAACAAGTCCATAACATGAAGTACAGCCCAAATACGCTTCTTGGTCTACCAGTAAGACCTAATAAAATAATCTGCTGCTTTTACTGTTGAATATTCGTAAATGATTAAGACATCTGATGTCTGAAAAAGCTGTGTATTTTGGGCTGTACTTTGAGTCGGCTGCAGTAACAGATTCTGAACGGCGGCAGCTTTTCAGCCGGCTTTCAGGCAGCCCAGCAGACGGACCGCAGTCACAGTGGCAGATGCATTAAACTCTTTGGAAACCACTTTTTTAACCACCGTTGCAAGGAAAAGCACATCAAATCGCTCCTGTCCACTCCCAAAGCCTTACATATTGATCGTTTGGGATCAGAACTTGTTCTTCCTTTCATGTTATCAGATTCTTTTTTTTTCCTTTCTCCTCTTACATGTGCATAAATGATGCCGTTTACATGGGAGGATTAGTGGGGATTACCTCATTCAACTTCGGTGTATTCTTGTTTCTCATTGACTAAAGCAGTTTAGCTTCTTTTAACACAATGTTCGTTGCAGCTGACAAGCATTCGTTATGCTCATGTGGACCATTTGTGAAACAGTAGAGAGCTGTGCAGAGCAGATAAAATGAAATTGTGCAACTAGCCAATTCCATCTCTTGTTTGAGAAATTGAGTTATCTCGCTCTGATCGATAGGCCACCGGTGTTTCATGTCTAGGTCTTTGGCAGGTACTGCTGCAGAGTCAACATGAATAATGTGGGTACAGAAATGGTCTTCAGTACTGGACTTAGAAAAAGAAAAGCAAAGTCTTTATTTGAACAGGTAGCTTTTATTGTAACCGTTACCATGCCGATGCCTCTTTCTGCACCACATCTTGTGACAGAGTGCAACTTGTAAGAATAAAATATTTATATTTAAAGACGCTTGATTTACAAAATGATATCAGTCACCGGAAGAACCGATTTGGGGTGAGTGTTGGTATTTATGGGAAACTTGAAGTCACGAGCAGAACTGACCAGAAAGTGTCATTTTAGAAATCTTGCCATTGCGATTTTAGAACCAACATTATGATATGAGTGTGTTCTTAATTTCCCACCATTTTGACAGCTGTATTCATTAAAAATATTGCTACATTTGGTGAAATTATTATTATCTGGTAATGAGATGGATAATTTGTGAAAAAAAAAAACTGAGCTCCTTTGCATTATCCCAGTTTTCCCAAAAGTACAAAAATACCAATCAGAGCCAAAAATAATGGCTGTGTTTGTTTTTCAGAAACAACCAATCAGAGCCAGGAGGAGGGTCTTAGCGCTGTCAATCATGCTCAGTCATGCTGAATGCTAAGGCTGGTTAACACATCCATCAATGACAGCAGACTGGAATGGTAAGTTGTTTCTCCATTAGCACATTTGGCTAATGGAGAAATGAGTTTGATTGACAACACTAAGACCCTCCTCCTGGCTCTGATTGGTTGTTTTTGACCAGGAGCGAAGAATTTCTTCAGATGACAAAAGGATAACTGGGAGGACATGGACCAGCTTGATTTTTTTTTTTTTCATGGACTATCTGTCTCATGATATGGTGACAGTTTCAAAAAATATGAAAAACTAAAAACACTTTATAAAAGTTACATAACTCAGCTTTAACAAGTTAGTGCCAAGAACAGAGAATCAACTTGCAAAGTTATATAATTTTTAACTGATTAAATTGCAACCGCATTCTTTACATGTACTACTTGACATTTTCCGCATCAACATATAACTCAAGCAGTGGCAAAACATTTACAGACTTGCTAGGAATATGGCTGTCATATTATTTCTGAATCTGTAATTATGCATTTTGACTGTTCTCTTTTCGTAGTGGAATGATGAATTAGCAAAGAACCTCAATGATTTCTTTTTTTATGATGGGTGCAAAATTTTGAGTTTAATGGAAATTTGCTCTCACTCACAAAGGGCTTCAATCATGTGAGCAGACTCAGACGTTTACCACCAATAAGAATTAAAACAACCTGTACAAAATAACGACCTTAAAGGATTTATTAAACATATTTTTCATTAATTCCACATTTCTGCATTAAAAATGGAAATTTTTAATGGTTTGGTGTAATATTCTAGTTTTAAATGTTGTCTTCTAAGCAGAAAATGATCACAATTTAACAATAAAGTTCTTACAGCCATCAGTCTTTGTATAATTAAGCTACATAATATGTTTTCAGGGTTTCCCCCGATCTATTATAAGTCTGGCGGGCCACCAGGCTTTGCTTATGCCCCCACCAGGTTAAGTATTGCTTAGTTATTTATGTCTTTTTAAAATGTTTGCTTTTTTAAAAGATGTTCATTAATCTTCAGTCTTCCAATATCACATGATTATCAAGTGATATTTTCAAATTTCCTTTCAACTATAACATTATTCTACTCAATAACACAACAGGCTGGATGATTGACTGTCGTGGCACCCAACCACTGGATGTAGCAAGTTTTCTGGGGGAAACCTTGGTTTTACTTTGTGAATTTAGTTACTGAAATAAATCAGCTTTTTATTGTATAGACTATGACTTGAAATTTGAAGCTACATGCATCAAATTCAAACTTGAATGAAGCAATTTGTGAATGTAAACTTCTGACCAGCACTCTGTCTCTTCAACTACACCTTTTCCGTTCTAGTTTCTTTCAAGGTAGGAGAATTTCTTTATTTCATTTTTTTCCCCAACGTCTTGAGTAAATAGGACAGATGCAAACATGACTGACAGGTGGTGAGGTTAGGGTGAGGCCATATCACAGCACATCTAATTACCCTTTCAAATTCCTAGCATTAATATTTGATTACCATTAAAACTGGGCTGGCAACGTTGGCACCGATGAATGAAAGGTGGGATTTTTTTTTTTTCCCAGAGTCTGGCATCATCACGCTGTCACGTCGCCGTGTCACCGGCAGCAGAAATCAGAAAGGCAGACGATCGTAATGACAATGATTTATGCAAATGCATCACGATTTTTTTTAGCAGTCTTGAGTTTCACATTTGCAAACGGCGTTCTCAGCGCGGGAGTGTGTGAAAGTTTCACCGTCGGTGTTTTTATTCATGGATTGGTTTTATGTGCATGTCAAGCAACAAACATGAGAAGACTGGCTCCTTTAAAAAACAGATTTTTTTTTTCTTCTCTGCCCAAGCTTCAAAACATAACCTCCTTCCTGCTAGGAGCCACAAAACCTCTGAGATTTGATTTCCATGTGGAGTGGAGAAAAGAGGAATACAGAAAAGCAAACCAAGTCTTTGGATTTCAGTCAAAGATGAAGAAAGTTCTAAAACTGCTTATAAAAATCTGTCCCTGAACCTTTTTACCCCTGGCTTAGGTCTTTTGAGCATTTCAGACGGTCACTCGGCTGTCAGAGCGAATCGATTTGCAGTTACACGGCTACCAGACGAACATTTAAACCCCTTCTAATAAAACTACAATCCCGACTACGTCTACCATCACATTGTCAAATCAGATCTGATTCGTGTTGTTTTGTAATCATCTCATGGCGGCAGAATAACCCATTCTTGCGTCTCTAGCATTTGTGTTCAGCCTCTCATGTGTCCCATTGTCTCTTCCACAAAACGGAGGAAACTGGGATATTCAGGACAAAAAAAATAAAATAAAACAGATGATTCAGCTTGTCAGCCATGAAGAGATTAGCCCTTCAAGTCATGACCAGGCCATTTCCTCCTTGAAGAGGCAACCAATTGTTCTCCAAATCTTTTATTTCAAAGATCCTCTAGGTAGGCATTCCTCTGCAACAGCTGCTTTTGTATCCAAAAACCTTGAACATACAGTCTCTTAACTATAGAGAATTCAGGTAGAAGTAGCTAAGAGAAAGAGAAATGTGTTCACTTTTTGCAGCATCACAAACCTAGAAGTATTATGTTCATTAGAGAGAGAGACCAAATCTATGTAGCTACGGAAACTATTTATTGGGCACATGGTGTGGCAGACCTTGGCATTTTTTAAGTGTCACTGGATGGCATTGAACTTAAAGTGTATCAACCCTCCTTTGAAAGCTAAACCTCCTTCCTTGGAAAATTAGAAAAATTCCAGCAAAGTGGGCGGAGCCAAGAGTCATGGCTGAGTGAGGGTGTGATCAGGATGAAAGAAGCACTGTTGTCAACGTATCTACTTTATCGTTATAGTTACCGATTTACCAGACTCCTCCAGTGACTTTCTTCACAACTCGTGATAAATACAGTCATTCTTTCTCTGTGTTGTTGGAGACTGTCGTAGCGACAACGCTCGGCCGAAGGCAGCCTGTCAGTCCTGAGCGAGTAGCAAGAGTGGCCATTAGCCGCCGTAAGCTTCTCCCACTTCCTCGTCACTGCAGCGAGTCAGTCGTTCAACACCATACCTTCAGCAATCGTCAGCTTTTATAGTTTTTATACCAGAACTGACAAAGTTGTACCAAGCCATACCGCTGTGACCAATAGGAAGTCAACTGCCTAAGAACCTTTTGACCCGAGAGGCCAGTAGTGAGACGGTTTTAGGTCAAATAATGTTGGACTTAACAAATTGCATAAAAATGTCAAAATTCACACAGAAACATAAAGATAGAACTCTAGGAAACCTATTTAGACAGTTTATGAGCAAAATGAAAAGCTTATTTGTGGGTCAGTTTCTCTTTATGTACAGCTTTAAAGAGCAACTAGCTTTATTTTCTACTGGTCGCAAGTGAGTTACTTTGAAATTCTTGCCTTAGTCTCTAGCTTCAGTAAGCATAAATGCATTAATGGAATGAGAAACTCACTGTGCACAAATTGGAAAAAGAAAAGAAGAAATATATACAGATCGCCACAGCAGACGCCTCGAGCCGCTGAAAATCATCACTGTGAAGTGCACAGTTCCACAAACTGCACAAAATCAATGGTTTAGTCAGATATCAAAATACAGGCATATGTGGGTATGTGCAGATACAGATATTGATGTTTTTCCCTTTTATTGCTTGGCGAAGGTGCGAGGAAGTTCTCTTCAATAAAATTGCCACCTGGCCAACTCAAGCAGAGTGCATTAGATCTTGCCTGTTGCTATGGCTACAGCCGGGACGGATCCTTGCTAGGAGTTCACTGGACTCGTCGGCAGGCAGACAGACTGGCAGGCTGAACTCTAATTTCCCTCAGTGCATCGGTCGGGCCTGAATGCGAAAATAACACCGACCCTCGTGATCCATATGGAGGAGTCCTGGAGGACCAGCTGCTCGGGGGCTTTTAAGGCCGCAATCTTTACTTCTCTCCCTCAGTGAGCCGTTTTTTATAAAATAAATATATTTCTGATGCAGCACAGGTCGTGTTGAAGCAGTCAGCACAGAGAGGGAAGCCACCTTCATGTGTCCACAGTAATTAGTTGGTATCCACAAACACCTTGAAGTTTGTCTTGTTTTTTGTTTTTTTCTTTGTTTCTTTATTCCATCATTAAGAGCTAAATATAACCAGGTCCTTACTAAAGTCTCAGTCTCTTAAGATTGTTAGAACTGGAAACCAATTTTGTGCGCGCTCAACTCTGGGCCTGAATTAGTATTGCAACAAGAGGCTGGTAATTTAATTTTGCCAATGGAAATTGGAAACTTTCAGTGAGTAGAATAATTTAGAAAAACTAAAGAAAACACCTAACCATAGCAAAAAAATAAAAAAGACTAAACTTTCTCTTGTGAGTGATGTTAGTGTTACCTTTCACTGTCTGGTATATTATAAGCTATCAATACACAAAGGCTCCAGTGTGAAGCACTGAATGTCATTTCAGTATGAGACTGCATATCCCCAGATGGTCATCACTGACTTTAAATTTCCAGAGTTGATTTGACTTGTATTTAACAACTGAACGGATTAAGTGCTGTAATTATGTATTTTCTTTCACTTTCCTTTGGGTTTACAGCCATGTTCAGTTAAAGCTAAAGGAGTATGCGTTTGTACTGAGAAGTATACATGCATGTGAAACTGAAAGAGGTACGGGTTAATAGCTGGGCCAGGGGACGATATCCATTTAAGGTAACAGTATGTAACTTTTATGAGAAAATATGTTTTGTACATATTTATTAAAACTGTCACCATGTCATGATATAGTGAGATAAATGAAGTATAATCATGTTGTAATACTCCTGAAGAAAACCAACCAATCAGAGTAAGGAGGAAGATCTTAGGGCTGTCAATCATGCTCGCCTGCGCACTGCTACAACAGCTTGGTGTTCCAGGAAAATAGTTTATCTGCTGTGATCGGTGGCCAGGGAGCAGCTGCAGGCTATAGCAAAGAGCAAGGGGGAGGAGAGTGGGCATGATTGACAACACTAAGACCCGCCTCCTGGCTCTGATTGGTTGTTTCTAGTTAGCACTGAGATAAAGGAGAGGAGCTCAACATTCTGTCTCATACTGTTAGGGCATAGTGACAGTTTAACAAACGTGACCTTCTTTTAATAAACGTTACATATTTCATGTTTAGGTAAGTAAGAGGAACAGTGCCATCACTATCTTCTCACAATGGCTTTGCATTCATAGGTTGCCCATTTGAGTGGCAGAAAGATAAAAAGCACAAAAATGGGGAAGAATGCACTGTAAAAAGCCAATAAAACAGATTCAGATGAAAGGAACCAGTTGAATCATGGCAGCTCATAAAGACAACTAGCATTCAGAATCAGATATGGGAATTTCAGTGTGCACTGCTTCTGTCCTGTTAGGTTTTAAAGTGCTGTGTAACAATGTTTTGATTATTATATAGACTGTTGATTGAATTAAAATTTTCTGCGTTAAAGATGCTAGCTTGACTTAAGCATCTATTCAGCAAGAAAAAAACAAAAGTGGTGCACGATATATCAGTACCAACATCGATATCGGTCGACATTAGTCATTTTTTAACATAACGGTCTCTGTCCATAGATAAAACAGGGCCCATATTAACAACCCGCATTAGTTTTCATGTTGCTATTTGTTTCTGGTTGTTTTTTTGTTTTGTTTTTTTTCCAAAGGTGTCAAAACCATACCGAAATATAATATCGGTAAATGTGGTTATAACAGCAATATTAATATCTGATATTGGCCCAATTTTTTACGTCAATACATCTGTACTTTCAATGTCTGCCTTTTAAAACATCTGTTCTTAATTTTGTTCACATACTGTGGGCTGTTATAAAAACCCATTAAGGAGACTCAAGATAATGTTTTAGTTGTTTATGAATCCGATATCGGGCCTTAAAATGTAACAATGAAAATTCTTCTATAAAATCTCCCTGGAGACAATTATTTTCTGTAATCTTCGAGAAATAATGAAACTTCCACAGGTGTTCATTATCAAGCTGCAGAAACACAGAGCAGATTAGTTAGAGACTTTACTGTCATATCCACCATTACATGCCCTATGAAACACCGGGAGGTTGCAGGAATCTGTGATTGTGTGGGTGTATTTGGTTTGAGCGTGACAGAACAGTGAGAACAAAGAGACTGTAAGACAGCAGCATATATAAGGAAAATAACATGTGGCATCAGCAGGTGATCTCAGCTTTAAAGAAGCAGACATACTCTTCTAACTAGAAATGTATTGGTTGGATTTAAGAAAGGGAAAAAAAAAAAAGTACTGCCGTATGCCGCATATTTTATGAGTTGGTGTGAATGTGTGCTGACATGTGTGAGGGGAAAGCAGTTTACTGACTTAGCCAGAAATCTTAAAGATGACAGAAGTTGAAGCACCAAGACAGCATGACAGAAACGACCCAGGAATATCTGCAGAGATAAACCGATGCGTCTGCCAGAAATATATATATGAAAAAGGAAACCATCTAATCCAAACTGCGTTCCAGTTACCTGGGAAGTGAGAACTGGAGCCGGGTTTGACCCGAGGTGACAGCGTTCTGGTTCAGAAGTCGGAATTTCAACATGGCGACGCCCGTAAACACTCTTTGCTATAGCTTTTACAACCATCGTTTTAAACTTTATGTTCCGTAATAAAACACCACTTTTCATTTGCTGAGTTTATTATTATGGGTGCTGCACGTGACATTGGCTTAAGACAAACTTTAACATGTGTGCCTTGTTAAATAAACTTATTTCCACCACAGCTGTTGACGTGAGGAGCGGCCATATTGAAACGCAAAGTTCACCTTATATGTCGTAACTGGGGAGAAGTCGGACTTGCTCCCAATTAGTAAGTTTCTTACTTTATTTATGGCACTTTCTTATTTCTTTGGTAGAAGGAGAGAGAGAGACAAAAGAAGAACAAACTATCATGAAAAAGGAAATTATTGAGCTCATTTGAATTTATCATGCAAGTAATTTACTTAATACTTAAACACAAGAAATACACACAACAGTACAAAGTGTTTCTGTTTCATAATCTATTATATTCTATCAATAACTATTTCTATGAATCACTCGACTCACTGCAGAAGCATCTATATGAGATGTCAGTAGTTTGCTTATTGCCATGGACCAACATTTTTTTTTTCATTTTGATTTATTTATATTTATTACTCTCTGGCAGTGATATATATATATATATATATATATATATATATATATATATATATATATATATATATATATATATATATATATATATATATATATATATATATATATATATATGAGACCCCGCTGGGCTATGATCAACATCACAGTTTTTGGTTCTCTCTTTTTTTTGACATCTTGTATTTAAAATGTCATATGAATTTGCCTTGGCGTAATTAATTATATGCTGAAAATATGAATGTATGAATATGTGGAAATTTGAATTTGTGTTCCCCTGATTGCATGGCCTGTAATTTAGGATAGACAGACAGATAGACTAATGGTCTGTCATACGAAAACACACAAAAGAGCCGATCACATCTTTTATTAGTGGCAGGTTTCTGCTCTCCAGTGGGGAAATGTTGTTTTGCTGTCAAGCCCATCCCTCTCGCCCGAGCTTATATTTGCGGAGACAGCTCCCAATTAAACACAGCGGCCAATGACACATATCAAAATAACGCGTGCCAGGAATGGGCTGAAATGGAGAAACTTGCGGCTAAATCTTTAATTTTCGTCCCGCGTTGTGGATAAATGGAGGCAGAGTTACCTCAGCGGTCCGCTTCCAACGACAATCCGCCACGGCAACAGATGTACATGCTATTCTACAGATACTGTACACTGAGGGATTTAGTTTGCAATGCACAGATTGGAAAATATATGTTTGTTTGTTTTTTGTTACAGAACAGGAGCATGGATGTTCACACCACACTGTGCCCTGTCACAAAAATTAGAGTAATTCATGCTGCAGCGCCTCATAAGGAGTCTGTCAATGAGGCTCAACCATTCTTTAGATTTCCTTTTTCATCAGCATCAAACACAGACCCTCGAGCGCCTCTGTTTCATGAGTAAATAAATTCTTAATGCCTAAATGTAGAACCGCAGTGCAGCTTTGAAACAGAACAAACAGAACCGAGCTGGCTTTGAACAATTCGTACCAGAGAACAAGAGAAATAAACGAAACGAAGCAAAGAAAAAAAAAAAAGAGCCAACAGAGGAAAAAAAAACTTAGAAAACTTCCTAATATGATATTTAATCTATTTTGTTTAATCAAGAACTGATTCTTAATTCAGGATATCTAATTGGATTGAGATTGTTAATTGTGGTTGCTGAGGCGAAGGAAACAAAACAAAAAAATTGATTATGTGGGACAAACTTCGAGGCGCAGAGCCATAGAAGAATATCGATGTAATTAAAAAAAAAAAGAAAAAACACACAGCATAAATATTCACACACGAGAGCAGCGTGACTGAACATCAGCCTAACAAGCCATATTTCTGACAAATACTCCATGACCTTAAGAGGGTTGACTCCCTCATTGACCTCTGGGGTCAGGATAAAAAACAACAAATCACCATGGATACAAGACACAAAACCTCAAAGGCATTTTCAGCTCCGCAACTTCAAAAAGTTGTATTCAAATTCTGAACTCGAACTTCACACACCTTTATGTGGTCGTTTAATTCAAGGTTTATGCAAAGTCATAATGCTGCTAAATTGCTTCAGCAAAGCTAAGGTGCTTAAGTTGGGCACAATAGCCTGCCAATCAGGAAAATGGAGGGAAAAATCGGAATAAATCAAAACTGTTAACTTTGCTTTTCCCGGCGTTGATTACACACCGAACCGCCTTGTAGGACCGAGTCAGAAAATAACAGATTACCCTCTTGGTTTGCATGAATAATGAGAAGCTGTGAAAAAAAAAATCAGCTTTTACTTGAATAATGTATTTCATAATCAGAAGTGGAACAAGAACACTGGAGGGACATATTGCATATATTATTACAGCCAATGAAATCTGCCAGCAGCGGTGAAATGGTAAATCAACAGTGGAATATTTATGACTTGATGATCTGGACTACCAAGCAGTTTCCGTGTGGAAATGCAATATTGCAATTCTCACTAACTCATAATTATGCATTGTATCAAAACCTGTCTGATTAGAGGATGAAAGCTTGTCTCAGTTGCAGGACAATATTTCTCATTTCTGTTTCTTAGTATAAAACCATCCTGCAAGCCAGATGTAGAAACTTTTAACTTTTTACATGTATATTAGTTCAAAGCATTCTTTTGTTTTTTTATATTTTTTTTAAACATTTTTAGTATTTGTATTACATGTTTATATGTCAGTTTAACCATTTTGTTTGATTTATTTATGGAGTTTAGAGTTGTATTTTTTGTTAACTCACTACTATAAAAGAATGTGGTAAAGGGCTTTAATAAATAATAACAGTTTCCAGTAGGTCTGTTAGTGTTGGGTTGATGTTTTCGCATGTTTCATAGGGTCAACTGGTCCAAATGGCTCTTGGATTTTTGACAAAAGACAAAAGTTACTGTACACTGTAACTTTTTTTTGGCTTCACACGAGTCACATGATCAAGTGCCGGATGCTGCCACGGGTGCAAACCACGAAGACGAAGAAGACAGGAAGTAGTCGCATGTAGTAGTAGATGATGTCATGGCATGTTTTTAATGACTTATTGCATGAACAAACTTCTTCATGTGTGATTTTTAATTGCATTTCTTATTTAATGGAAACATCCCAATTGAGATATTATGGTTTTTACACTAATGTAATGTAGACATTTGTAATGGAAACACAGCTGGTGGTGCTTGGTACATATGTTAACTATTTGGGCCTCTTCTTCAGTGGACCCTGCAACAAATCTATTGCAATTTGCAGAGTGAATTTGGACAATCACTCTGCTGTGATGACCTGTTATTGCCCTGGCACCGTCTGTGCACACTCAAGCATCCTTATTTTACAAGTCTTCCTCCATCCCCACAACAACTGAACCCCAATTTGGGATCATTTGAACCGCATTCACTCACAGTTTCACACCTCTTGTTGAAAACTAGTCCAAGCAAGACGTCACTCGCCGTGCTCAAGCGGCTGCTGGCACTCGTTCCACGTGCATTGTTGTCCACTCCAATTTCCACTGGAGTTTTCCCAACTACTGTCCACTGCGTTTCTCTGGCCTGCGGTTTGTAGCTGTGGAAGTTGTGTGCTCGGTGTAAACTCCAGTCTTGTTTTCCTGCTACAAATAGTAATTGGCATGTGGGTCAAAAAGTTCAGTTCTGCCTTCTTTTGACCAGAGCACCTTGTGCCATATGATTCCTGTGTGAAAACCGCCAAAGGGACTTGTTCTTTTTCTTGAGCCGTGGTTTTCTTCTTTGCCAGTTCTTGCATAGTGACCCTTTACCTTTCGGCTACTTGTATGATTAATGCAGACGCGGTCCAGCCTGTCTCTAGGTGGGCGAACATGTATTAGTAGATGGTTGGTATTATTTTATAACCTAACTCTGCTTTAAGCTTCTCCATAGCTTTCTCTCCGACCCGTCTGCTGTGTTTCTTGGTCTGTAAAATTCTGTTTATTCACCAATGTTCTCAAATTAAAACTCTTGACAGAACAGCTGGCAAGTGCTTTGTAAACTGAAGATTTTGTACTGACTTCTTTTCATTTTAGTAACTACATACAGACATTTTCCCTTTACCATGCTTGGCTAGCTTGTTCCCAACCCTACGGAGCAGTCGGTCTTCACAGCATTTAATTTGTTGGAAAAATTATCCTTACATTTCATCAAAAGCAAGGCCACACACACGCACGCACGCACGCACGCACGCACGCACGCACGCACGCACACACACACACACAGTTAATTTAGGAGAGAACATTTTACCCAATAGTCATCTTTGTGGGCTGCGGGACAAAACCAGAGTACCCAGAGAGAAACCATGACCTTCTTGCCACAGGGCAACAGTGCTACCGCCTGTGCCATCATGCAACCTTACAGGAAATTACACTGAATAAATTCAAAACCTTACATTTTTGAAGCATTTTTTTTATGACAGCAGAAATATTTTAACTCCAAGATATATCCTTATCCAGCCAACAAAATTATAGAAAAAAAAATTATTTGCAATTCTGTTTCTCCAGGGAAGGATTCTGTAATTTCAAAAGACTTACTGGCATGACTTTCCACTGAGAAATCCGAAAGGGTACCTCGGTCTGTCTGTGTTTGCATTTTTTTTTTCTAACAGTCTTCTCTGCAGGAGGTTCTTATCAATCTTGAGCTGCATGACAACCCGGTTGTCATACAGTATGAAAAATGTAAAGGTATCAGTGTGTGGCAGCAAAGTGGAAGGTTAGATTCTTAGGCATCCCAGTTCCAGTAACTGACTATGTAACCTTGGGAATCTCACCTAAAGAATAAATTGGTTATTTTATCTCGTACCTGGCAGTGTGTTCAAGGGGCTCAATAAGGGACCGGAGTTAATTTTCTTTAAAAAGATGAGTGTTCTGCATGGAGCTTGTATTTTCTTCCCATGGATTCACGCGTCCTTACTCAAAACAAGATCTATTGACAACAATTTGTATTCTAACAGTTATCTGTCTCTCTGACATTGGTCTGAGATGGACGGACTTTCCTGTCTTTTCTCACTTTCAGCAGTGCAGTTTTTGAGGAGGTTCTTGTTTAAACGCCATATCATCTCAATAGCTGTGTTTACACGCACAAAACTCATTGATCTGATTGAAATGGATTCAGAATAAATAACCCAAATGTAGCATTTGTACTGGCACAAAGCTAATAAATCTGTTCATGATGTCTGTTTACATGCACAAAGCTTTATTCAGAGTAGAAGCACTGAGACGTGCAGAGTTGTTAAATTTCCTCGCAGTGGCTGTAATGGCCCCCAAACAACCAATGAGAACAAAGTTCTGCAATAAGAAGGGAGGAGCCACTCAGAGTGAGAGTGAGAGCTGAGCAGCGAAAAGAAGAAACCATGGGAAGTCAGCTCTTCTGATAAACTTCAAAACATTTTCTCTTAGAGTAGATTCTTTTGAGCACAACCGATCTCTAGACTCATCACTTGCATTAAGGTCAGTGGTCATGATTGAAGACTAAAAACAAGAGATGGAGCTAAAAACACTTTTTGGAAGGTGGACATCCTGTTACATTTGAGATAAAAAAACAATGCAAAGTCATAGAAATAGAACATGACAACCTTGAACAAGAATGTTTTCAAATAGATAGTTTGGATAGATTTTTTTCTAAATTAAATGATCAATTAAAAACTGTTTTATATTTGCACGGGTAACTTATTAAAATTTGATTGATTTCTGAGAACTTGTAAACATATTGCTAAATAACAACAACAGCAGGGATGACAGAAGAGAAGAAAGCTCACAAAACAAATACAATTTTAAATTTACATCTCTCAAGCTAAAATAATACCTCAACTACAGTGTCAAATATCAGATGAGTAGAAAAGGTGATGCAGTTCAATCGATCATAAAACGTTCTGTCAAAAAAAAAAAAAAAACAGAACTTTGGCAACAAAATGGATGAACTCTAAGGCCTATTCAGGGTACGACAACAAAGCAAACGAGGGCAACTGTGGCTCAGTGTTAGAAAATGTTAAAGGTTTAATTCCACTTGCTGCACCGTTGTGAGAGTACAGGATCACAATCACAATTCACACACTTCATCCCAATAAACACACAATGCACGTAATGGGTTTCCATATTAAATGATACACATATTTCGTTTAAAGTGAAGGAGGGCCTTTGATGTTCCACAAAAGTGTATTTTTTTTTACGGGAATCCACATGAAAAATATAGATACACCAGGCTTTGTAGCAGGATACAAAAAACAGTGTAACAACAGCTGTAAAGAAAAAAAGAAGAGTCAAAACAAATAGGAGCATTTTGGAAAATGTTTCATCTGTGTTGACAATAAAATTGAAGCGATGCATCTTGCAGCAGGTGATGGATGGTGGTATAAATAGCAGCAGATGCTGATAGAAAGCTCCAATCCTCATCTGAGAAGGGCAGGGCCTTTTCAAAGCCTGCTTGCGTGTTTGTTCCCAGGCCCTTAATTAAGAGACCCTGCATTGCCACAAGTGTGACTCCACATGAAGTTATAACGCATGACAGAGCAAAAAGGAGGCCAGATTGCTTTTGGGCCCTTGTCCGTTCACTGGTGATCTTCTTCCTGTATCTTTTTTGAAAATATTTTCAACAGTTGTGGAGATTTGTGAGGACAGTGTATACACACACATACACGCACACACACCCCCACACACACACACACACACACACACACACATATATATATATATATATATATATATATATATATATATATATATATATATATATATGTTTTATCTGTGCACACTTTTGTGTAAGGTATCTTTCTTTGAATTATTCTCAATAGCTGTGGTTCAGTTACAAATGTGCACAACTCTTGTGCACATTTGTGTCTTTTCTTATTGTGTCGAAAAAACACAATTTCGCAATTGGACTGTTTCCATTAAATAAGAAAACAATAAGCCTGTTCAAGTTATAAGACAATAAAAATCATGGCAGCGACGAATGTAAACAGTTAAATGAGATGTTTTCATAATTCAGACATTGCGCTAGCATTCATCATCTATCAGCCGTCGCCGATTCAACACGTTATGGATTCAACACGTTTGAATGACACACAACCTTTTATAAACTGTGTGATGTTCTGAGAGCTCTGATATTGATATTGCATATTGTTAAAAAAAACAAAAAACATCTTCCTACTACTTCCTGTCGTCTTCTTCTTTGTCATTTTTGCCAGTAGTAACACCCGGCTGTTGATCATGTGGCTTGTGTGATGTGATAAATGTGTTTCTGTTGCAGGTAGTTTTACAAAATGCATCTATGACAATACGGCTACAAAATCGACCTCACCCTAGCGCAAAAACTTTTTGTCGAAAAACCTGATTTTTTTTAAAAAACTGGCATGTTTCTGTTAAGCAAATTTATCTTCATAATTGCAATTTACACAATTTTACGGTTAATGGAAGCGCAGCCACTATCAGCCGTACAAGCAGAATATGATATACCATCCTACATATAATCCAGATAAGTTTTGTTTACAGAAAGTAAACATTTAAAGGAATTACCGATTTCTAAGTCTAAATATGCAAATCAATATAAAGGTCTGAAAAACCCCCCATCAAACTCCTGACCTAAAGTGTCTAAGTCGCTAAGAGTCATTTAATCCCGTTGACATGTTTTGCAAAAAAAAAAACAAAAAAAAAAACAGAAAAAAACTGTTTTAAAATCTGCTCCTTACACACTTCTAATCATAAATTTTTCAAAGCTTTTCTGGGATTTGGCAAATGTCAGTGGTGACAGACAGTTCAGTAAGCCCAGAAGGATGTATCAACAATGCAGCCCACTAATGCACGGTTAGTGTCAGTCACTCTACTGCTCAGTCACCGCTTTTCAAAACTGCCAGGTTGAATAAAATCTGGACATAATAAGCCTCCATCAAAGTGACAACTCTCCTGCTTATTTTTCTTTTTTTATATATATTTATTTTTTTCTTTTGACCTCCACTACCCAAGTCTTTTTGACATATTAAATGCGATATAACTAAAAGTAGTTTGCAGTTATCAGTTTAAAGTAAATATTTCTTCTTAAAAACACAGCATAGCAACAGAGAAAAACTGTGTAGCAGCAAGTCTGCTGGGTTAAAATAACTAACCATTCTTTAAATAAGAAAATATTGAACATTTTTATTGATTTCATAACCGAAGATGAAGTTGGTCTGGTAAAAAAAAAAAATTCCCCCCCCCCCATAGTAAATAGCTGGAGCAAAACATCCCCTATCTTTATTATTGCATTTGATTGCTTTTCTCAACTGACACTGTTTATGTTTATCTCCGCCCTGGGAGTAAAAGTGTAATCAGTGCTCACGAAGGAGGTGTTTCAAAATCTGTCAAATGGGTATTTTAATAATATTGAAACAGAAGCTCATAAAGTTAAGACTCGATAATAATTCCAGGCAGGGCATTTCATGTTTAAATGAGTTCTCCATCTTAATAAGGTTTTCTTTACTCTTCCCGTCTCTCGCTGTTGCTATCCCAGGCATTTCGCTGATGCACATCTTCAGAGCTATGACTGTAAAAGCTGATTAAGTCTTAGCTCCTGGATTTTCTGTTTTACAAGCATTTAACTAAACAAGATGTAGAGTCACGAGGGCTGCACTCTGCCGCTGCGAGCCGAAAGCAATCATGTAGGATATAAAATCAATTAAGAGATTCTAAATTGTGGGTATAGCAGACATCATGTGCATATTTTTTCTTAAGCTGCCATGAAAGTGTAACAGTTTTCAAGTACATGGCAAGCTTGAAAAAATATTACTAGTCACAAGGCATATTTTGTTGTACCCTCAAAGAAGTAAAACAGGGCAGTTGTTCACATTGTGTTAATATTTTATTTCAAGTCAACACATAAAAAAAATGTTTGTTGTGTTTAATTCATTCTAGTAAAGATAACATGGTTTTGTCACATTTTAACCGAACAAAATAATTTTATTTTTGTGAACGCAACAAAATTGAGTTAATTGAATTAGGACGCCGATACCTCTCTTGGCCATAAGGGGGCAGTAATGCAACAACAAAACAGCACCTATCCAGTTTAAACCGGATAAGTCTGGCTGTTCATCCGAACATCTTTTACTTTTCAGTTGTTTGTTAGCTTGTAGCTCTGGATGCCTCTATTTATTTTCTATTTATTTTTTATATTTAAAAAAAAAAGTAAAGAAAGGTGTTTAAAAACGAAACTAAACGCAAGTCTGCAGACCGTGCTGCTGAAAATTTCAAAAGACTGCTGACATTACGATAACTCTGAACTCAGGCATCAGTAGCACAATGGTCACCAAGAGGAAAGTAGTGATACCAAAGCCTGCCATTCACATCTCTAATACGCTGAACATGTCAAATTGTGCAACGAGTCGCAGGAGGTCGGGAAAATATTGTTCTTCAGAGACAGTAGCTTGCAGACGTTAACAGACGGGCACTTTACTCAGGAAATCACAAACGCTCTTGTTAGGAAAAACTGGAACTTGCAACATTTTAAACCAGGCAGCGTTTAGGTCGATGCCGAAATTCCTGTTCCAGTTGTTACCTTGACGCACACAGAAGTTTTTTTTTTCTTCATACGACTTTGTCATAGTAATATTTCATATTAGTTACCAATGCGGTGTAACTATTGGTGAATGGAAGCAGCTGAAAGTCACACTTATTCTACACATAATTCAAGCGTTTCTTGTGATTGTCTAGCTGCACAACAGTGATGGTGCTGTTAAAACATTACTCTGAAAACATCAAAAGTAGCTGTTTCCATTGACCATATTTCTTATTCAGTGGAAACACCGCAATTGCAATTTTTTTTTGACATTAGCAAATGGTCAACAAACTTTTGGTCACATTTGCTTTGTACAGAGACTCTGAGCTCTTGGCTACTGGCAAAAGATTACTTCCTGGAAGCGTGGACTGTGTTGAGGTTTGAAATTTGACCCAGTCGCTAACGTTTGTACGTGAGGTATCTATTGCACCTGTTTGACCCAATGATGCTTGCCGGAGATTGACTGCGCTCTAAACAATCATCCTCTAGTGCGAAAACAGAAGTGCCGAGCTGAACAAGCTGGTTGTTAATGTTAGTTCAATATTTGGAAGAATGATCGAACTGATTCATTCACTTCCTCTGTTGCCACTTTGACTTCTGTTTTCTGATTGGAAAATCTCCTGGAGGGAATCCAAGTAAATGGGAGAAAGTTCAATTGCTGGCCACCTTCAACCACACTGTGAAACTCTGTGTATATGGTAGGGCAGAGTCCAGTCTTCGAAGGCCTAGAAAATGATTAATCTGCCTTTGACAAAAAACAAAGACTTATGTTTCATACTTGTGAACTTTCTAAGTTTCCTGGTACCAAAATATAGTGACATTTGCAATTAGAGTGAAGTCATTAGTGAGACATATTTGATGTGCCACAGACAGACGGATTTCATTTTCCACGCAATTGCACCCCCTCAGCTACTCCTCCATCAGTACAAGATGCAGTCCCACCGTGTGCTTGATATTTAGCCACAGGCTAGTCAGCTGTTAGCCTCTTTTATTTATTTATTTATTTTATTTTTTAATGGCCTACTTTCCAGCCAGGAAGAAGGTTTTTGGGACCTGGGGGAAAAAAAAAACTAGTCCCATAACAGCTCCGTGCCTTGAAGTCATAATTTGTACTGTGGTGCTGCAGATGTTGCACTGTGCATGTATCTCACATGTGATGACGGTCAGAAATGAGTTGGCGAGGAGCCAGGTGGGGTTTAGTCAAGCCAACAACAGATGTGCTGCTGATCCCATGTAAAAGTTATTTGAAGCTCCTGTTATTCCGTGTATGTGTGTTTGTGTGTGAATGGATTTACAAATGCAGAGATCAGAAGTGGATAGTCACTTTGGTTTGAGGATAATATTATATAATTATGCAGAGTAATAAAAATAATGCATTTCTGGCTGGATTAACCGCTACTTACTCATTCTGAGTACAATTGTTGCTTTTAATTTACAATAAATTATGATGCAAAGTGAGAATTTTTTAAAGTCAATATAGAAGGATATTAATTTATATAACATATGTATTTTTATTTTCTTTAATTCCACAGTTGTCATTCTGAAAATTATTTTTTTTAGGCTGAACTGACACCTTATGCTACAGTGACTTCAGATCCTTGAGAAAAAGTTTAAATCTTCAATAGTCCACCTGCCAGGAAGCAATTGTTTCTCAATAGCTGAGAGCCCAGATGCTTAGAAACGTAGAACGAGGGGCTGGTTTATACCAGGCTAGCTTAAGCTAGGAAAGAGCTAGTATTGCCAAGCTCTAAAGATACCAAAATACTCACAATGTTGGTGTCAGCACAAGTAGTCTGCAATCCCTCTATGTGTAAATACTCAAAACATGATTTACACCTTCTTACTTCTCTTTTAATTCATGTAGCGGCTTAATTCCAGTGCTCAGCATTTACAGCAGCTATTATTAAACTGTTTTGTCCTGACATGTAATCAATCTGCCATTTTCATCAACACTGAGCACTTATTTGGAGCTTGATGTGTTTTAGCAGAAGTAAATGGGGAAACTGCTATCGCCCTGGAGTTAAAGTCTCCGAGAATCTGCTCACTCTCATTTTCCCGCTCCCTCTTTCGTTCACGGTGCCGCTCCTGATAAACCTACATCAAATGAAGCAGAACAGGGCCTGGATGGCTTCTATCACAAAAGCAGAAGAATGAATATATTCCTTGAGCTACAGGGTAGAGAAATTTAATGACTTTAACACACGCCGGTGATTTAATTGAACGCCTTCAACTTCTGAGCAAAATGCATACTTGGTGTCACTCGCAGGCAGAAATGCTGTCAAAAATAAAATGAGAATTCTTCTAACAAATTCTTCACCTAACAAGGCGATGTTACTTCATTTTTTTTTTTTTTTTGCTTTGCTTTATTGTGTCATCAAATACAAAATTACTGAACAAAGTGATCCAGTGCCACTGGCATTGAAGCATTGGTATGGAGATGTAATGTTTTTAGTTAAGGCTGAGGAGTTTCCTGAAAAACTGATATTAGCCTCAACACTGGAAAACCTGGAATATTCTTACTGCTACTTATACTTTTAAGACTGGTTAATACTTTTTTTTTAGTGGATATTTTTAAACAAATTTGTAATGAATACTTTTATTTTATAGCACAATCAAGTATGTTACCTTTAGCTGTCATAAAAATTCTGTATTTATCAATATGACTAAAATAAATTTGACTTGGTGATTTAACGCCTTGAATTTGGGCTTCTGTCTCTTTAAGAAACTCATTCTTTCTGAAACTCCGCCTTCTGGAAGTCATCAAAACAACGCTCCTCTATTAGCCCTTTAGCAACATTTTTACCAGCGTTGCCATGAAGTACGTAATGAGCTTGGAAGCTTGGAAACTGAAGCTCTGAGGAGGAGCTTCGTCCTGGAAGGCGGGGCTTGGTCCACCCAGGCGTTTTGTACAGCTGCATGGTTGCCATGGGGGATTAAAGGATTTCTCAAATATGTATGAAAGAATCAAGGCAACACTCCAGTTATGTTCTTGATGAAGGAATAACAGTATAACATGATGTAAAGCAAAAAAAAAAAAAAAAAACATATTTTACTTAATACTTTCTTAAAGTTCTTCTTCCAAATGTAAAAGATGTATTGCTTTGCATTTATTGTCCTTTTTTCTTTTAATATATGCTTGAGACCACACATTCATCTAACAATTAGAATGGAAGATTGTATTTTCCGCATGAAATGCAAACCCAACAATAATATTTCTCTCAAAATAATGGAAATTCAAGAGCAGTTTAATTGTTCTTATCCTTTGCCTCATCCTGATCTTTCAAGGTAGGACGCTCACACTTTGCAGCAGATGTTATTCATTATCCTGCTGTTTATACACCACACCTTGCTGTAGGCAGCAGCACACTGAGCCAAGAGCTGATTCTATTTATTGAATACACAAGAACAACCAAACTATTAAAACTTGCCGTCTGAGCAACAGAACAGCAAGGCCAGCGGAGATAATTTTATTAATATAATTACACAAACCAGTGAAACGGGAAAAACTTCAATTTTTTTCCCTTCCTTTGTTCAAGGTACTGATCATTACTCTCACTGTTGGTTGGCATACCAATTTTGGGAGTATTCTTTGCTGGCATTATCTGGTATTCTTGTGTCGAGCTGAGATCGCCTGGCAAGGGAACGGGGAGGTCATAAAATCCAAGAGCCTGAAGCCAGAGCTTTGGAACGTAAATGAGCCTGTATTTCCTCCCCTTTCAAATTAATTGATTCTACTTCAAGAAAAATGAGCAGCAGCAGAAACTCGCACAATGGAAATTACTTTTACAAAGCAAAGGAGTAACTCACCAGTTCCTGGGGTTGCAAAATTAATTCGTCTGCCAAATGAATGCCAGCATTTCCACATATTCATTAACAATTGACTGCTTTTCTGAGCGTGACGGCACACTTGGTCATAATCTCGTTTATCTTGTGTTAATACTTGATTTTTGGGGTCTATCATTCAAGACCCCATGGCAATAAACCTCTTAATGCCAAAGACTTCTCACAGCCATGTTTCCTGCTGAGTCAAACATGACTGATGTTGCTGAATCACGTGCCATTTTTAGTAAAATTGAGTTTATTTGTACAAATAACCAACAATCTCATTTTAAATGAATGTTGCTTCATAGATCTGTTTTTTGTGCCATCTGGGATTAATACCTCCAAGTCACAGACTCTTGTGTAATTCTTTTAGACTATCATGGAAACTTCTCTTACGGTGCTTTGACACCTGGTAGTCCGGTAGGCTCGGCTTGATTTGAGACCAAAATTGCAACTATTGATACATTTTCAGATGGTGCGGTTCGCTTTCACCTGTATCCAACACGCCAAACCATCTGAAAAACCTGTTCACCCCCTCGCCTGTGGTGGCGCTGCATCACGAACCACTGAAGGAAATGACATGAAAACCTCTGAAGAAGACAACTTCCTCCTTCACAAAATGTAAACAGGAATAGAGTAGTGTCAGATGTTCGCGTTTGTAGGATTTCTCTCTTGTCTTTGGTGGAAAACTATGAGTTCTTTCTCCAGCTAGCACGTTTGGATCAGCTGCGCTGTAGTTTGCTTCCTGCTTTTATAGAGCGGCCTGTGCTCTGCTTTTATGGGGAATTTTACCTCCATAAGTCAAGAGCACACATTTTCAGTTTGAAAGCAGGATTTCATTTCCTTGTTCTCAAAACTTACGTAATACTCGCACTCAAAGCTTCTGCTCTTCTTCTAATATTCTCTGTGCTCTCTCAAACCTTTGTGCTCACGCTCAGATTTTGTCCTCACTCACAAAACTTCTCTCTGCACAGATTAAGTCTTCGCTCGCAAATTCTTTTCTGCGCTCTCGTGGAACAAAACTGCACCGTTGCCTGGCAACCGTCCCAGCCAATAGAATGAAAGTGTTGAACTGGGCAGTGGGAGCGTCCTGCTTTTCTGTGCCGCCAACTGGATGTAGAGAGAAACAACCTCAGCTTCCTGCTCAGAGTAACATGGACAAAACCAGCTTATTATCAGGTGTAAGAACCTTTAGTGCTTCATCTGTGAACAACTTTAATATTGAAGAACCAGTTTTAGCTTTCAATTACATTCCTCTCTATTTAAAATCATGACCATTCAGATGGTGACCTTCACAACTCTGGGATGATTGTAAAGTACTGGCATTTATCGCGGCCAATTTGGTTTCCTGACATATAAAATTAAGGTTCTGTAAAAATGCTTTGGCTCCTGTTTTTTTTTTTTTTCACAATTTGACATTTTGTGACAATGTGATTCAAAAATGTTATATCACAAAGTTGTAGGTATTTGCGAAACTGAAAACATTTTCCACACATAAAATCGGGAAAATGGGGGTTTTGAATGAGGAGAATTTACTGCGGTGTCCCTAAATACAAGAAATTAGAATCAATTTCATTTAGAAATTCAGGAATCACGTCGTATAGAACTGGCTAGTTGTATAGCTGCAAAATCAAGGATGGCTTTGAGAAGTTCAATGAAGGGTTAGGTTATAAAACTATACATAGTCAATCATATTATTGTTCAGTGCATTTCTCAAAACTGGAAAGATACATTTCTATTTCTACAAACGGTCATGACTTTGGCCTTTTTAAAAAAAAAAAAGTTTTAAGAACAAAGCTGGTTGCAAAAGAAAACCATGATGGTAAATTCTAGTTGAATATATCTGCTCACTGCACTTTTTAGATTCGCTTTTAGTAAAAATACATTTTTTATTTGAAAACTAAGCATCTTCTCTAAAAGTGTGCTCATTTGTGTCTCATCACGTAAAGTTCCCATAAAACACACGAACGTTTGTGGTTGAGACGCGACAAAATCTCGACACATTTAAACCGCTTTTCGGAAGCGACTCAATCAGCACCACACATCAGGTAAACCTCTTTTTTTTTATTCTCAATTATTAATCTTTTAGTTTCGCTCCGAACTGAAGCCTCAGAGATCAACAGATGTCGATTTCAGTTAAGAGCTCCCATGGCTTCCATTGTGTTGGCCTATTTTTTTGCGTTGTTGTTGCCTATGTGTAGTTTTCCCTTTTGACTCTCGCCACAAAAAAAAGGACTCTTGATTCTCTCCCTGAATTTGAAATTAAAATGAATATTAATCAATTCCCCTGGCAAGTCTCAACCGAAGTGAGAATTGAGTGAAGCTGCAAGATGTCTTACTGAAGAGCAACTCCCCTGCTGCTCCTCTATGTAACATGGTTTTCCACATCTTAAAGGAAGCAGGGGGGGGGAGGGGGAGGTCTTTTTTTTTATTTTATTTTATTTTTTCAAAAGACAGGCCTGACATCACGCTTGACAAAGCAAAAATTGTATTAAATGCATCTTTATTTTTCTATGGAAGCCCTCAAAACTTTTTTTCTTTGTTCTTCGTGGGATGGAAACCACGTCGCCCACATTCTCAGGTTTGTTCAAAACGCTGATTCAATCTTCTGCCTGGAATTTCGGAGAGCAGCAGGGCGCCCGGCGGGGGGTAAATCTGCTAAGGCTTCCGTCAAACTGCAGACGCATCATGAAATCGCACGGCGCCGACAAGACGCCGCATTTTATTCCTGACTGTTTAAACAACAGCAGCCGCTAATTACAAGCTTAGCATTTCTGTTAACACGCTGTTCATATTTCGGGGAGTTAAAAAAAATAAATAAAAAAGTAGTTGAATTGCGAGTGAGGATTAGGTTACCTTCCACATCGGTCATTTAACATGCTTTGGTTTTAATAGAGGGGGTTCTGCAGGAAATTTGCATTGTGTGTGTGGAGAGGAGTGGAGGCTGCTGAGATGTCTGAAAGCTTGGGAGACCATGCATGTTGCTGTGCCCTCTGGGAAACTAATGACCAATGCACAGAGGCTATGCAAGGAGGATCCCCAGCACAGCTCTGGCTCTCGCTCTCTGGTCGAGGGGATTTTCTCCAGTAATTGAACTTGAGAGTGGCTGCACATACAATTTAGGAGAAATGTAACTGTGGTGCGAAGCTGGATGATGCCTACATACTACAACACGCTTAGTGTGTCTATTGGCTTATTTTTTTTACAATACTATACTACTAAAAAATACTATTTATTTTGTTAACTATGTATATGTATATAAAAATAGTTATATTGTACAGTTTAATCGCAAACAGCGTGATCTATTTTCAATTTTAAATGAAGACAAAAATGATCCTAAAATTTCATGAAGACTAATTGTAAAGAACCCCAAATTAAGTTATTTGCTTTTGTCCTTTGTTGACACTTATTGCTTTTACTTGCGTTTATCTATGATTAACTTCTGGTTTGATGCTTTTATTTTGAAGGGACAGTAGCAGGAAAATTCTCTCTCTCCAATAGACCTGCAAAGAAAAGAACCTGGGTTTCAGCATTTCTACAATCAAGATGATTCGCCAACATTCACCTATTATTTCCATGCAACTCTATCATTCAACAAAAGTATAACATACATATTTTATCCCTGTTTGCTCAGTGACATTGTCATGATTTGTTTTTTTTTCCTTCCCCAATCATCTAAACTCCCAACTTCATTAGCTGCTCAGCACATGTTAGCCCACAGGATTCACATGTCAGTAGAGCCACAGTCGCAACAAAATGAGTCACCCCAGGGAAGTGATTTAATGGAGTGGTTTAAATTGCTCTAGGCATAGATGAGTGCCCCTTTGTTAGCAGTCCCATGAGATAGCAGACCCAAGCGGCAAAGACGTTTTGTTTTGTTTTTCTTTTTCCTCATTTTCTCACATTCCCTTGTCATTTGGACCTGATTGTTGGTGTGAATATGCAAGCATGGTTTGAAATCCAAACAGAAATGGAAACCAGTAAAGGGCCCTTGTTTGCTTTTCTTAGCACCGCGAGGAAAAGTTTTCAAAGTTTGGAGTCGTAAAAATATTTGCATGCGTCGCGTCGCTGGAGAACCCGAGGTGGGGGCTGCCTGTGTCATCGGGCCCCTGCTTCACTCATTACTGAGGCTTCCAGCTGTTTTACACCGCAAAAGTATTCCTTTATTTCCATCTCGCTGTGTTGTTTTTATCCCCAAAAATCGACTCGTGATGGAATGAATTCATTTAAACACAGCAGCGGATGACGGTAATTAGCCAGAATCCTCCAAATTACTCCTGATCAGAGATAGTACTTCAGATAGTGAGTTATTTTCCAAACCCTTCCTCGGCCCCACATAGAGTTAAATTATGCATGCCCAGTCACTTTGACTTAGTTTATGTATTTATTTAGGAGTTTTATACACAAATTGTTTTTTTTTTTTTTTAAGTTTTATTGGCTCTAGTGGCTTTTATTTGATAGTGAATTGTCATCAAAGTGGGTAATGAGAGAAGAGGGAAGACAAAGGTGACCAGGCCGGGAATCAAACCTGTGACAGCCTCCTTAAGTGGGTTGTTCTTAACTACTGCGCCACCACTGCACCCTTTTACACAAATTGTTAAATTTCAAAGCAGGATTTCACCAAAAGCCACAGGGTTACATAAGGAGAGTGAACATCCGGGTCGCTGATGTAAAATTTGGGTATTAAGGCGATCATAAGAATAGAAATAATTGTAAACAGTAAAGGTTGACACAAATACCTGCGATTTGGGGAGGAGCGAGTCGTTCCAAAGAAGACTGACTTTTCTCCTGCCAGATAAAGCTCTGACAGGGAGATCGCTGCAGACTGATGATCCACATTCTTAAATATGGATTCAGAGGCTGAAACAATTGGTGACAAAGATGATTGTCTTCAGAAGTGGCATCGATCTTTTCATTTTGCTTTCATATTGCTTGTGTGAAATGTCCGTAAAACAGTCAAACAGACGACAGACAAATCGGTGTGGTTATGCATTAAACGCTCTGCAAAGTGCATAACCACACAGGAGAGGACTTTTCTCCCTATGAATAGCTGAATCGTGCTCTGTGTCTTAATGCTCACCCATTCAGCAACTGTGACGCAGCTTGGTCTTTGCGTAGTTTCTGCTTTAACGTCTGCTGAACCGTCTCTCAAGTGCAGCCATTCTTGGGTTGCTGCTTTGAGAGGATCCACTCACTATTTGTCCACATTGATGATCATTTTTAGCAGAAATGGAGGAATTTGTGGTTTTTCGGGTCAACAAAACCAGCAAAACCGCAAGTTTGTTTCCATTTAACTAAAGAGTTGTGAATACGCAATCATCTTAATTTGAAGTACAAAAACATGTTCAAAATTATTATTGCTCATTATTCCTGAATTGAGTGAATAAAAGTATTATTTACTGTCCTAAAAGATGAAAACTAAAATTATTATTATTTTTTTTAACAATGCAAAGCCTGGCTGTGTCCTTTGATACTGTGCATCATGTGTTTTGTGTTCATCATTTATGCCTCATAGCCAGAATATCCAGAATATCTTCGGTTTAAATAGTCAGGAAGAAAACCTGGACTTTTCCTGCCCATGTTGGTTTTCCGTGGGCACTTTCCATTCTAGCTGCGCTGGATTAATTGGCCACTCTAAATTCCCTTTAGGTGAAGCTGTGCGCCTGTATGGGTGTCTGTGTAATGTGTCTGTGTGTTTGCCCTTTGGTCGACTGGTAGCCTGTCCGAGGTGTAACCCTCTAATTGCATCTGCTTGTTGGATGCTAAAAAGGGCCCCAAACCTCCATAACCTCAAGCATGATGGAACGTGTAGGGAAAAAAACGTGCAGTTAAAAAGTTCATAGTTTGGTGTCAAATGCAATCTGTCAAAGCTCTGCTGCTTCTTCTTCTTGTTTTTTTTTTACTCCAAACAAAGCCTCAATTATGTAACTGAGGGATTGTTTTTCTCAGAGCTGATAAGATTTCCTGAGGGTTCTGGAAATTAAAGAAATTAACATGTCAAAATAAAAACAGAAGACAAGCAAGATTAATTACTAGCGCATGTAAAAAAAAAAAAAAGAATATTGCATTAAAGTGCAATAATTCTTGCCAGTTTTTTCAGAAAATGAAACCCATGTAGTATATATATAATCTTCACACCAAGCCTTTGCTTCTTGTGAATTTGATGATTATGGCTTAAAGATGATGACAACTCAAAATTCAATGTCTGACTATTTGAATACTGTGAAAAAATGCCATTAATGGAAACTAATGGAGTCACACTCTAATCAGCTAATTAATTCAAAACACCAACAAGGAGGCACAGAATCCACAATGCTTGAAATCCAGTGTGACTGTGACCATCATCACAGTCATGGTGATGGTCAGTGATGGTTTGGGTTGCCATGTCAACTGCTGGTTCTGGTCCACTGGTTTTTCTGAAGTCCACAGACCACACAGCTGTCTACCAGGAAGTTCTAGAGCACTTCATGCTTCCTTCTACTGACGAGCTGAGTGGAGACGATACATTTTTTCCCAGCATTACTTGGTACCTCCCCACACTGCCAAAGGTACCAAAAGCTGGTTCAATGGCCATGGTGTTCCTGCTCCAGGTTGACCTTTAACCCCACAGAAAGTCTATGAGGTGTTAAGACGAACATGAGAGACACCAGACCCAACATGTCAGATGACCAGAAGGCATCTGGGCTCCCATTACACCTACGCTGAACCACAAGCTTATTGTCTGTGTGCGACGGCGCACTGATGCAACAATTTATGAAAGAGGACGCCAGGAGCAAAAAAAAAAAAAAAAATCTCACTTTACACAACATTCCAAATTTCTGATATTTTCTTTACGGCTGAGTTGTCTTGTAGATTCCCACACATTTAACACAAGACCTTGAAAAACACTTTAAAACCAATTCTATGCTCAAACTATTGAGTTCGTTTCATCTTCGTTCACGGAAGACAATGCAATTTGTCCAAGAAATAACTGCACAGGTGTTGCTGTAAACTCTCGCGGCGAGCCTTCGTGAACAGCAGAGCTCTGGCGCAGGGGGGACACCGAAATAGATTCTCACCATAATTAATGTAATTGTTTACACCTGTGTTTGACAAGCCATGCCATCCACAGCAAGGGGCAGACTGACTGCCCAGCTCGTTTTAAACCTGCAATAAACTACAGAGGGATAATGAGGGATTAGAAACAGGTGTCAGAACTCCAGGAGTGCACGTTGTTGAGCTTTTATCCGACTATCCGACTAACACCTCCTAACAGCGCACACTGCTTTGTTTGTTCTACTCAGAGAGCAATATTAGTTAAAGGGAAAGCAATCCCTTGAGAAAATCAGAAATACCGTCTGCAGGTAATCTAATCGCATTCCTATCATGCTTTATAACCGGGCATCATAAAGCTCTGTTGTCTCAGACTCCTTTAGATTATGCATAATTCTGTAGTGGTTGCACACCTTCTCCTGCCTGGAATATTAATGATATGAACTGAGCACCTCATCACATACCTGCAGGCTGATTCATGCTCACACACATAAAAATCAGCAACAACACAGAAGAAGAAAAAAATAACAACAACTGATGTTACAGTATCACAACACGTATTCAGTTTCTGTTTTACCCCATTCTTGGTTGTTGCTAGGTTACAAGGTTTTGCTGGTCTAGTTTGATCAGAAAGTCAAGGGTTACTTAACTCTGGATGTGGACATGTTGGTGTAAAACTGGTGAAGATGGAATAAGATCAGTCACATTAGCTGAGTTTGCATCTCAAATGGGAGCAAATCTCTGTCTGTATTTCATGAATGTAAAAAAACAAACAATTTTGCAATTGCGGTGTTTCCATTAAATAGGAAATCAATTTATTATCACATGTGAATAAGTTCACTTATTCAAATAAGTAAATAAGCTGCCCATTGTCTGGAACCCCCCCCCCAAAAAAAACTTCATCCTCCCACCACTTCCTGTTGTCTTCTTTGTGGTTTTTGCCAGCAGTAACATCCTGCTGCTGATCATGTGACTCATGTGAAGCGGAAAAAAAGTGTTTCCATTGCAGTTTTGCTAAATTATTCATCTATTTCGATAAGGCTGAAAAACAAAGGAAGAAAAAAAGTTTTGTCAAAACTGGTGTGTTTCTATTAAGCAAATGTATTTTTGCTACTTCTATTTGTGTAATTTTCTGGTTACTAGAAACAAATCTAGAGATGTGATCTTGAACACATCTGCAAAGGAACAATTTGATGTGCTTTATCCAAAATTACTGTTAATTTGTAACTTCCTAATTCTAACTACAACAATTAAAGTAATCCTTCCCTCTTTACATCAGCAGGAATCTGGATTTTTTTTTTTTTTTTGGTATGCCTTGGAAAGAGTTTGAGGTAAAATTAAGACATAAAAGTTTGACTTACAGAGGTTTTCCTTGAGGTTTTAAATTTGGTTTTAAATGGAGGCTCAAGTTACCTCAAACAACCTTTCATCCTGTTTTACAGAGCAGGGCTCTGGTCTGCTGAGAGACAATGAATAGTGCTAATTTATTTAACAAAGTTAATAATTCATACCACAACATGGTAAAACACCTCTAGACACAATGGCAAACATCTGAGAATTGCAGATTTTACATGTTTTGATTTACATGCAAGGTCACACATGGAGCAAATTTAGATTGACATGGGATATGAAGCTCCAATAGGCCTTAACGTTGTGATTCATAAATAATTATGTTGTCTTTAGCTGACATTATGCAACCGATTTTATGTGTAAAAAGATGCTGAGTCAATTTTATTATTATTATTATTATTATTATTATTATTATTATTATTATTATTATTATGTAATCCTTTAGTTAAAAAAAGGAGTCAAAGACAGAAATAATTAAGTTGAACCGTTTGCGTCGGTGCTTGACGAAACACACACTCTTGTTAAATGTTGTCTTGCCATAAGGTCTCCAGTGTTCAGTTCAGTTCAAATCACATTTATTTTGCTGTTCCTTTCAACATTTAAGTTTAAGAACAGACACTTAGTACTATATCCCAAATATTTTCGTTGTGCCCACATAACCACTCCAATTTGATCAGTTTCTTTTAACCAGCAACTTTTTTATTACAAGATGTTCACTTCCTTGTTGCATCTCTCTGATTTCCTGCCTTGGCAACATTCAAGCTGTTACGTATTCAGATCCTCGTTCGTTTGTTTTGTTTTTCAAAGCTCAGTCAGACTCTCTGGCTTCAGAACAACTCAGGATTTCTCTTCACATACACAATAAGAGCATGTTCAGAAAGGCCTTGAGTGAAAGTCTAGTTTCAACTCGTAATATTGAAACAACTGTAAATCCTTTGCGACGCCCGATGGCATGTTGTTCAACATATTACATGCTACACGGCCTAATAATGTGCTACTGGGTGAAGTTAAACTGCCTTAGGCTTGACTCTGCAGAGTCTTCTGGGTAAAACATGTTTCACCAGCCGGGCTCTCCTGCTGTACAGTCCCAACAGTCACAGTTTCCGTCATGCACAGACGATGCTGTAGACCACAGAGCCACTGTTTGTCTCCGGGTTACCAACAGAATGTGAACAATCACTTGTTTCTGCTGAAGCAATAGGAGTGGCAGTAGGTCAAGAATACTGAGATATGATCAGTGTTGCAAAAGTAAACTTGGATTGTGTTTTATTTGTGTTGGGGTGAAGTTACACAAAGGCAGTTATTTTAGTAATCAAGTAATCTATTGATTATTCTTTTGATTAATCGAGTAAAAATGTTGGTAAATTCTGCCAAATTTTTGTATCATATCAAACTTACTTTTCTGTAGCTTAGAAAATTAACCTGCAACAATAACAACTCGTTTTTTAAGTCAACCTGGACAAAAACACTCAAAAATCTATAATTAGTAATAATGAAAAAGACACACTCAGCTAAAAATGAGAGAAAATGATACTGTGGTTCTCAGTTCATTTGATCATATTCATTCAATTTAATAAACTCTCACTTTGTACAGCCATTCTTAGCTTTTCTGTCCATGTGAGCGACGGGATCTTTGGTAACCTGGTCACACACAGAAACACACCTGCCATCTATGTAAAGGCCTTTCAGTTAGCTAAACCTGTCCTGACATTGGCTAGGAAGTAACTTTTAGGTTTTCTGTCGCTGCTCTCATCAGTCGTGTTCATCGACTTTTTATTATCCGACCTCGTCTAAGACTCACAGAAAGACCATTGTTTCTACAGACTCTTGTGGGATATTTTCCCTCTGTTACGATGGATCCTCTGCATTCCTGGTTGCTGTACGTAGATCAGGAAATGCGTAATGCGAAGTGTGTGCAAACAAAACTCTGAACGGTGTTGTGTGTTTGAATTCTGGTCTTGTGTTCTTCTTCCATGTGCTAGTTTGCTAGTTTCCCTCCATGACTTTTGGCAAACTACAATCAGGACTTCATGGCTTTCTTGTATCAGTGGCTTTCTTCTTAGCTTGCTTTAATAGGAAGGACAGATTTTGTGGCTCGTA
Organism: Poecilia mexicana; assembly: GCF_051168715.1. Classification (NCBI taxonomy): domain Eukaryota; kingdom Metazoa; phylum Chordata; class Actinopteri; order Cyprinodontiformes; family Poeciliidae; genus Poecilia; species Poecilia mexicana. The sequence goes on from NW_028263375.1 coordinate 27,204,741, forward strand.
GTTCTTTGAGTTTGTTGGTTTATCAAAGACCAACTAGCTCACAAAACTGGGAATTTTCTCCCCCCCCGCCCCGTTTTCCGTAAACTATTCATGACACAAATAGTACATTTTAAATAATTTAAAAGTTTTATTCTGGTTTTGAGGATGTCATTTCTTCCAGCATTGACAAGGTCAGCTAAAGGTAAGAGCAACATAAAGCCGCTATCGCTCTTAGCTCTAGAAAAACAGTCATCTGATCCTCTCCCAGATGTTATCCTGCTAGTGCTGGATAGAAACCAGTCGTAAACAGAGGGACTCAATTGCCTTTTTCTATATCCTTTGGCATAGAAACATCTCACGTCTGGCTTGCTGCTTAGGCCGACCTCTATTCTGTCACTTAACCACAGATGATAAGACGGAGGGAGAGTGGTGCTGACTTATTCATGCTCAACCAATTAAGGGGCAAACACACGGTGTGGTAAATTTCCCACGCCAACTGGGTGTTTGTTGTTTGGCAACTACAAAACGACGACGGTCAAAGCTAGTTTCTGCTGCACTCTTGACAACACTTTTTGTTTCGCGGTAAGAAAATAGTGGGTGGTGAGTTGCATGAATGTGCAGAAAACAGTATTTATACTGAGCATTAATGTCCACATTTTATATGCAATATTATTGTCTCCCACTGAAAGATTTGCTTCGGTGTAAAACTCAGGATGTCTGTAAGATAAATCAGACGGTGGTTTGCCAGCAAAGTCACAAACTGATGAGCTGGCTGCACAGAGACTACAAAACTGCTGAGGAAAATGCGAAGCTGCAGTGTGTAACTTTTACAAAAACTTCTGTTTTTTACATATTTGTCAAGATGATCACTATGTTGTGACAGTACAAAAAAAGGCAGATAATCTGCTTTCAGTGCGACTGTCATTTTGAACAGATACACAGCTCTGTCAGAAACGACCAGTCAGAGCCAGGAGGAGGTTGTTAGCGCTGTCAATCATCCTCATGCACGCTTCGCTCACCCCTCTGTCTCTCTGCTAAGCTACAGCTGGTTCACCACATCATAACCTGCCACGAATGCTAAGGCTAGTTAGCATAGCCAAAGATGACAGAGAATAAACAGTTTTCCTGTAATGGTGAGTTGTTTCACCACTATTAGCACATTTAGCACTAAGACCCTCCTCCTGGCTCTGATTGGTTGTTTTCGGCTGGTGCATTTCTTCAGATGGCAATAGTAAGACATCGATCTTTTCAAAGATCATCTGTCTTATATTGTCACAACATTGTGACGGTTTTAACAAATATGTTTTGCCAGATTCGTAGTTGGATTTAGGTCCGGCCTTTGACTGGACCACTCTAATGACGTCTAGCACAACGTTATGAAGTATTCTGTTTGTAGCTTTTGTTGCATGTTTGGGGGTCATTGCCCTCATGGAAGCTGGGAGACAGAGTGAGAGTGAGCATGATGCTGCCACCACCGTATTTCTTTGTTGGTCAAAAAGTTCAATTTTGAATTCAACTTAGAGTCATTGTGTTTCCAAACTGGGACTTCTTATGGCATTTTACCCCCAATAATTGTCTTCTTCTATTCCGTTTCCTCCATTCTGTTTATTTTATTTTATTCAAATAATAGATATTGACATTAACGCTTATAGGATGAGCAAAAGATGGAACATTTTCAAAGCTCTTCCTATTGAGGCACTTAGCTACGCCTTGTGGAGTCCAGGAATGTTTTGTTCCTTGTTTGTTCACTTTTTGTTTTAAAACCAGGCAGATTTTGTTTCCCGGTTTGTTGAGGATTAAATCAAAAGCTTTTTTTTTTGTTTTGTCTTTTTTTGTCAGAAAACGAAGGAAATGCTGTTAGTCTCAGAATTTCTCTAGGTTGTTTTTTTTCCCTCCCCTCATCAGTTTCTCAGCTGCTAATTTATTTCAAATTTTTGTCACCTCCTCACTGTTAATTTATTTCGCTATCTTGTCAATTTACCATTTGGAGCATGAGAAGCCAATTAAAATATTGTTGAGTTTGTGCCAAATGTTCTGTGAGGAAGTAAAAGCGACAAACTTTTAACTTCGTTTAAACGAGGAGCTGCACAGCGGTAGTGATGTTAAATACACTTTCTCACAAACGGAGAAATGACAGAGTACAGCCCTTTGTTTTTCTTAGAAATGACAGTAAGGTGATGGCGAATTTATAAAAAAGAAAAGAGAGAGAGAAAGTGTAAATTAGAAGGTTTTTTTGTAATTCTTTGCTTTTTCAGTTCTCAATATTCCACTAAGTCATCAGGACAGACATTTGTTGCACTGGATGCATGTGGGCGCTGTGATTCTGCAATCAGCGGATGTGTTGAAGCTTTTTTTGCTTGGCATGTAGCCACTCCCCCCCCCCCCCCCCTTTTTTTTTAAAGATGCAAAGAAAACAGCCTTGAAGGCTGACAAACATGGCAGGAGACATCTTGATTAAAAACTATGTAGGCTTTTTATGTACTTCTGTACAGCATTAATTTATAAAACAGTGAAACAGATTTGATTCTTCCACATGAGAAGCATCTATACTGATTGAGAGTAAGTCAAGACAGCTTCCTCTGCGATTTTCTGGTTGTTTAGATTCTTGGTACGTCTTAATTTCTCAACAACCTGATGACAAAATGTCCAGGGAATCTTTCTGTCCTCCTCATAATGTGTCATATTGGTTTTTGTAGTGTTGAACAGCTCCATGGTATGAGCCTTGAAACTCAGAGACACTTTGTAAACGGCTTTATCAGGCAGTTTGGGTCTCAAAAATCTTTACGTGGAAACAGGTTTACTAGCTGATTATAATGAGAAATTAAATATTTTCAGGCCCTAATTCTCACCAAAACACAAACACTCAAAGTCACAGTAATTTTCAGCAGTCATTAATATTTTACAACATTGTTACACCCATTGGTTTGTGAAATATTAATAAAGCAACAACAAATACAGGCAACATTTTCTTTTGGGTACAACTACCTGCTTGATGTAAAATTATTATTATTATTATTATTTTAAAAGGAGCAACAACTCACGTTATTACCAGCATGGGGTTCTCCATTTATGCTGTCATTGTGGAGAAAACTTGGAAAGGAGAAGGAGTACATAGGCTGCGCTTCCGTTTGCCATAAAATTGCGCAAATTGAACTTATGAAAATAAACTTGCTTATTGGAAGCACGGTAATTTGGGAAAAACTCATGTTTTCTGATAAAAGTTTCTTGTGCTAAGATGAGGTGGTTTTTCAGTTGTAGTTATTATATATTTTGCAAAATTGCAAAGGAAACTTTATTTTCCCCATCATGCGAGTCACGTGATCAACAGCTGGATGTTACTACTGGAGGAAAAGATGAAGAAAAAGACGGGAAGTGTTAGGAAGATGATGTTTTGTTTTTGTTTTTCCAGACGATACGGATCCGGCTCTACCGGAGCTCTCACAGCATCGCACAGATCATAAAAAAGTTGTGCATCATTCCAACTTGTGGAATCCATAACTAATCTGTAAAATCACCGACTATGATTTACCCAAAAGGCCACATCCATAGCTACTCCCAGGTATGAGGGGCTCGTCGATCCAACGTCTCCTCTGACTGGCTGATACATGATGAGCGCTATGGCTGCATTATGAATATATTTCATTTAACTGTTTAAAAATCACAACAGTGACTGATGTAATGATTTGTTGCGTAATTTCACATTTTCATTTCATTTCTTATTTAACGGAAACGTCATAATTGCGAAATTGTATTTTTTCCGACATTGGCGGAATATAGAAAAAGATTTGCAATGGAAACACTGCTATTTATAGCAGCAACATCTTAACTCTACCAGAAAAACAAAGCCTGGGACTGGAGCTAGCAGCACGCTAGCTTACAACCACTGCTATCCTGTAAAATAGTTCATAAAGAAAAATCTGTGTTTGGGGCGTTTAGAAGCTGGTCATGTTTCCCACAAGTCCTGATGAGATGCATTTATATTCATAAGTTCCAGTACTGATGCCACTACTAGAGAAAATAAGCAAGGAATACTCAAAAGTCATAGCATTATGTAATCTCATGCTGTGATATGCAGAAGCTCTGTCTGCACTAATGAAGATTAACTCACCATTTCTTCAACTAGTCATTTTTTGACCACTTGGAGGCAGTCATAGACTCATCTTGAGGCAGTGATAATTACGTTTGGAGAGAAAACAAAGCAACAACATGCTGACGTTACTGCAGAACGTCTTTTGAGCTGCATAAAGCAACGCTTTGGAAAGATAAATGGTGTGGAAGCAGCTCGCACGTCAGCAGTGAGTCAAATTCAACAGAAAACACCAACAGCAGAGGAAGGTAAGACGTGGAGATTTCTCACCCACACAGCTAGACAAGCACCACTCACACAGCTAGTTGTATGTTATTAGTTTAAACGTTGAGGCTGTCAAGGGAGAGCAAAAAAAAAAGCTTGGATTTTTATTTCCCAAAGCTGGATGCCAAAAAACTCTTAAGCTTTCAAAACATGGGTAAATAAAATGAGACGGCGTGCGTTTGCTAGCCTTGCAGGATTCAGGAGTCTTTAGAGTGAAAAGCAACATATTTAATACCGGTCAGCACTTCAGGCGTCTTCCTATCTCCCCCCAACTCTTGATTCTGGACTTTTGCCTTTTTATCTGCTTCATTTTTTTCAGGGAAAATTTGCTTGAAGCCCAACACAGTGATATCCTAAAGTACAGAGCTAACATTCGGCCTAAACTCATCTAGAAAGCCTGGTCACAAAATGTCCTGAACGGTTTTCGGTAATCAATCTCATGTGGATATTTAATTCATAGTAACCCAATTTTATATGTGCTGATTCTGCTGATAGTAGTAATAAAACATCAGTGCTTTGTAGTGAGCAGATGGCTCTTTGTGTTTTTTTTTTCAGGAAGTGGAGGTTTACAGTAAATTACATGGAACACCCTGCAGGTATGATCTGATGACATCTGCTACTAATGTTGGTATTTATAATACAGCCGCCACAAAAGTATTCTCACCCCTGAAGGTGTTTTACATTTTACTTTACGATTTTTTTATGAGGGTTTAATGTGATAAACTGAGACAAAGGAGTAAAATTTGAGAATAGGGGCTTTTTTTTTTAATTACAGTGTACCTTAATCACTTTTGTACCGCTTAATGTGATTTACTCCATTTGCTGTTTCTGCTTCTCTTTTCCGGTGCTGGTTCCTCTGTCTTCAGGAATAAGGACTTCCTGGAGAAGTCCTGGAGAAGTGCTTGTTCTCCAGGAAGTGAGACTGGCAACATGTCTGCATCGCATGGCAACATAAGCTGCGTTTCCGTGACAAATGTACGCAAAACGTTGTCGATATTCAGTAAATGTTGAAAAAAAAAACACAATTTTGTAATTGCGGCATTTCCATTAAATAAGAAAGGCAATTAAAATCACATGAGAATCAGCTTGCTCTCGCGAGAAATCGTTGAAAAATGATCCCAAAACTACTTCCTGTTGTCGTCTTCAGGGCTTGTGGCGACATCCGGTTGTTGAAAACGTGACTCTTGTGATGCAAAGAAAATGTTTCCAAGGTAGTTTTGCAAAATAAACTGTAAAATTAGTAAATATATCTTTCTTTCTTAAGGGAGCATTGATAAAAAGTTCAGTCTTCAGATGACATAATCATGAATCAATGAAGTATTGATCCGGGGTCTAAACACAAACAGTTGAGACTTTGTAGCTTTTAATGCTATTTTGAAAAAAAAAATTATTTTATTTTCATTTGTGTTGCTTTGTCATATAAAAAGAAAGAAACTAAGTTTAGGACTGTAACTCAGTATAATTCAAAATGGTTGAAAGAGTGTGGACAGTTTTGGAAGGAGCTGCAGAAATGGCTTCATATTTTAATGAAACCCCAGTAAAATGCTCCATACGTCCCCAATGTGCTGTGCAGATATTAATCAAATGTTTTCGATAAGAAAGGCCTGATAAGATCCCAAGAACTATGGTTGCACAAGATAACATGGCGCAGACATCATCAAATACTTTGTACAAATTCATTTTGTTCAGTTTTCCTTCAGTACAGCTGCCTCAAAATTAATGTATGGATGTGTCGTGTGTGTGTGTGTGTGGGGGTGTGTGTGCGCGTGTGTGTGCGTGTGTGGGGATGGAAGCTAAATAATACATTCCCCAGATGGTGAAGTTGGTCACAGTCATAAATAATAATAATTAAAAACCACTGATATAAAGCCCCTGAAATGTTTCAGCACTGCTGCAATAAAGTTGCGACCTGCTCCTGCTTATTGCCACCTAACTACCTGGCATGCAGAGAAAGCCTCGGAGGCTTTATATTGTCGGCACTACAGTTTAACTAGACCTGCAGAGAGACTGCTGAAAGAGTAGCATTAGCGCCGCTAAACTCCATCCGCAGTGAAACTTCAGAGCCAGTCTGAGCATGTGCAGTCAGGGAGCGCTGCAGCTCCAAATCCACTCTGATGAAATCAGGAGTTTGAATTATTCCACCTTGTTTGTTTACTACACATAAATTATGCACAGAGAGGTGTGATGCGCCGCAGTGCAATCCAAGGGAAAAGGGCGACCTTTGTTTTAGGGAACGAGAAGATTATCACTTCAGGTCTCAACAGGAGCCTTCCTGCAAAGGAGCTCGGATATTATCTGCTTTGACGTTGTTGGGGGTTTCGGTAGATTTAGCTGGACTTTTGTAATGCATTGTGAACACAATAAGCAATTGATCAATCAGTCGCATGAAAAATCTAGTTGAACTCAATAATTTCCATTCTGGTTGATATTTTCTGAAAACATTCTGTGTACAGAGACATCATAAATCATTTCATTTATGGTTTTGGTTGTACGTGTGTGTTTTTGTATTTATTGTTTTTTTCTTACTGTTGTTTGTTTTGGATATTTAAAGTATCTGAGAGGCTCCAGTGTTGGACGTTCTTTGCTAAATTCAGGTGTACTGATCATTGAGAGAGCGATGTTGAATTATGCAGTGACTGATCCCTCACTTGGACACTATTCAGCCTCATATGTCGCTTTCCGTATGAGGCTGCTCCTGTTCTCTGGATTACGTTACCTTTCCAGGTTGCCCACGATTTAAATCACTTCTTAAAATGTGTTTTTATCCGTTGGCATTTGACTTTCCTGTTGTGTCGTTTTAGTATTATTTTCTCTTTGTCAATTTATTCTATCATGCTACTGTATGTGGACAGCACTTCGGTTTTTAAAAGTGCTATACAGATAAAAGTGGCATTGACAATGTCACTGACATGTTGGTATCAGTGTAGTATTATGTGTTTCCACAATTGGGTAAGGTCAGATGTTAAAGACTTACTCAGGTACATTAGGTGAGTGATCAGAAAATGTTTGCACTGAATTAATATGTAACCTAGCAACAGCAGAGCAACCGTTACTTTTCTTTTACATGATGGGGAATTCACTAAAGGTTTTAGCTGTGAGGATCTCACATTAGCTGCTACCGTAACTGTGGTGTTTCCATTAAATAAGAAACAATTAAAATCACACGTGAATAAGCTTGTCCACATGAGAAGTCGATAAAAAAACACGTCTCACCATCATCCTCCAACCACTTCCTGTCGTTTTCTTCTTCATGGTTTGCGCCAGTGGCAACACCCGGTTGTTGATCATGTGACCCGTGCGTTGTGAGAAAAGCGTTTCCATTAAAGTTTTGCGAAATGAACCAATTCCAAAAAATAAAAAATAAAAACAACGTCACCGTTGCTCCAAAACTAGTTTTTCGACATTGGGGCGTTTTGTCAAATCGTGCTTCCATATGGCCAATGGAAACGCAGCGAGTGGCTTACGCTGCGATAACCCAGGCCATGCTGTTGATGCTAATTATTTAATAATCAAAACAAAAAACCTCCTCCCTCTATTTTGTAGCTGAACCAAACAATTTATTACGTTTTCCAAAAGGACATCACCATTTCATAAGGAGGAAAAATATTCAATATAGAAAAAGAAAATCTATTTTTTCCCCTTCACATCAATATATGTGCAGAAACCTCTATTGTATTTCTTTGTCTTTTAGAAAACCCACATGCTCTCACTGTTGATACTTGCAACGCTATTTATAGCATTAAATAAATGAGAAAACTCAGCCCAGGATTAAACACAGAGATAAGCTCATCTAACAACACACATCCCAGAGAGGGCTTTACTAATAATCCCAGACTCCAAAGTTGTATTTACCTTTTAAACTCTTTCAAGGTTTTTTTTTTTTTTTTTTTTTTACATAACAAAGGCAGGGCTCACATTAAAACCTGCAGAATCAGACAGATGATGATTCTTCAATCAGCTCCTCGGCGGCGGGGATGTTTTCCTGTTGGCTCAGCTTTCCAGCTTCCCTTCATAAGAGCCTAACGCTGATAAATGACGCCGGCTTGTCACCGGGCTTTATTCACGGTTGGAGTGCGGCGCCGCACCTCCGCCGCCTCCTGCTCACTAACCGCGCGACGCCAGAGGCGACGCAATCCGAACCCCGCAACACGGCGCAGTTTTCGTTCGGGCGTTTCCCGAAGAACGGCACAGCCGGGAAGCATTTATTGACATCCCGCCAACTTTTACTTGATTTCAGTCGACGCATAATTAAGACAGTTCACACATTGGTAAAAACAAAAACGTGGTGATATTTCCCCCTCTCCACTCCCACCATGTCCTTCCATCATCGCCTCGGTGTTTATTAAACCATGGAAGGACCAGAGTGCATTATTAAAGGAGAAAATATTGAAACTCAGACGTTTTTCCTCCAGTTTGGTTTGTTCTCACACTCCTCTGCACCTAAATTGATTTCACGCTCTATGACTATCTGCTTGGGAAATAATGTGGGGCATTATTAACTGGGAGACGGGGAGAGGGGCTGGGCGTGAGGTGGGGGTGGGGGGATCGCTGGGGAGGACAGGAGACTCTGACGGAGGATCCAGGCCCCTCGATTAATGCCGCCGGTCTATGAGCTCAAGCTGAATCCAAAGTGGGCATTCAATCCAAATTAGCGTTGTTCTGTCGAGGCACTTCGTTCTCCTGAGCGCTGAGCCGTTCGCCTGTGTGCATCGGTTGTCTTCTGCTTGGCAGCCATATTGAGGCCATCTAAACCAACTAGTATGACACGGCAGGTTCTTTTTCTCACAAAGTAGAAAAAAATAAAACTTTACGCAATTAGTAGTACTGACTTTTATTAACCTTTGCTTGGTAGCTGTCAAATATAGAATACACTGACCATTAAAATGAAATATAGCTAAGTGTTATTTTACACTTTACACTTGAAGCTGTCAATGGAAAACGGTGATTTAAAAATCATGGTAAAAAGCAGAAAAAAGCTTTTCAAGGGATTGTTAGCTGCGTTTTCGTTGACCATGTGATTGAGCCATTTGATATCGCAGAAATAAACTCGCTTAATGGTTTATCCACTAAAAAAACCCATTAAAGGATGAGGGTTTTTTTTTTTTTTTTTGGCCATGTCTAAGTTGGTTTATTTCTCAAAACTGCAATAGAAACATTTTTTTTCAATCACATGAACCACGTGATCAATAACTAGATGTTTCCACTGGTGCAAACCATGAAGAAGACGACAGGAAGTGGTTGGAGGGCATGTTTTGTTTTTTTTTATTTTTAGCGACTTATCACACAAACAAATGTGTTCACATGAGATTTTCATTGTGTTTCTTGTTTAAGGGAAACACAGCAAATGCGAAATTGTGTTTTTTCGACATTAGGTGAATATCGACAACGTTTTGCATACGTCGTATAATTATTCACACTTATTAACGGTGTTGCACTGCAAGCTGATTTAGATTTTTCATTCTTCAGAAAATCCTGCTGGATAAAAGACACCTTTGGGTTTATGGCAAAAGAATCGCACTAACACCTTATATAAGACTTTATAATTGCAAAGTGATGTTCAAATTCTACTTAAGTGATGAACTTTAAAAAGAAACTGGATGTTTCTGTTCACAAGAGCTAATAACTGTATCATAACAACATGTAACATGTTTACTTAAATGCATGTCTGAGTTCATAGTTGTGTTTAAAGTCAGAATTTAAAAAGAAATACTCAAAGATAATGATAAAATAATAGAAGACGTTAATGTCCCAAAACTTCAATTTTATGACATTTTGCCGTTTCTGAAGCACAAACCTTTGGAAGCCTGACGATGTGGAAATAAATACATGACAATGCCTGTTAGAGGCCAAGGATTATATCTTAACATTACCCTAAAAGCTAATATTAAGTCATGTATAGATATCTCAGATTGATGCAGATATTTTGAGATTTTTATCCTGGAAAAAACCCAGTGTAAAATCGTGTCATTTTCCCTCTGCTGCACATGAACACACCATTTTCTGCTGGTCTGTAATGTAAAATCTCAATGAATTACATAAAATGTTTTTGGTTGTAATATAAAAAACATGAAAACATTCAAAGGGTGTGAATAGTTTTTCACGGTTGGATGTAAAACAGGATTTCTAGATGTTTAACCTAGCTAAAATAAATGCAAATAATACAATAAAAGGACAAAAACAAAACAAAAAACAAAGACCGTATTACACAGCTGCATGTTTCAAATATCTGTTTGACGTGTCAGGTGCAAATCGCAAAATAATCCTCATCCCCAGATGTTTTTCTGCGATTCCAGCAGGATCGACGCGCTAATTCATTTGGCGCGGGCCGGACTGCTTCTGATTCAGTTCACATCTCTTTGTCTGTCCTGTCAATCTTTGATGCACTGTTGGCTCTGACTCATTTTTCAAAACGGCGAACAGAACACGCACAGAAAACGGCGACAATATGACTCACGATTTCTGGAATCTGGTCAACAAAAAAGGGAAAAGAAGGGAGGAGAAAATAAATAAATAAAACCAAAAAAAAAGGAGGGGAAAAAAAAAAGGACTACAAAACAATCAGGCTCATGATGACACAGAAAGTGCTTTTTAATCTAATAGAAAGCTTTTGAGCTGTGAACTGGAGTGTGTATTGAGTGGAGGTAGTAATCCTCGGTCTGGCATAAGCTGCTGCTCCAGTCCTCCTACGCTGCTGCAGGGTGAGACAGACACTTCTCTGGATATTCTCCTCTGGTCTCTGCTGCGCTGCGGAAACACTGGCGGTTCTTTGTAAACAGCGCAGGCAGGACCGACCGACCCAGCGTCTCCGGTTGAACGTTGTGTAATGTTTTCTGCACCACTTGCTGCCGTGTCCCCGCGTCAGGCCATGTGTCACCCTCGCTGTCTACGTGAGACCAAAATAGTTCCCTGTGCTCCGTTTGCGTGTTCGCAGACTCTGCTTGGTGAGCTGGGAGCAGCTTGGCATCTGGTGCCTTGCTAAAAGGCATTTAGACAATTTTAGAACCTTTTTTTTGTTGTTGTTTTGGTCGCGTCACCTGCTCTACATTCATTGACTCACATTCTGCTTGCATGACTAGCACAACCGTCGCCATGATGTCAGGGAGCTAGCATGCTGTCAGATGGAGATTAGCTCGTCTGTAGATAAGGAAGTAGAGTTTCGACTGCTGGAGATGGGCGACAAAACCAGCAACCCCTCGAGGAGTAGACGGCCTTATTAGTATCCTGCAAGGACTTTTTGCTCTTGCTATTTTACTTTTGGAAAGGTATGGTGTGTAACCATGACAACGTGGTGTTGTTTTGACAACTTGAGGCAGCTGATTGGCATCTCAAAAGCCCAAATATTACCCAAACTATGAGCCTAGAAGAGGTGGACAGAAGACGACCAAAAAGCAAAGAGAGAAGTTCATAAGACCAGACACATCTAGGATGTTCTGGTCTGATTGGGACCAAAACGCCATCATTTGTTACATTTTCAGCTGGTGTGGTTTGCCTTCACACTGCACTGTGTCAAACGAGCCAAACTCTTTGAAAAACATGTTCCCCTCCTTGCCTGTGGTGGCGCTGTACCAACAACTACTGAAGGAAGCGACATAAAAACTTCTGAAGAAGACATGAGCGCAACTACCTTCTTCACAAAATGTGAATAAAAATGAATGTTTTCTTTGGGATATTTCTTTGGGTATTCCTGACCTGAACAAGCAGGTGGATGGAAGTAGATTTCCACATTTCACTCTGTACCACTTTCTTCCCTCTGCCTTTTTCTTTTTTTTTTGGAAGATGATTTCCATCACTGAATAATTCACTCTATCCCAGACATTTTACATGTGGAGAAAGAGAAGCATTTAGGTCACAGGACTTTAGTAATGGGGATCTGAGAGTTGTTTTGGCTCACACTGAGTCGGTCTCCCTGGCCAGCCACCGCTGACTTTGACAAGTTGTGTTCGGTTGAGGCCAACTGAACGGCCTGTCGGTCCAGAACCAGGCCACGGTCTGGAAAGTCTGGACAGATCCGTGAAATCTGACGCATCAGGAAATGTGTTGATTAACCCATTTGGTGCAGAAAAATCTCCAGACATCCGAGTGCTCTAAGCCAACGTACCCTTAGCAAACAAATGAACTAAGATCCTCTGTTGTGACTGATGATGAATCATTTAGCATCATTGATCATTGCCGTCTACTGTAAATGTTTGATAGTCGTTATTCCTGCCATGAATGACACAATGTCATTAGATTTACTCTAGAATGTGTTTCTTTCATGAGCCCCGGCTGGTTTGGGTGGCTTTTCTCTCAATATAAATATAAACCATAATGTCTGTATGATGCTTTATTTTTGTCTATTACCATTTGTTTGGTGATCTAAAATATTTAACGGAAAAGCAGGAGCTGAAGAAATTGATGATGGGTAAATATTTTCGAAACTCCATTGTAAATTGTGTGATTTTATTTATGTGTTGGGTGTAAAATCTTGTCATTTTGAACTTTGCTCAGCAGTGACACAGAGGAAGTCTGTGGTGTGGGGTTTTTGTATTCTTGAGGCGAGAATTAAAGGTTTTTGAACCTGATAAAGACCTTATCATTTAAACATAATCCCAGAACTGATGGAGGTGCTTTAGTTTGTTTTTTTTTTAACTGCAGCTGTTCCTCTTCTGTTTCATTGTTAGAAAGAAGAGGAAACGGTCAGAGGGATGTTTCATCTTTAAAATGTAATCATTAGAAATGTGGGGTGGGGGATGTGTGTTGTGCCTTTTCTGGTAGAGAGACAGAAGATGAAAAAAAACATATATAAGAAAATGTTACAAGTGATTTACAATGAAAGCTGAGCTTGTGTTTGTTTGGCGCAACAATTTTGCTGGAATAATAAGTTCCTGCTTCTTCTGTTTTCCTTATTTACTACGAGCAACTTGCTCTGTGTCAAACAAATCATGAGAAAATTATTCACATTTGAATCCACCACATTAACGTGATCAGTGACATGACTCACATCCTGTGTTTGGTTTTTCTTTTTCTGTTTGCTTTCAACCCTTTTCAGTGGCATCGGGCTCAGACTAAAGCAACAAAACAAGATGCTGAGAAAATGAAATCGCATCAAAGGTTAACACTGATTAAGATTTTAGCAGGTAAAACTACAACTGGAAGGAGTTTTGATTATTTTTACTGAGTATTTTTCCCACTTTTTCAAGTACGGTCTACAGTTGCTAATCTGTCAAAAAAATTTGTGCCACAGTCTTTATAAAACACAGTTCAAAATATGTAGCGTACCACATACATAGACAATACGTTTCTTCTGCAAAGCTATTTTCTCAATTTTTTATTATTTTTCTTTGTTTTGTTTACATTTCTAAAAAATGCTGAGTTGCACAGTTGTGGAGCTTAAAAAAAACAATAAGAAGTGTTTGCTCTAACCCCATTGGAAACATAGTGGTGTGAGCATCATGCTGTGGGGGGACTTTTCCTCCGCATATACAAAACTAGTGTGGAAGAAAATCTATTAGAGAATGAAGACGACAGTTCACCTTCCAGCAGGACAGCCACAGCTACACTGGCATATTCATGTGTCAGAATGGCCTAGTCAAAGTCCAGACCTGAATTAAATCAGGAATTCGTCGCAAGACGTAAGAGCTCTCCATCCAGTTTAACTGATCTCTGACTATTTTGCAAATGAGATTGAATCAAAATCTCTAAATGCATGTAAGTGATACTTGGATTTTAATTTTTTTTATTTGCACTCCAAAAACACAAAATCTTACCAAGTATTTTTGGATATAGGAGTTTGTAGTAGGTGAATAATTCCTTAGTACTGATGAAAATGTGCTGGTACTAGTAGATTATTTCACTTATACAAAAATGTCTTTCTACAAGAGGAATAATCTGCCAGTGAAAATAGCACTTTCTCATCAATATTGAGGAACTATTGACTTAACACACAAACTCCTATATCTTGCTACTTGTAAGTTAGTTTAATCTTATTTCAAGTGTACCGAGATATTTTTACTAGAAACTAGACCAAAAAAAATATTTGGTAAGATTTTGCGTCCTTAGAAAAAGTTCTAAGTTGCCTATTTTTTCCCCCCTCGGTTCATCATGGGTTATGAATGCTGACAAATCCAGGAATCCATAAACAAATGATAGCGATGCCACACTCTGCTGACAATATGTCACAGCTCCAATCCTCAGAACCGAAAGGACCAAAGGTTATAAAAAATGAATAACGCCAGGTGGTGTTGCAGCTGTAGGAAAAGAGGCAAAGACTGACAGATGCAAGATAACCACTGTTCTATTCTGCTTTCTGATGGCGTGAGAGAAAAAAAAAAAATGTTCCAAGCATGCAACTGGCAGATCTGCTCCCGGTTGCTGTTTCGTTTGAAGAATTTTCAATGCAATGGATGTGTCAAAAAGACGAATTTCCTGGAGTTCATTAAAAGTTCAAGCTTTGACTCAGGCTGACAATTGCGTTGACGCGCTGCAGCAACATTTAAGACATGGACCACATGACGTACAATAAATGCGTTTTGTCAGCCGTAGTCAACAGTTTTTTTTCCATAAAACATGTTTGGACTCTAAATTATTATTATAATTTTTTGATCCCACTGAAGTAGAAATATTTCACATAAGGTTGTTGCTTCCTTAACATTGACACACACACACACACACCCACACACACACACACAACACAAATCCGTATTTAAACCCCTATGCTGAATGGGAGAATGTGTTCTGTCACCACTTATTTAACATTTTATCCCTGATTTTACAGGCATTAGTGACAGATATGGTACCTCAGATCACTTAGGAAGGCGAGAAACACACACACACACGCATACACACACACTTTGGCGATATTTAAAAGGATTACCTGAGGCATGATTCCTGGGTGTGAAAAACGTAGCAGCACATTGGAGGGCCATGAACTGTAAAACACCCTGGACACACTTAGCACACACGCGGTCCTCTCTGCACAAGCATGTCACTGCTTTAGTTTAGCTTGAAAGAAAAAAAAAAAAAAGCAGTGTGGAAAAATTGTCAAAAGAAAAAAAAAAGTCCTGAAAAAATGCTGAAGTTATTTTAAGAAATGCTGTGCAAGTGGTGCTTCTTTTTTTCAACTGTGAATAAAATCATATAAACTAAAGCAAATACTAATACACATATGTTATACCTTGCCAAAATGTTCACTCACTTATCTTTTAAACATTTTGTCATTACAACCTCAAATGTCAGTGTATTTTGTTGGGGTTTTATGTGATATAGACCCAGGATGTGGGTCTATATCTATAGCATTTGCTACACGGCAATAGGCCGTGTAGCAAATGCTAAGGGTGCCAGGAGTCCGGGGGCGCCATGAAACAGGACAAGAACAAAAACATATTTTTTTTTTAAAAACTAGGTTGGAATATAATTCCCTAATATGAAAATTTCTGCACTAATTTAGATACATAGCAAAAAGTATTAAAATTACACAGCAGACAAAACTTCAGGTTATAGTTGTGCTGTACTAAGCAGATTAAGGAATATGGAGGAAATGTATGTTGAAGGGTATAATCCTAAGTAATTAGATTTTATTAAAACTATGTTCATTTGTTTAGATTACCTGCATTTGTATGTTTTCCTAATTTGGTTTAATATGTGCAAAAGCTAACTAGTTTAGCACTGTTGCTAACGTCACAGGGCCTCATTTAAGCGCATTGATTTACTGTTTTCGTGCCGATAGCCGTCACCATCTTCAATACCTCTTTGAAGAATCTGAATTAATGAGCTACACACATTTAATTTCCCTTTGAGAATTCAATTTTTGAATTTGAATTTGATTTACTTAAAAACAGCAGACAGCACTGATTTAGTCAAGGGTTGTCTTTGTTGGGACTGTATACACAAAAAGTACTTTACTAATTAATAGACTTTTTTTTTGTAAAAAAAAACAACAAACAAAAAAAACCTTATAAACATTGAGTAAACTACAACACAACCACCAAACTGACAGCATTGCAGCTTCACACATATAGCTTCGTTTGGCCAGTTTTCAAACAAAGACACCAATTTGACGGACTGTGTTTGGTGCCGTTTTACACAAGTTTTACAGCTTTATAGAGATCTCCAAAATAGTACTAATTCTCCAAATTAGTAGTAGTGTGTTGCCCATTCACTCATCCATCTCATAATGCAACCTGTACAGCTCCTCCATCTTCACCCTGACATCCTGTCTGCAAGTGTTCACCCACACACAGTCCTTGGCTATTTCTTCATTGAGTCTGTGGATTAATATCAATTTAAATCTTAACCTGTTATTAGTGTACGCATAGCAGCAGTAATGCATATTTGTGAACATAACAAGGTTAATTGTCAGTGAACTTTCTGCGAGGATTATTAATAAGTGTAGAAGGTGTAATCATAAATGTGGCTGTTCAGCTATATTATAAAACCGTCAGAGTAAATGGATATGTCAAGCAGTTCAGCCAAGATTAACCCGATCTGTCAGACTTATGTGTGATTTATAACTTTATGTTTGCTATTTCTGTACTGTGTATCTTCCTACAATCCATAACTGGTTTAAATTCTATTTTCTTAAATATTTGAAAGAAGTGGAGTTGTCATTTTTTGATGAACAGCTCAGATGTAGGGATCTAGTTCACAGGATCCCAAGGATGCAGAGCTTTGCAGCTATAATAATAAGGGACAAAAAATATGTATGCATCGAAATTACAATGTTGCAAAACGCACGTCTGACCTTCCTCGTGTTTTTTTTCTTTGTTCTGTATTTTCTCTTTAGAAATTGCAGTGAAGATGAAATTGAGTTATTCCAAATTGGTGTCTTTTGTCAAGGACATTGCAAAGAACAATAAACTGTTTGTTTCTGGCCTCTATTGTCTCAATGAACAATGGCCCACTTCTCTGAGAGTATAGATTGAGCTGCTGATCGCAGAGATGGAAACCACAAAGGATGCTTTCTTTGCTCATTTAGTCCTTTTGATGATTGAAATGCAAAAAAAAAAAAAAAAAAAAAAAAACAAGCAAAAAAACCACGACTTTAATGGCATACCTGAGATGAGATGTTAAAAGTAGAGTATTGCATAATAAAGAATCGTAAAATCCATTTCTTGGGTTTTGAAATCTAAATTGTGGTACGCAGGATGTTTTTTTTTTTAATTTCTTGGTTGTGATAGCATGTTCGATCTTTGGTGCTTGACAGTGATTGACAGATCTACACCAATGCTTCATGGTTAGGATGATGTCTTCAGTTTGGAAGACTCCCTCTTTCACACCAAATTTGATGGTGCCTTTAACCTTAATTTAAAGCAAATTAAATTAAATTAAGACTGCAAACAGCATCAAGTACATAAACCACATTGATTTTACAGAACACCCTATGACCTTGTGTGGGTGAGCGTACGTGTTGAAGTAAAAGTGGTTTGTGTTGAGTGGGTGTATGTGGGTGATTTTGTCACCTCGAGGTGCACCATTGTTAAAGTGGTGAGAAAGGAAGAAAGCTTGCAACACTCAATCCCCAAGAGCACCGAAGGACATTGGGACCTGGCAGTGGTAGGTTGCAGACATGTCACCTCTATCCCAGAGCATTGATACACGCCACACAGAGGTAAATCATCTGTGGAGCAACGGAGCAGCAGTTCTTTGGCCAAAGAGCCACAGGGGGGAAGCACAGGGTAAGACGCAAGGAATTCCGGCGACCTAGCCAGGACGTGATCTCTGTGAAAACCCCCAGCAAGAAGGTAGGTATCACCAAGCAAGAGACCCGCCCTCACCCCGAGAAACTCCAACACATCGGACAGGCAGTAGCTTGAACTCATGACGACCAAGGGAGGTCGGCCACATCGTCACCCCACCAAGGAACAGCATGGCCTCCAGAGCCCAGGTTAGCCTGCATTGCCCACAGCTAACCAAATGTATCTATGAAAGGCCAGCAGAGAGATATTGAAGAAGTACAATATCTAGCACGAGACTAGGTCTCTTGGTAAAATAAAATCGAAAGCAAACCTGAAAAAGGAAAAACGTTTCATCGAACTGTTCAGGAAAATCTAGCATGGGTATTCAGATGGAACCTGTGACATTGCTGCGTTCTCTGCTTTATCTGTATTTAAAAGTTCTTGAAAAAGATTTAAATACATTTTTTACAGATTTTGTTGGCACCTGTGGCCTTTATTAAACAATCAATTGACAGGAAAAAAGGTTAAGATAGAGGGGGAAGACATAGCAACTTTTTTGTACACATTTGTATTAAACCTTTTATCATTTGTTCACAACAAAATGTCTGACTCCAACTTACTTTCAGCAAGTTTTTCACTACTGGATTTACTAAAACACATCTGAAAACTTCCAATCCTCATCATGTTCATAATTATCTTCCAGGTTGATTACAATTACTTTTTTTTTGTCTCAGTGGGTAATTGTCTCAGCAGTCTAATCAAAACAAAATACTGCGGCAAACGTCATTATCTGCTTTTCCATAAATGACACAAGACTTGCCTTGAGCATTGCCTCTTACTCAGGTCCAGCAGTCTAATGAATTTATGAGGAATGGACATTGTTTCTTACCAGATATGCAAGGCCTGGCTTTGCCATTAAAGATAATTAAACCTGCTCAAAGAAATGAGTTGTGAGGGTGGAGTGGGATGGGGAGGAGGGGCTGCTGGGAAAGGTCTGATTGCTTAGACTTCTTGTTATGGAAGTTTAATTTGAAAACTAATCTCTGCAATGTAACTTCAGGCAAAATAAAACATGTTGAATTTGGTCAACATAAATACTTGTCCACAAACAAAGATTCTACAGTAACACTCTGGCTCATCTTGAGGCAGTGGGAGTGTAATACGAATGATTAACAGTGTTGGGATTCACTTTGCTGGACCCATTACTGTTCATACTTTATTATTTTTATGAATTACAGGCAACATTTTTTTAACTGATACCATTGTTCCAGTATCAAGACCTCTAAAGAGAAGAAAAGTGTGAAGTTTAAAAAGGAAAATGGTAAAAGGTGAGAGCTCAGGTTGGCTCATTAAACAAGGACCACAACTTCAATTTGGTAGTAAAATCAAAGAAAAGAAAAACAAACATTCTCAACACTGCAGTATTGGTTTAAGTGTAGAATTATACAATGTGTTAAACAAAAAGAAAAACTTGAAACTAACATAAAAATAAACAGAAAGGAAAAACACCAATCTAAGGAAACTAAATCCTAAAACACCAACAGAAGATAAGACAAAACTAAGAAACCAAAGGAATGAGTTAATACTATAAGACTTGGGGTGCATTCACACCACCCATGTTTAGCCCATTTTAATCAAATTCTAATCTGTTTGCCTATAAAGTCCGGTTTGTTTGGAGACGTATGAATGCAAAATCGAAATCTGATAAAACGAACTCTGCTCTCCCTAAAAATGTAGGTCTCTGTACTGTTGAAGTGAACTCTGGTGTGGTTTGCGTGTATGTGTGGACGCAAGCGGACCGGAGACTGGTCCAGAAGCAGGAAGCGGACTGTATCGCAGGGTATTCAGGGTAAGTACAACCAAAACAAATGTGCTACCATTGTCCCGTGGTAAAATACCACGGGACAATGGCTCAGGGTACTTTACCAATGTATAACTTCTAAAATCTGATGCTACTCCATTTTGGTTTACATTTTGTGTAGAAGGAAGTTGTGCTCATGTCTTCTTTGGAAGTTATCCTGCTGTTTCCTTCAGTGGCTCTTGGTGGAGCTCCACCACAGGGAGGCAGGAGGTTTTTCAAAGTGTTTGGTTCATTTAACACAGTTCAGTGTGAAAGTGAACCACACCAGATGAAAATGTAACAAATATTGCAACTTTGGTCCCCAGTATCAGGTGTGAAAACTGCCTTATTGTGCTCAAATAAGAAAACGTATAAATAAAACCATTAAACTCATGGACCCCAACATATCAGAGTTGGGTAGAAAAAGCCTTTCCCTTAGTCGCTCCCAACGCTCCAACAGCATAAATCTTAACACCAAGACAATCTGAAGAGGCTATTCTGTCCCGATGGAAGCCGATGAATAAAAACATCCGCGCTACCCTGAGGCAGTGTGATGGATTGGGAATTGTAGCATTTTCTGCTCAGATGTGAAACTAGGGACTGTTATTAAAAGGTCTAGGTTTGTTTTGCTTCACCACCTGTTCCATCCCTCCAAATTAGATTTTCTTTCCCCCTTCGTGACGCGGCCCAGAAGTTTCCCAGTCTACGCCAACGACAGCACGAACGCTGACGTTTCTTCCACACTTTATCACGTCTCATCAGTAGATTACACACCACCGCCTTTAAATGCTCTGTTTTGGGGCAATGTTCCCATTTCACATTTCTATTAGATCGAGCTTCTAAAACTGCTAAAATATTTTCACAGGACAGAAAATGTTGTGGACACAATTACCACGAGCTGGCATCAGGCACGTGCCGCTTTCCCTTTAGGGTACACGAACATGTCAGTATCGTGATTATATATATATATATATATATATATATATATATATATATATATATATATATATATATATATATATATATATATATGTACTTCATATGACATAGCAGCAGTTCTAGCTGCTGCAGTAGCAATAATGTGGCATTTGGCAGATTGTATCATTGAATAATTAACATATGTTCTCGCTCTCTTTCTCGCATGATTGTGATTTAAAGCAAACTTTCGTAGAGTCATCAGTTATTACAGAGGCTGCCATTACTCCTACTTTGATACAATAGTTTTTATAGGGTTTAAATGAATCTGAAAACAAAAAAAACTAGCAAGGGATTATATCTTTATAATATAACATTAGTGCTTTCAGTCTTACCCACATGAAGCCGAGATATTGCAGTTTTCCTGGAACAGAAATCTAAATTGTTTTGGTGATAATATGAGACATTAGGAAGAATATCTGTGCCACAGCGCAACTCACCTCCTGGGCTTCATGTCTCTTTTTTATCACGTTCAAAGGCGTTTTAATGAAGCTGTAAGGAGTATGGATGTCAGCTTGACTTTTATCTGAAAAAACTCAATGTCATTCTTTGAACGTTTTACTGAAAGCCATTGATATTGTGTCATGTGTGAGGTTTCACTGTAAAGAAAACCTCCTCATCTGCTGAGGGATGTTCCATGACACATTTCTGTTGTTTCTTGAATGTGAATGTGCGGTCGGAATGTGATAGTTTAATGTACACTCACCGGCATTAAATCAAACCAAATATACGGTTTTAGGTTAGTTAGGGTTACCAAAGTTTTTTTTTTCTGTTTGCTAAATACTAGAAAGAGAGAAAACGACTTTCTCTCTTTCGTGGCTTTCTTCAGCTTTAGAAGTTTACATACAGATCCATGGAATAAACCCGAATAGTATTGAATTTCATGCATTTCAGGAATGTTGTAACCAAGTGAAATAGACTGATTACACACAGATGGATGTTTAAAAGTCTTCACTTCAAGTTTTTTTTTTTTTTTAATGGCGCAATGCATATTAATTAATCATCAGATTATAGCCAGGTGGCTAATTTTCATCTCCAGTCCCATCTGCAGTTTTGATTAATTATGATGATTTCCCCCTTACATGTTATGAAAACATGAAAATTATTCTCAGAATATTGCTAAACTGCATATTAAAAATATATTTTGCATGTGCTATATTCAACAATAAGAATCTCCACTTAATTTCAAGTTAGTTTGAAAGCAAAAACTGATCATTTTCTTCAAATCGATTCATAAATAAAATCAGGCATTAAGGCTTAACTTAATGCCTGAAGTTAGATAAAAAGGAGGGGAAAAAATTTGCTTCCTGACTGTCGATGGTTTAGTCTGTCAAGGTAAATCTTAAATGTACACTTGACATATAAACAAAAAAGGGACGCAGTGCTTTGGGTCAAAACTATAACAATAAGGTCAAAGGGTGTCACATTTCACAGGTAAAGAAAAAATTTTAATTAGAAAAAATAGTGGGGAGAGGAAAGTAGGTCAATTATGCTAGCTTGACTTTGAAAACCTTAACATGTAGCTGTGCAGTGGAATCCAGCGTGTTTCGGTTCAGTCAAAAAACAAACAAACAGGGCGACCCACACACACCAACTTTCTGACAGATCATCAGTAAAGCAGGTGTTTAAGTTATCTAATTAATCATAACTCCATCAAATTGCAATTATAACATATTAATTGCAAAATAAACATTAAGCCTGAAAACATAAAACTGTAGCGGACTGTATGTTCTGTCCTTTGTGTGGGAAATGTTTGGGTGTTTTTTGGTGTCGAGTCCTGGTGGAGCTGTTGTCACCCGGTTGCTATGGCAACATATCTGCGTGTAGCTTAGCCGGCGCAGAGAGCGGGTAAAAATAATACGAGGGGTTTTGAGTTAATCTTCAACAGTTCTTCTGCATTGTTTTCCCATTGCTGTGTTGCACTGCACTATATTAATAATTCTACATCTCCAGGTTTAATTGTGTTAATGGGAGTGTTCTACTGCGGCAGCGCAGCTACGCATAGCAAGTAGAAGAATAGTCTTTTTGGCCTTTAGAGTTGTTCACATGTGCAAAATGTCTGGTATACGTGTTAATAAGACAAAATAACAAAACAAGAAAAGAAAAGAGAAACAGTGATACAAATCCCCCAGTCTTTTAAAATGGTGTCAACAGTGTACTTGCATTTCACACAAAAGCTATTATTTCTGTAATTCCTTTAGAAAACCTTTATTTTCTTATGGGGCCTTTTGCTACATGCCTGCTCTAGTGTTTCTTTATTTCAGTCTGAATCCTTCTTGCATGATTATTATTTCTTTTTTAGAGCAGTCAGAAATCCTTCCGGGCTTCTGTATCTGCAACTTTCTCGCTCTAATTTGCACTTACTAGGGCAGTGACATCATCACTTATTTCTTTTTGTCAAACCAGTTTGATCTCAGCTACACGCGTGTGCTCCTGTTGTTGCACTGCCAAGCTGCACACTAAAGCTCTCTGCTTATGCGCAGCTAGTGTCTTAGCTGCAGAGATCACAGGACTCAAGTTGCTTGAGTTGCTCTTTAATGTGTCAAGAAGGAAGTCCTCATGTAAATTCACCCCAGGAGCTCTTGGTTCCAGCAGTCGGATGTGTCACACAACTTGTCAGAACAAGGATAACGGGATACGAACAGCTTCTTCCTACCTAACGGCCTCTATTGTTCTGGAATGCTGAGTCGAACTTCTTGCACATCCTTGGCACTGTGGAGCAGTGTTAGAAATGCAGAGAGCAAGGACAAAAACCGAACTCCAATCTATAAAAACAGTGCAGCATGAAGAGGTATTTTATTCTGATAAAGGAGTGTATAAATAATAAACGTGGAGAGCAAAAGGTTTAAGTTCCAGCCATACAAGAAAAGTAAGTTGTACTGTGGATCTTGTTTGAATTATTGCTGTCACAGGATTAAAAAAAGAAGAAAGTATTGTTAGCCATGACTTAGCTAATTTCGTCCATGTAACATATTAGCTGCATTTCTATTACAAATGTGCGTAAATCTTTGTCAGTATTCCGCTAATATCAAAATAAATACAATAAAATAAATACATTTCGCAATTGCTGTGTTTCCATTGAACAGAGGAAATTAAAATCACGTGTAAATAAACTTGTCTGCTCAATAAGATGTAAACAGGAAGTCATTTTCATCAGTAGTAATAGCTGGTTGTTGATCACGTGACTTGAGGCGAAAAAAGTTTCCATTGCAGTTTTGTGAAACACGTCTATTTTGATACGGCCAAAAAAAAAAAAAAAAAAGAGCCATCGTTCTGGCCCAAGAACTTTTTAACGAAAAATGTCTTTGTTTTTTTCCCCCAAAATTGACGTGTTTCCATTAAGCAGATTTATTTTTGTTGTTTCAATTTGTGCAATGTTACAGTTAATGGAAACACAGCCAGTGTGTCTTGCAATAAATTTACAACGTTCATGAAATCTCAGCTGAAAGGCGCAAATTATGCGACTACCAAGCAGGCTGAAGAGGAAAACCTCAGATTTTTAAGTATTAACAAAGTTAATAAATTCAAATGTGCTGTGATGTTCAGCATCACTAGTCGGCTTCAGCTTTTTTCAGAACATTTTGGCTCATGTAGTTTTTATTGCAGATGTGGAAACACTCATTGACACTCAGCTGAGCAGACTCAGTTGAACCTAATGAAGTCTAAAGAGAACGCAGCAGCAGATTAGATCTCTTTATGTAGTGGATGTCATTAGGAACAGGGAATGTTTTCTACATTAAAATAACACGGAATTTATTAATTCACAAGTACGGGTGATATTTGTTTAAGGTGTAGTTTAATCAGTTCAACTCCAAATCCTCTAATTTCAATAAAATCCTTACATTCTTTAGAATAAATCATTGAAAATGTGAAAAGTCAGTAAATAAACAGCATTGGAAACTACCAATCCTGGGGGCAACCAGCACCAAACAACTTTTTGTTGAACAAATTCCAAGAAGATGATGTTGCCTTTCACCTAATCAGTAGGAAAGTTGTTGTAAAGTGAAAGGTGAAAAGACTTTCATATTTCTATTTACCTCTTAATAAAACTGCAAGGTAACTGGAGTTGATAAAACTGACTAACCAAGTCCTGACTTGAAACATTTTTTTGTGCAAGCTGGATTTGGATGGAGTCAAGTATTCACCAAATTGGCTAAACACAAGTACTTTCAATGACACCTAAAAGTAATAATCCACTACTTGCAAAACAGGCGCTTGGTGAAATTGAGCTATTTGGGTGTTTGCCATAAACTGTTTTCTCTCTTGATAAAATACTTGTAATTTTAGTTCATTTACAAAATTTTAATCAATCATATTTTCAGTAACTGAATGTTTCCAGAAATTCACTGTTCACTGTCATGGAACTTTTATCACAAAGCAGTCGTTTTGACTGCAGCAACTTACAGGCAGAACAGCTTTTAAATCTGTTGACAGGGTGCTGGTAATTTGAGTCTCCAACCAGCATTTTGTTTGAATTTAATTTCCCGCATGAACTCTATTCACTCTCTTTACATATTATCTTATTAATTGCCTTATTTATCAATGCTGGGAGTAACATGTTGCTAAGTTCTGGTTGCGTTCTCCAATTACGGCCTTGTGATTGACTCCCTTTTTTAAAGCTGTTACGTTTTTTTGTTTGTTTTTACATATGCATCGACTTCAGAATTGAAAGTGAATATAACTAGCTACTATTGAAATCATTTGAAAAGGGAAAAAAGTGATATATACCACTACATAAAGTGCAATATCAACCATCAACATAATAAATACACACGTCTTTGTTAAGATGCGCAGAAAGCTGCAAATGGCTTCCTGAATTACATGAATATTGCAGATGAAAACCCTCAGACAGAATCCATGTGACGAGCAGCTGATTGAAGGAAATGCCCCCAAGGTGAGTTTCACTTGTTTCACGTGTAGCGCGGTCTTTTCTTAGGATCCAAAGCGTGGAAAATGTGAGATTAAAAAAAAAACTGTTACTTTTTCCTTGAACTGTACTGAGTCAACACAGTGCTGAGAGGCTTCTATTGTGTTTGTGCAGCTTGCAGAAAACAACCTGCTAAAGCTGCTTTTGTGTTTCCCTTGAAATCTCAGCAGTGGTTTTATTTTCTCTTGTGTAAATGCTCTTGTTGAGTACAAGAGGTTTATTTAGATAGCAATTCTTGTACCCCTGGAAGGGAAAGAAGTCAGTCTGGAGCAAGTGCTCTTATTTACAAAGAGTTGTCTGAGTCAAATGTATTGCCTGAGCTGATGTAGACGTCATCATTTTCAACCTTCTTTTAATGACATATCCTCGTTGTAAGTTTGAGCGCACGAATCAACATTAGCTTGATTTGCCAAATTTATGAACACAAGGATTTTGACTTCAACTTCCAGTGAATACATTTTCAATATGAAAAAAAAAATCTGTTTTTTGTATCTATATCTTTTTAATTGATTTGCATATGAATTAGAGCAAATATACCTCATACTGAAGTGGGCGCTCTTGACTTTCTCGCTAAACTGAAAAAGAGAAAACAGGTTATCTAAATTACCCAAATTGAGTAAATTTGTTACATTTAATCACATTAAGTTTATCCAAGTAAATATATCGAGTTTATTAACTTGTCATATTAAGTAAGGGTGAATAAAGTAAGTTTGATTAACTTAATTTGATATGTTACAAATTAACTTAATTTTTCAAAGTTGGAGCTCCCCTCTCTTTTTTCGGCTTGGTAGCAGGGAAGCTAGGAGTGACACGCTTGTTTTGACAGACATGCTAAAATCACAGCGCCATCCGGTGCCCTGGCATGACAACTACAGCAGATTCAAGGTGTCACGGTGTCGGTCGTCTTGTTTAAACGTGAAACTTTTCCCCAATCAACATCCGAAATACCGACACTCGTGTAAACAAAGACAAATTAAGGCTCTTCAGTTAAAACATAATACATGAAAAGAAGTCAGACTTCTTTTAATTCATATTTTATATAGAGAGAGTTTTTATAGCGACTGAAGCTATTGTAGTTGCTTGATTATTCTATAAAATGGCACTATATGCCTGGAAAATACATAATACTTAACCTTTTAACCTTTTAAATCTGTTCCGGTTAGCACAAATTTCTGAAATGGATTATATGTGTTACATGATCTCTTTGTTCGTGGGAGACGAGTTACTCTTTCCGATGAGGTGGAAGCTAAGGGTCAAAAGCAAATGCACGTTTCAGCGACACGCTATAATCACAGCGCCGTATAGTGGCCTGGCATGGTAACTACAGTGATCTCGTCTAACAGTGGAACATCTAACAAATCGGGATCCAAAAATACCGGGAGTTTCCAGACAGTGGTCTCATCTAAACGTAGCCCAGCTAAAAATGGAGGGCCAGGTCAGTACACGCTCTTGTCAGGTCCCAAACTTTTTTTGGTCTTCTGATAATGAAAGAGGCTACTTACATCTCCCTCAAACATTCCCAGTGGGGGGTCTGAGGGCGGCTGTTGCACGGGGAGCTTTTGTGTTTTATAGTGAGATGTGGATGCGTTGGTGGGAGCTGTGAACGGCTGCTTTTCAAACCTGCAGCAGAAGCTGCTAAGGTTGTCTGCCAGGCGAGGATGGAGGGATGGGCGCTTGATTTTTCAGATAATTCTGACTACAATATCAGGTCATCTGCTGTGAAGAAGAGTTTCGGCTTCTCACTGTAGATTCTTTTAGCTGCTCGGATCTCTGGTCGGTTCTTCAGATGCCTTAGATGTGAGGTGAACCACGGTTTATTGCTAGTGTACAAAGTCTGGGTTTGGACACACACAAAAATTGCCACTTCCTGACAACCCAAACTGCAGGCTTCAGATGTTTTCATTTCTACTTAGGAATGAAATGAAAATGAAACCTTTATTTATCTTGAATGTAAAATGGCAGATAAAGAAATAAAATAATTAAGAAAACAAATCATAATAACCATACATAAAAATAAATTCATATCCAGTTATTCCACATCACAATTTATACCCCATTCCAAATTATATCTGTTCAATTAATTGATTATTAATTGAAGACAAGCATACTACGTTTGTGACGCACGTTTAACGCCAGGTTAGGTGAACTGGCCGCTCTCCTGAATTCACCGACCAATGTGGGACCAGAAAGAGAAACATATCAGCACTTATTCCTGTTATTTTCGATAACTGTGGCTCAAAGCTGATGAAAGATAAAATAAATCAGATACTCAGACAGTCTGAAGATAAATTAACAGTATTTTTAATAGTACAAATAATGTCAGATGCCCAGCTTTGTGATCTATTGTAATATTTAAATTTTCTGAAAAGCTACATTTTGGGTTTTCTTTAGCTAACAGCCATAATCACCACAATTAACAGAAATAAAAACTGGAAACACATCCCCTCCGTAGGTAATAAATCTTTGTTTCGCTTTTCAAATTGAGCAACCAAACAAATTGCCTTTCCCACCTGCATCTGCATATGGTAAATCGTTTTCCCCCTTGTTCACATACAGAATCTAATGCAAAAAAAAAGAAAAGAAAAAAAGTAAAAGTCTGAAAAGAACAAAAACAGGATTTTCTAACACTGTATTTTGTCAGACAGCCGAGGCATATCCAGGGCTTTTCTCTGCAGTGTAATGTGGGAGAAACGAGGATTTTCTCACCCCCGTCTTTCTTATTTTTTATTTTTTTTTGCTCATGACTCCTTTTTGAATATTTGAACACTGACTAAAGCTGGGAGATTCTGTCTCACTGAATGAGAAGAAGAATCATCTGTGGGCTCCTGCAGTGAGACTATTGAAGGAGTCAAAACAGTTTAGATTCGTAATATCTCTGCAGCAACGTGGCGCCTCGCCATTGTTGCATTGTTCATCCTCGAGGCTCTGCGAAAAGAAAGGCATTTCTGAGGCGTTCAGCTGCTTTCCTGACATCTACTCTATTTTACTTCACAGGATAAGTGTCTTGGAGAACAGCTGGATGGATCACAGTCCTTTTTTTGTGTTGGTAAGTCTTCTTTAATAGTTCTCTTTTCGAATGTCAGAATTTAAAATAAGCCTTTTGAAATTGCCCCATTGCGCCGTTACGACCTCCGCAGAAACGTTGCTTCTGTCTCAGGAAGCTGCGCTTTAGGATATTTTAATTATTTTAGATGCTTGAAAGAGCAGAAAGTTGATTGTACCGCTGATCGTAATGATTACGCTGCAATATCGATACCAAGTCGGTATCGGTATCAGATCGATACTTTAGTTTTAGGTTCTCTCTTGATATTTGATTATATTTGTTAATAGCAGTTTCTCAATTATACCTTAAAAATCGGTTTTCCTATTTTTATTTGCTCTCAGATGATAAATGATCTCAACTTTGTTTTAGTTAAGAATCCACACAGATTTGTTTTCTTTGTTTCCGTTTGATATGATGTATTTTTTCAGAAACTTTTAACAATTTGTCCACATTCAATCCTGGCTCTTCAGACACTAATTCAAAGAAAAAACAAACAAACAAACAAACGAAAAAAAAAACATCAGAAGTCAGAAGTTTGATGACATATCAATCGGTATTGGTATCACCAGTATCGATACCAATAAATACCCTGTGTTCACTTGGTATCAGATTGACACCAAAATATGCATTATGACTCACCTCTGATTTTCTTTTCTCACTAATATTGTCTAATTTAAATTTCTACGTTTCTAAAACATCTCCAATCTTTTCTTTCTTTAAATCTGCATGTGTGAAACAGAAACAGAAAATGAAGGCTGTAAAGGCTCAGACCGCTGGTTGAGACCAATCGGCTTAATGACTCGCAGCACATGTTCCCACATTCCTGATCATGCTTCTGCAACACGTTATCTGTCGTCATTGTGTTTGGGCGACATTACGACGAGACTTTACAATCACGGAGTTAAAATGATGAAGGCCTCCATTGAAATAAAAAAAAAGAAAAAGGAAAAAAAAAAAACAACACAATATCAGAAGGTAGATGGAGAAAATAATGAAAAATGAAACCCATACTCACCTGCAGATATCTTGGAACAATGCTGACAAATGGCAGCAGCAGCCCGGCTGTGCTGTTTTCATCAGATCACATCGTCTATCTCACAGCGGCACCTGTCTCAGCTACCCCATCAAATTTCAGCAGCCCGCTGTCCTTGAGGCAAGCAGGCAGCAGCCAAATTGTTTTCAGACTGGTTACTTCAAGGTGAAACAGCAACTGAGGTCTCAATTATTTCTCCGTGGCATATTCAGGACTGGAGCAGGAGAATTGGAAATGGAACGGCGTTATGGAACCGAATGGCCCCTTACCTCCTCGCCTATTTTAACTTGGCAATAATTGCCCAGATCACCTTGGTAATACATCTGCCTAGAAACAATACGCTGTCCTATAAAGCGAGCACAAACGATCTGTTCGGGACAGACATCTGCCAGCGGGGGACTTCATTTTAACAACAACAAAAAAAAGGGATTTAATGGCAGACGGTTTGGCTTTGAGTTTGGTTTTTATTTTTTTGAATTGGGAGTTCATGACTCTTTCATGTGGTCTTTAAATAAATAAAAAGCCTACACTGAGTCACCTGCAGAGCTTGTCTGGTTGTGACATATGGCCCGGGCCAAATTCGGCCTCGACAGATCGTCTTCTTGGACGCCGGCCTGGTTTCTCGCTCAATAACCCCGGAGTCCGGCCAAAAACAATAAACCGATAACGAAGCAGTCAACGCCATGTGAGTGAAGGCAGATGAGGGGATCAGGTGGTCATTTTTTTTACTTAGCAGCCAAGTTTGGGGACGTGTACGCACAACTCTCTGCTTCAAAGCAACAGCTTCAGTCGCTTCATCAGAGGTGAGCCCCGAACCCAGCAGCCCAAAAAACACCAATATGAATTAAATCAGGATTCTGATCAAAATGCTGTGCATATTCTCCAAATGTAAAACTCATATTGCGTCAATGTTTGTTTTTTTTGCTACAACCACAAACTGCAGTTGATTTTTCTTTTTCTTTTGTACATTTCATGTAATAAAGCAACAAAATCTGCAAAGTTGGAAAGAAAACAAACGACTTTGTTATTTCCAACAATTTTTTTCTTTTTACCAATAAAAGTATGAAACATGTGGATCTATTTGTATTCAACCACCCCGAGTCCAAACCACTTTTCACTTCGAGCTCAATGTCTTCTGCATTTCTTTAGCCCAATAACACAGAATGGTGAATCTCTGCGAACTGTAATGTATTGAAGGAGTCTGTAGATTCAGTCAGATTTAGGTCTGAACTTCAAATGTACTGTGAACTGAACCATTTCATCTCATCTTGTGTGTCCAGGTTTATTGTTCTTTTAAAAACTGAACCTTCACATTTGGTCTTTTGCAGCCTTTAACAGGCCATTTTTTAGGACTGCTCTTTCTTTAGCCGCTTCCATCTTCTCATTAACCCTTGCCAGGTTTCCACTCCCTGCTGAAGAACAGCATGTGCCTAGCTTGATGCTGCTATCACCATGGATACAGTGTGGAGAAAGTGTGTTAAGGATGTTGGTTTTCTGTCACACAGTGTTTTACATAAATCCAAAAAGTAACATATTGGTCTCATCTGACCTGAGCGCCTTGTCTCGTCAGGTTTTAAGAGTTTTGTCTTACCACTCTGCCTTAACGGCTGGTTTTGTGAATAGCATGACTAATACTTTCCTATCAACAGGCTCACTCACCTGAACTGTGGGTCTCTGCCTTTCCAAAGTCGCCACAGGTGATTTGGCTGCTTTCCTGATCAGCACTCTTCTTGCCAGGCTTGACAGGTGGCTTAGACGAACGGCCATGTCTTGATAAGTTTGTGTTTGTGCCACACTCTTCCATTTTCAGATGATGGGTTGATTGGCGCTCAGTGAGATGCGCCAATCTGATGTTTTACAAATGGACTTTTCTGCACAACTTACTCGTTGCTGTGTTCCTTGGTCTTCATGACCAAGGAAAGTCTGGTTTGTTTGGGGAGGTGTGAATGTGAAATCAATCTCTGGTTCACCTACAAACCTAGATCTCCGTCCAGTTGAAGTGACCTCTGGGGCGGTTTAAATGCAAGTAGGCCGGAGACGTCTCTGAAAGCAGGAAGCAAACTAGAGTGCTGGGAATTATGGGTAAGTGCAACCTAAACTAACACAAAAGTCTGGCGCTAGCAGGAGAAATGATCTTTTACCAGCGGCAAAATAGAAATCCTACAACTGATCAAAGGGATCAAAGGCATTGTGAAAGCACCAGCTGAAAACGTAACAAATGTTTCAGTTTTAGTTCCCAATCTAACCGAGTCTATCAGGTGTGAAAACATCCGTAAGGACACACCGGTGGAGCCTTTTTTCCAATAAGCGAACCTATGTAGACAGTTTCATTGGGTTTCACTGAGATTAGAGTAAAAGTGAAACAACACACCAAAGTTATCAGAGTTTTATTTTTAAAAATGGCTAAATACATATAATTTAATTATCTTTCTAAGTCCACATCACAATTACACGCATCTTCTTTTTGTCATCCAGAGTTGAAACATGTTGACTGCAAAACAACGTGGATATCTGGTGTAGACTTGACCTGCAGTTCTATAAAGTCCATTAGTGTGAAACCTGAGGTGACCAGAAGTCTTTTCAAATCAGATATATATATTTTTTTGTAATAGAAGATGTGTGGATAGGGAGTCTTTATCATTCAAGCTGTGTTCTATCAGCCGTGCCATAAACACAGGCCTGCTGTGCTCTGCCTCATGCGCTGGCCCCCTTTAACCTTTTGATTCGGTTAGTGGGAGTCCGCTGCAATATAAGCTGCCATGTCCAGTTTGTGAAACAATGCTTGCAAGAGAAATTCACTCGATAGCCCCCCCCCCCCCCCCCCCAGAAGCCAAACAAGCCGCCGCTCACTCCCGAACGAGAGGATATTTCCGCTTTAATTCGGACTTTTACTGAAACATGACAGGTTTACCCCGTAGAGGCAAAAGCTACGGGCCGAAGAAACAGCTCCACACAGTCTGGGGATCGGATTTTCCTATCAAAATCACAGGCCATTAAGATACATGTGTAAAACCTTCAATCAAAAACACCTGAATTCCCTTTGGGTTTTAATGCAAACCCGACAAAAAAGACTTTCTGTTCCTGTCGGTCAGATTTTCAAAGCTGAACATGGCAAGAGGGGTGCTGTGCGACTTTATTACATTTAAATTTTCAGCACAACATGAGGCATGTGTGACATTTTCTACATGTTTGGGATTCTTTGAAACAGGAGTGAGAGTTTCAGACAGGGAGAAAGCCTCTGTGACCTTGTGTTGAAATCATCATCATTTCCCTTCATTTCATTTCAAACAGACTAACCACCTGAACACTCGGTGTAATTAGAGCCTCTTGAAGGCACATCTGACACGTTTCAATCTAGTAACTTAATACTCGACTTCTTCCTCTTTTATGCACACAGGTGCTTAATGGAGATTGGTTGAATTACCTAAAGGAGCAAAGCATACAATGCGAGTGAAAATATTGAAAACTGCTTCTTATGTAATGAATAAATTGTGACTCAAAAGATTAGATAGAGCATTAATTAAGCAGGAAGTAATACTAAACGTTACCAGCAGGGGCGTTTCCGGGGGGCTGGGGGGGAGTTCAGGTCATCAGGTCATAGAAAGGCATTGAGGGTGGAAAACCCAATGAATAGTTACATAAAAGTACTTAAGAATAAAATAAAAACGCATTAATGTAATTTTTTGGCTGTGACCCCCACTGCAAAATTATTTTTACCTGCATGGTTTGACCACTGGTTACATGCATTAGCAAAATGGGTGTTTTAGCTCCATCACCTGCTGTTCTGACAGTGTACAAATAAAAATAAAATACATCCATAGTAGGTATAGTTCTGTAAACTCTGTGACTTATTACTTCAGCAGTCCAGGTTATTTCTGGAATGTATAACACAAACATAATAATTCATCATTTCTAAACATTTTAAACTTTTTAACAGCTCGATATCATTATAAATTAGTAGTTACTATTATTAGTTTTCATTTTGAGAAATCTGATGAAATCTTATTTAGTTCGACATGCTAATTTTGATTCAAGTGAATTAAACAGACAACTCAGTGGCTCTGTATCATACTGTAGTCATTATTTATACATTTTATATATATTCTACAATTTTTTTCTTTTTCAACATGTGTGGTTTGCTTAATTTGAACATTTCATAAGACTTAATACTGTAAGAAGGAAGAACAAGGATGAAAGGATACAATGGAGTCAAAATGAAAGAAGAAAAGAACAGCAGGAACGGTGGCATAGAAAGAAAGATTTAAAGGAGGAATGAACCGAGGGCACAAGAAAGGAAAAAGTGACATCAGGGAAGGAGAGGAAAGAAGGAAAGGCAACGCAAAAATGACGTGGCTAATGTCAAAAGAAAGGATAGAAGAAAAATGAATGAATAAAAGGAAGCTTTAAAGGAAAGGAAGGACACAAGGAAGAGTCTCCATGACTTGATTTTGCTTTCCACTCACAACAGGCATAGAAACAGCCTGAAGTGAGAAAGAATAAGAATGTCAAATGTTCCCATGGAGTTCTAACACAGTGCAGAAATGTTTTATGAAGTCGGACTGTCCACAAGGAATTGATAATCTTTCATCACTTTTTTTTTTTTTTAAGAATAGGCTGATTTGCTCATGTTTAGCCGAGCCATTTCCCAGAATCAAATTCTTATTTAATGGAAAAAGCTATTTTCTCTAATTTTACTGAGTTAAATTATTAATATTCCCTAAACATATTCTAAAGACTGTGATCCGTTTCTAATGGTGGGTAATTAATGTTGAGAGGCAAAGCAGGGGAACTGCAATTTTCCCTGAAAACAAGTCATTTAGAGCTAAAACATATTATGGTAAATTACTTTCCTGTCTGAATATAATGAGCCGTTCAATCACAAAAAAAACCCAAACATCACTGGGAATTGTTAATTTGGTCAATGACTCTCAAATGCTGCACCTGAAAGGTGAATTAGGCTTTAGCTTGAGCTAATTATCAAGGTCAAGTTATTGTTAATGGTTTATTGTTTTCACATTTTTCCATATTGTGACCAAAAACTAAATGGATTTTTGTGATATTTTGTTATTAATCTGGGGGGAAATGGAAGATAAATTAAAATTGTTTATGTTTTGGAAATAAAATTCTATTTCTCCTGTTTTTTTTCTGGCACCTAGGTTTTCAAAATATTTGTATCCCCCCCAGCCCCCTTGCGGTTCTTCTTAAATTCTTGACAGTATTGACCCAGACAGATGATTTAAGTTTCATAAATCATGTTACATGGCGCTGCAGTCACATGTTAACTTGCTGTATTTTAGTAATCAAAAAGTGGCATATTGTGAAATATTTAACACATTTATGTTCACCAAGGATTTACCCAAAATCATTTTTAAAAATTAAATTGTTCACCTAAATATAAAAAAAAAAATCAAAACCAGAACCACGTTTTAAAAAAGTCCATAGATTGTTTAATACAACATACCATATTCTCAACAATTCAACATCAACAAAATTTTGTTAATTGAAAAAAGAAAAAGAAAAAAAGAAATCTGCATATTACCTTTATTGCACAGAACAATTTGAATGTATTTTTCCATAGACTTCTTTTTTAGTATCTTTTTCTTTTGTAAAAAGTTGGCTCGGACTATACATGGTGGATATAGTCCAGGGGCGAAATAAAAAAAGTACGGGGTAACAAAAAGAAAGAAAAACAAAAAACTTGAACCCGCCCCGAACACCCTCAGATCACGTGGGACTAAAAAAAAAAAAAAACAAAAACAAAAAAACCGGCTCGATACAGTAGCCACACTTTGAACAAAGAGCATTCATATTCAGCAAGAGGGAGAACCGTGAGCCACATCCAGTTTGTTTAGTTTCTCTTTTCCTTTATGCAAAACGGATTACACCAAAGCTGCTTCAGATTGCTCCATGGGTGAAACCATCTGTCAGTCCGCCCATCTGCATATGCCGTCCTTACTTCCAGCCGTCACCGTGACATTATCTGTAGTGTCATCCACCGTAGACGCCTGTATACGGACATACACTTGTAAAGCCCAGATGTCCGCAGTGTGTACTTAAAAAGTTAAGGCTTCGACCCTTCGATTTAATATCCAGTACCGACTGGGGGAGCTCAAGGTGCTTGAGTTCTTCCGCTCCCTCGTGACACGGAAAGCACGTTTCCGCTTTGTTCACAAGCAAACCTGTAAGTGATCCAAGAAGGTAACGTTTCCATGGCTTTAATGGGGGGAAGGAAAAGAGAGGGGCGCTTTCATGAATGAATCATCAACTCTTTAAAAAAATAAACAAACCAAGAAAACAATTAATTATATTAAAAAAAACTAACTCCAGAGAAGTAACCAACAATGACAGAAATATTCTACAGCTTTAGGAGCACCACAACAAGTAGTTCTTATTTCTTGGGATCAGGTAGAGGACAAAGAAATGCTGTTACGGGAACAGAGTCGAGCACGATTTGGAAAAAGGTATGAGCACAAACTGTTAATTTACCAATTAGACCTGTAGTGAAAAAAAAAAAAAAAAACTGGATTAGAAGCACCGAAAAATAACTGGAATAAATCTCCTCAAGCCTTTTAGCCCAGAAATTTGACGTTTTGAGTTTAGTTAAATCTGTAAATGCTTGACGAGACTCAACCCCCAGGACCAAGAGTTTCACTGAGCAGCAGGACTAAACAAGATCGTTCTTTTTAGATTGTAGCACAGTTGTTGTGTTTAATGTTACATTAAGCATCAATGGAAACTCTTAATATATCAGGGAAAAAAGGATGGTTGAGAATTATGTATCAAAGTTTGTCATACATCCATAAAATTCAGCTTTACAAAGGAAAGAATACCAGACTGGTTTTCTTCTCCTTTCTGTCTGTAAACATTGCATGTCTGAAACACAACTACTCAAAATAAAATTTAGCAGATTTTACAATGAAGCACTACTAGTGCTATAATTACAATTGTAATCCAAGGTCTTATAACTGAAGCCAATCGTTCATTGCAATGTCTAGGCTCTGCAATAACAGCAGTCGTAATTAAATTGTGTTTTATTTTTTTATTTACGGTTTTTGTAACCAAGAATTTCTTGTTGTATTTTTGTAGCAAAGGATTATCAGCATTGTGACACAATAGAAAAAGACAAGTGAAAAAGACCATGGGATATTGTATTAACATTTTAAACAAAGATGTACCTTTATGAATGTGTGAGCTCATTAACTTAACATCCATTCAGCATCACAGAAAACAAGAAATGGAATGAACAGAAAAAAAGAAAATGATTTAAATATGATCTGGCCCCGAACTCTGGCTGTTTGGAGAGCTTTCTTCTTCTTTTATAGTTTGTTTTTTCCCCCAATCAATATCAGGAGGACTATGATCTCTGTATGACAAATCTGAATTTCAAATAATGCCCCCACAGGCCTTGTAGGAACCAACCTATCACTGGCTGTAGTTACATTCCCTCTTGTTTTTTTTCTTGATTTTTTTTTTTATAAGTCAGGAACTGGTCTCTTGTCAAGTCCACCAGTTAGAGAGAGAAAAAAAAGCAGTAATCTATGTTAACAGACCATGATCGACAGATTTGCAAAGGAGTCTTCTTCTCTAATTTATCTGGTGCTGAAGTCCAAAATCGAGAAACGCCACGCCTTTTTAAATCATTTTCATATTGAACTTGCGAGGAGCATCCACTGTGGTGCTGCTCATCCCAGCGTCCGATTTGCGTGGCACATACTCGATCTCGATGTTGTGCTTTGTGTTGCCTTTACCTCTGCTCCAGAGGAACAGCAGTACCAGACAAAACAGGACGACACCAA
Organism: Poecilia mexicana; assembly: GCF_051168715.1. Classification (NCBI taxonomy): domain Eukaryota; kingdom Metazoa; phylum Chordata; class Actinopteri; order Cyprinodontiformes; family Poeciliidae; genus Poecilia; species Poecilia mexicana. The sequence continues at coordinate 27,242,337 of NW_028263375.1, forward strand.
GAAAAGAGATGAAACCCATTGTGGTTGCAATGATTAGTGTCTTTATATCAAACGGGAAAGGGACATTGGGCTTTGTACCGTTAGCACGAGTCTCAGTGGGTTGGTTGGATATGAAAGCAAGACTGTTGTTAGGTTGGTGGGGCCAGTCCGGTGAATAACTATGAATGTGTAGGTGAGCAAGAGAGGTGTCATTTCCCCCGGCGTTACTGGCTATGCACACGTAGGTACCGTTATCTTGAATCTGGGCATAGCGCACCTCAAGGGTGCCATCTGGCAACACAGAGAGCCTTCCAATTGTCTTGGAGGTGATAAACTTTTTCTGAGGAGAAAGCCACATGATCACTGGAGCGGGATCTCCGTCTGCTTGGCAAGCAAAGTGAACAATGGCTCCTTCGTCAACAAATTTCTGCTGGGCTTTACGATCCCTAATCCTGGACTTGCGACACGTGAAGTAATTTGGCTGCAGAACATCCGGGAAGTCCTTGAACTCTTTGCCTTGGACGAACTCGGGAGAGGCGCAGGTGGGCTGCTGCTTGTTGAAGTTCAGTCTCCATCGCCTTCGGAAAACCCACAAGAGTCGGCAATCGCAGGCCAGGGGATTGTCGTACAAGGCCAGGGTTTCTAGATTTCCAACCGAATGGAAAGCTGACTCCTCCAACGTGGTAAGAGAGTTTCCAGACACATTTAGTATTTTCAGGTAGTTTAGTCCTCGGAAAGAGTAGGGCTCAATCATTGCTAGTCTCCCTCCAACCAGGTGAAACTCCTGTAGACGCAGAAGGTCATGCAGCTTATTTCCTTCTATGGTATGGATGGGGTTGTATGAAAGATTAAGAAATCGCAAATAAACCAAGTGCTGCAAGGCTACATAAGGGATCGTGGTCAGGTTGGTGTTGGCAATGGTCAGAGAGGTGAGATTTAATCCATACAAACAATTTGTGGTCATGGTATCCAGGTATGGCCAATTGGCTATTTCCAGCACTTTCAGCCGATACAGCCGTTTAAAAGAGTAATCCCGTATGGAATTGATGTTGAGGTGACGCAGCCTGAGAGTGATCAAACTGTGGAGGTGGGTAAAAGCCTCTGTTGGCACAGAAGACAAGTTGCACTTCTCAAGACTCAGGTGCTCGAGGCTGTTAAGGCCGTGAAAAGCACGGTGAGCGATGAAAACCAGGTCATTATCACCCACCTCTAGAGAGCGAAGGTTGTACAAATCCTGGAACATATAGTCTAACAGGATGACAATCTTGTTCTCACTTATGTCCAGCTCGGTGAGATTGCTCAGGCCCGTAAATACACCCAGCTGGATCAACTTGAGCTTGTTGCTGCGCAATCCCAGTGTCCGCAAGCCATACAGGTTATTGAATGCTCCGGGTTCAATTGTGGAGATAGTGTTTTCGCTGAGCTCCAGGTGTTCCAGGTTCTGAAAGTTGGCAAACTCATCTGGGTTAATCGTTCTGATGCGGTTCTTGCTTAGGTCCAGCAGTCTCGTTTCTGCCGGAATGCCCTCGGGAACGGTCATGAGCTTCTTACGATGGCACATCACTGAGCGCTCTGGAACGTTACACTCACAGCGGGACGGACACCCTGTGGTGGAGCCAGAAAGCACGGCGCCCAGCATCAGGATCAGAATCGGCTGCCAGCAAGCCACCAGGTAGCTGCGCCCAGTCGCTTCCCTGGCCACCATCTTATCGGTTACCTGGGTAGAAGCAGAGACATGGCAAATATTTTGTTAGACAATCAAACATTAATGATCTTAACTTATCAACTTAATTACGATAGCAGGTAGTTGAGTCTAAATGATGGAATGCAAACACAAGGACTTTAATGATTTTAATTCATAGGGGCTTGAACTTAATCTAGGTTTAATCCATTGGCCTTGACATTTTTAGGCATTTGGTTTGTGCACCAATCATAGGAGCTAAGAGGATGTCCTTCTCATGTGACTCCTGTGAAGAGAACCGGACAGATAGTATGACAGCTATTACAATATTTATGAGTAGGCGTAAGATGAATACAGGTTACAGTGAATTGACAGTTTTGGATTCTGTGCCTTGCAGTAGAGTCAAAAGCTATTCAAAAATGAAAGTCCTTCACAGACATCATGGTGACCAAAAAAAGGAAGTCACGATCTTAGCGAGAAATTCAAAGGTGCAATCATTCTGGGAATCTGCATTAGTCTTGCTGTACCACCCCCATTGAGTCTGCAGTGCACTGCTGAGCATTATTTCCACAGATCACCTTTCAGAAACTCAATCAGTTAATGCTATCCCCTTGACAAGAAGTGATAAGGCGCAGCTTCAGGTGGAATTAACTGCCTTTTTTTAGTAATCCGCATTATGGTGTGTCACAGGAAAATATGCTGAGCATTTTTTGTACCTCATTCTGGTAACAAAAAGTCTCTTTTTCTCCACCCCATAGTGTTTCCTTGCTGTGCCAGTCAAAACGCCAGAGGATTTAGCAGCAAAGGCAAGAGGACTCAATCAAAGATCGATGGTGGCAAGTGTGATATATGTGCTGTGGCTGACATGGAGCTCATGCAGTCTTTTGGGATAAAATACAGACCATGCACCACTGAGGGAACTGGATAGATAAAAATAAGCTTCTCGGGCAAAACAAGTCATATTTATTTCTGGTGCTTGGTGGGACTGCATCAGTAAAAATCCATGACAACTGGATAATTTGGCGACAAATTTAAATAACAGGGTTAGGGCCAGATACTATTAATTTTTGTTTACTATGTGTTTCAGGATTTGTGCAAGTCAAACAGGTTAATGGGTATTTCCTCTTAACCCAATGAAGGATGTTTTGTGAGATTCAGTAGACCGTAACAAATATATCAGATGGAGATTGCAGGGAAGGGAACAAGAAAATCACTTAAAAAATAGCTGACAGTTAATTATGGGGTGACATGCTACTGCCAGGCGGGCAACCACTAATAACTTTTTTTTTTCAGTGTATCACCAGACAGCTGGACATCAGAATAAAAAGGAAACAAATGTGTGGGTGTTGTGGATTGCATAGCTCAATTTCATTTAATTTTGTCGGAGGTCGAAGTTCAGATTGGGGATTTGACGATACCATCTGTAATCAAGTGATGTCGAAACACACTGAGGGGGCTTTGTCTGAGATCAGAGACCTGCGGCAAAGCCTGCTGGGCTGCATTCAGCCCCAAGCCATATGTGATCAGTCTTATTCCCCAACGTCATCGATTGAGTTAGTGCTGAGCGCAAGGCGCGCAGAGATACAGAGGCGGGCGTGTTGTGTGGCATGCTAAGACACCTAAGAAGCAGTGACCCCAAGCTCGGCTCTATCTGTCACCGTCTATCATGAAGGCATTTACATAGTGCGCATTAGCAAATGAGACGCTATTAGTTTCACTTCTGTTGAACATGATTTTGTTTAGGGCCCTATGAAATCAGTTTTATTATGTTCAAAATCCTGTTTTATTTTTTTCTGAATTACACTTTTGCCATTTTAACCATATTTTAATAACCCAGAAAGTATGTATTTATGGTGTAAATAGGAAGAAAAAAAAAAGAGTGAATCAAGAGCTGGAGGTCAACATTTCCTGTTATTCTGTAACACAGATGAAACCAGAACAGAACATGAAATGGTTAAACAAGGTGTTAAAAATTTATTTTCTGAAGAATTCAAAAATTATGTGAAAAACTAAGAATCTAATTTTCAACATTAAAAAAATGTCCCCTTGTTGAACATTATACTCCAAAATACTTACTAAATACTAGATTTTTTTCTTTTTTTTTTTTGGTCTTAAAGGAGCGTCTGATTTGGGACACAGAGCAATAAGAATCTTCAACTCTTGCTTCCACTGATTTATTTAAATGTTTAAGAGTTAGAAAAAAACGGGTGGGCTAAGTGGATTGCACAGCTCAACTTCATTTAATTGAGCTATGCAGTTAAATGCATAGGTCACTGTCAGTAGCTAGCAGTTAGCTAGAAGCTAGCTAGCTTGTCAATGTTTCTGAGTAGTCGTCGTATCTTAGTGCCGTCGGTCAATGTTGTGCTAACAAACATACAGAAAAGTTTTCTTCTGACTCAAACATTTCGCCTGCGCTAAGCTTTGAGTTATTTCAGAGGCCAAAACACTACTGACTCTACTGTCCTAAATCATAGTTTCTTGTTGATAAAGAAAATCAGCATATTCAGTACGTTTTGTACAGCAGTCTGGCTTTTGAACAAGTTTTTAGATGATAGTCAATAAATAAAAATTGCAAAGCCAAACAGTAAAACAAGATGGTCAAAAGTAAAAAGAAAACTAGAACAAAGACAAATTATACAGGACTGACCCATATGAGAGAAAACTAACATCAATTCTGAAGTGATCTCATGAGTAGAAAGCGACGAGCTCCCGCTCAAGGTGTAAATAACCTAATATGAGTCAGGTGTGATAATTAGCAAATTAGGTCGAGGTGTGTGGGCTGAGAGGAAAAAGACAAACAGAGGCAATCCAGGAAACAGGCTAAGGAAATATCCCATTAAACCACGGCAACAAACAAGACCTAAAAAAGCCAAACATAGAATCATACCTTCAAATTCTTTCAAAAGCAGAAGATCAAAAGCATGCACACCGTGACTGAGTCTGTTTCGATGAGGATTTAAACAATAATCAGTTTAAATGATGTGTATTTCTTATTTCCTGGCAAGTTTAGTTGGAGGGGGAAAAAATGTTGCTCACAGCCTCAGTGGCAAAATTTAGGAAAAATACAGACAGACACATTAAGATGAAAAATAACCTCCACTGGTAAACATTAGCAGCACTGGATTGTTAATGATCTGGCGTTATCGTTCCCTCACAGGCATGCAGCCTGAATGCAGCTCTTCATAGCAATCAGCGAGCTCCCAGAGAATTACATTAATTGAGGCGGAGTGAGAGCGGGGGCCACTTCCTGAGAGAATGAATATGTTGGAGAAATAAGACTACTGTGCTCAATAAACAAGGGCCCGTTGGTCCAAGACCAATAACTAGATCAATGAACGGGGGGGAGAAATGTTTTTGTGCCAGCGTCTATGGGGATCTGGAGGATGTTGCCTCACATGGGAGGCAGATGGTACCCAACGCTCCTCTGACAATGGAGCAGCATCGCTGTAATCATAATGAAACAACTACTACTCTGACTAGTAATTAGGCCTGGGCGATATGAACTCAGAATTTTATTTCAAAAGTCATAACAATAAAGTTTATGATCAAAAAAACAAATATTTCTGACTTATTTCTTAGGTGACTGCATAGTCCCCTGTTCATAGTGCCACAAACACAAATAGTATGATAAACGATGAGAAATACTCAACCCAGGATATGAAATGTAACTTAATATGCCAAATCTGCCTTAATCCAGATTAATGTGTACAGTAGAAATCACATTTAGCAGCATTTAGCGGTACTGCAGAAGCTAACATCAACAGTCTTTGGCATAGCCAATCAGTGCCAAGAAAAATGAATGGCACTCCTCAATACTGTGTCAAGTAGGATTACACTGAAGTATTTCAGCTTCCCAAGGTTCATTCTCTTTCACACATTTTGGATTTTAAAAATATGTCAATATGTGGGTTTTCTGGGTATAATTTTGGAATAATTTCACAAAAATCTGAATGCTGAACAACAAATAGTCAGAGGTCCACTGAATTGTCAAAGGAGCAAAAAAAATATAGTTCCACTTATCATTGCTGTCAAGATGATATTATGAAACAACAGATTGTTAGAAAGACAAGCAGTCAAACTAGAATTTGAATACTTTCATTATAATTTGGTAAATCTACTCGTTTTCAAATTAAATTTTCATGCTAAAATGTATGATTTGGAAAATATATTGCAAATACTAATCAACAGGATAGATTTTTAAACCAACATTGTACATTTAGTTTTAAATTTCTGTTAATATGTTCACTGTGTATTATTTTTGCATAAGGTAGAATCTCACTCCAGCTACTGCATATATATAATATTTATATATTATTTTTATAATATATAAATATATTATTTAAAGTAATTTAATTTTTTTATTACCAAGTAAAAGTTTTGGAAAATTTAATTAAACTTAAATATATTGTCAGATCTTAAAATTATGCATCAACATCAAGAGAATAATAATAAAAAAGAGATTAAACTTCAAAAAGACATTCTTGTTTTCTAAATTATTGTTGTTTTTCAACTTTGTTGAATAAATGTCATGTAATTTTGCGTTTGTCATCTCTGGATTACCTTGCAGGTATATTGCTTTATCTACACTCTTCAGCATGATAGGTTTTTCTTTCTGTCTACATTAAATCTTTGGCCTTGGAAATACTTAGACCAGTTTCATTGTCCGACATGCACCAGCATCCAATGTTTGTGTTGTGATGGCGGCGCATGTTGAATAGGCTTCATGTCTGCACTTATTATACATCGCTGATTTGTTCCCTGCTCATCTGTCTGTCTCCATTAAATTCATCACAATAGACACAATGGTACACAAGCAGGGAGAAGACACATCCGTTGCCCAAAGCTTTAGTTTACCTGTCACAAGACATCACTCCCAAGCCCTTTTAAATACCATTGTTAAATACCTGTAAGCTGCTGGGAAATCCACGAGATGATGCTGACGTTATCTGCAGCACAAAGTGTTAAAAGCCTTTAAAGCCTCTTCCTTGGCAAACTGCTTAGTCAGCTGCCAGGCTAATCCTCAATGGCCAAATGCAGGAGTGGATTTTTATTTACGTGGCTCTATCCGTGGCTTTGACGGTCTTTTCCTAGAACACTTGGTTATAAATGTGCAACCTCGTTCTTTACACCCTCTTTGAGGATGGATAAGAAAATAACGCAGGCCATCGATTTCTGTTATTTTCAAATGAAGTAGAGAAGCACTGATCCACTTTTTCCACTTCCGTTACCAGTACAGATTTTGTACCGGAAGATACCGATCACCGAAAACGCAGCTGAATTGATTTAAACCGTTTCTTTTTTTAAACACAAACGTACATGTACTGAATTACGAATGTATTTGAGAACTCTACACAAGTACAGCACACTTAAATACGCCTAAAGTAAAAATAATAAGGCCTGTCACAATAAAAAATTTTGCCTGACGATAAATTGTCTCAGAAGTTATTGCAATTAACGATAATATTGTCATTTTGAAACCATTTTCAAGTAATATAATGCTAATGGCATAGTAATGCTAGAACATATTTGCAAAGATCAATAAAGTTTTAATTTTATTGAACATTTAACACTGGAACTGGTTGACTAGCTTAGTTAGCATAATACCCAATATCTAATCTAAAATTTGTTCAATATCAAGACCAATACAGATATTAATATCATATCGGTGCCTCTCTAAAATGAACCAGTCTATATGATGATGACATGAAGTTAAATATGAATCAAACCACTTTGGTTTGTACAATAAGCAGGAGCCTCCACTTTATAGGGAAAAAAACAGTAGCAGCCACAATTCAGGTTAATTCATCTTAACCATTAGTTTCTGACCTTTAGCTTGCTGAATAAGACTGCTTTCACAGTACCTGAGTGTTGGCTAGCTGAATTTTCAGGAGCAACGATACCCTTCTGTCATTGAAAGAGCTAAGCCGCCTACAGGGATTGCCGGCTAGATGTGGACCTGTGAAATGGCAGGGCTTAAAAGTAAAGCCGACTGCAGACAGATGGACAGTATAGCCCTAATCCAGGCAAAGAAGCTGGTTGATGCAACAAGGTGCAGAATTCCAACAGAGCGCAGCTGCTGTTCTGACAAAACTACACTCTGAAGCCTGTTGACATGTCCCCACTGAACTTCACCTCGCACCAGGGTCATTTATCGTTTCTGTGCAGGTGCTCCGGCCACTGATGTCTCACTTTACCTCGCAGAGATGAATAAATCCACGAGAAGATTGTGCTTAGCATGAGGAAAGTACCCCAAACTAGGATGAAATGTCAAAGTGGAAACTTAAGTGGAAGCATATTGGATTTAGAGTGCCTGACATCTTCAGGTTTAAAGAGGGAGGGAGGTGTTGGAGTCACACATGAGCCCATTGGTTTGGTGTTTCATTACGCCAAATAAATGTGTAACACATTTAATCGGACCAGCTCAAACGGGCTGCATCCATTCAGGACTAACTGGAGTCACCTTTAAGGTAGAGACTCCAGTTAGTCTCAAAAGAGTCTTACAGTTCACCAAAACTACAATGGAAACACTTAAGAGTCATATAATCAACAACAACTGGCGCAAGGCACTTTCTTTGTACTTTGTACTCATTTGTGCTTATGACTACTAATGATAGTCATCTGTTGCTACCACTGACCATAAAACTGAGGAGTTTAACATTTCAAAACTAAATTTGCTTAATGGAAATGCTCTCGTTTTTTTTTTTTTTTTTTTGCTAAAATCAGTGATAAACCTGTTGCAATAGGCAATTATTCAATTAATCACATGATATATTAAAAGGAACTCAATAATTCCCATTCTGGTGATTAATATTTAAATTTTGTTTAGAGACATCATAATCCATTTTAGTTATGGTTTTTAAGTGTTTTGTTTTATTTATTGCTTTTGGTTGTTGTGTTTTATTTTGAAATTTAAAATCTCTTCCAGTGCCTTTACTAAATTTATGTTTATTGGTGTTTGAGAAGATGAACTTGCATTATTATGCCATTATCAATATGTTACCTGAAGATGATCTCTCAACAACAATATTATCGTTTATCGCAGTATGATAAACGATAATATGACCAGAAATGCTGAGGGACAATTTATCACTCAGCAAAATTTATCGTTACAGTCCCAACTATTGAGTTTTATGATTGAAGAATACGATTTCAAAAGTTTTTTGCAGAATGTGGCTATCAAAGCGAATTTCTAAAACTACACCAGAATTTGTTCATACATGTTCAAACTGGTATAAGAAGGAGCCAGAGAAAAAGAAAAAACAACTGCAGCTGCAGAAACTTCTTCGCCCAGCTCCCCTGTAGTGAGACGCTCCTTTTTTTTTTCTCCACTGAGGCAGAGAGAAAGACGCATTACAGGCCCGTCACTCACACACATAAAAACACACGCCCAGCAGACGCGGCGAGGTTTCTACTTGGCATGTCGTCTTATGTGCCGCACACCCACTGGGAGAGCCGATCTTCAGGATTGAGGGACTGACTGAGCCGCTCCTCACCGAGGTAGTTAGAGATGTGGGCTTTGCTCTGAGTGCCACGGGAAACGCCAACCCTCGGAGCTTCAACCACCACGAATAAAACGCTGCGACAGATCTCCGGCAATAAGCATGTAGGAGAGACAATAACCGCTGAAGGTCAAAGGGGCTCGAGCGTTTTGGTTGTGTGGGCTTTGTGTAGATCAGACTTTTGCCAAGATATAGTGCTAACAAGACCCCAGGAGGTGCTTTTAGAAAGTCGACAATAAGGCCAGACAAAGTTTTTTCTTTTTTTTTTTTCAGTCAGCATTTCTGGTCATGTTGGCTAATAACACTTTCAGATCACAAACTTTGTTTTGCAGGGTGTAAAAATGGCCCTCAAAAGGACTCAAAGCCTTAATGGCTGCCATAGATGGTGCAATGTCAGCAGAACAAAGGAAGCAAGTTTAATGCAGAAGTTTAATCTTTTAAACTTTTCATGTGTTACTTTTGTAGGTGTTGGCTTCATCTGCACCTGAGCGCAACTTTGACTTTTCCTGACAAAAATCAGTGACAACAAATTTGAAATTACAAAAAAAAGTTAGTGGTTTTATCCAGATGAATATAGTCAATAGATTACAGTGTGAATGATAGTTTGTACAGAACCAACCGGATATGACTCTGCACCCAATAGAAATATTTTATGGTCACTAGGGACAGGAAGTAAATACATTTTATTTAAAGAGATAAATATACATTTTTATTATCAGGTAAAACATTTTTAAAAACAGAGATGATGTCAACAGGAAACATCATTATACCCATAACATTAACAGTTTTAATACTTTCATCCCCTACGATATGGTTTAATTGCAGAGTTGATCTGCAAAAATATTTTTTGTCCCTCCAGGGATCTGGTAGCAATTTCCAGTTTCACTTACCAAACATATTCAAAACCCCAGTGCAAAACAGGTACCCACTTGTTCGGATTGTTCTAACAATGGAATTGTGCAATTTCCAGGCTCTCTTGGGGCCGAGGAGCTACTGATGGTAAACTCCATTTTTGCAGGGTGCAGGATCTCAATTATCTTTCTGTAATGAAGTAATTGTTCATCTCCACTTTAGAAAGCCCCGAGGGACTGAAGGATTGGCTGGGCTCTAAAGCCTAGTAAAATATGCAGCACAAGTACCAAATTTATGGTCGTCGATTATAAAAATATACAATATGTCATATTTTTTCACTATTTGGTATTTGAGGAGTAAAAGCAAAGACCAGGCAGTTAGAAAGGTAGATAATTTTATGCTCAATTGGTAACTAACAACAGAGCGATGTTAACTCAACAGCCACTCTTGAGTTAAGATGAGAACTGTTGCATTGCCTATACTTGGATTTCAAAATAATTTCACTAATCTGAAATAAAAATAATCATATTTAAAATATTTAAAATACATTATGTGTTTTCTTATTAAAGGGACGGCATTATGTAAAACCAACTCTTTTTTTTTAGCTTTATAATGTTATTCCCACATCAATAACAAAACTAGAGTGTTGCTTTGTTCCATTCATGCACGTTTGAGAAATCCCTGAATCTCCATGACAACGCCTGGGGAAACCTAGCTCCGCCTTTAAAGACAAGTAGCTCCTTCAGACTAGCCAGCAGCAATTAGCAAACACCCGGTCAAACTGCTCATCTGCTGAGCTCATTATAGGAGCTACTTCTCAGTGAAACCCTAATAAAAACGTTGTTAAAGGGTTAATAGAGGAGCCATGTTGTGATGACTTCCTGAAGGCCGAGTTTTAGAAAGAGCAGGAGCTTTTAAAGAGACAGAGGCCCAATTTCAAGGCACTAAATTAAGAAGTCAAATTTCTTTTAGCTCAAATTTATATATATGAAGCATTTCTATAACAACTGAAGTTAACAGTTGTGATCGTACTATAAAATGTCACTGTTTGCCTAGAAAATATATAATGATGTCCCTTTTAAATAAAGCTGCAAAAGAATTACAAAAATGTGAAAAACACTTGAAGAATGTGTTAAAATTCCTGGACAAATGTTGCAAAAGCATCAAAACTTCAGTTTTTGTTTTTTAGTCAGAGTTAATACTTCACATCACCAACTTTTATGCAGATAGATAAAATTGATATTACAAATTCACATTTAGTTCAGTACTAACAGTTGGTCCTTAACAAACAAGACCTGAATGCATAGAGAGTCTTCTACCAGAAGCTTTTATTTTTTGTTGCTTTTGGTTAGGGTTGCTCTTGCTGTCTTTTGGAATAAACGCCGCAGTGAGTCTTCCATACATGTCTGCAGGATACGGCTCTAATAGCAGTGACTACACTATACTAGTTCCTCAATTAGGAGGGAGTCAACATGGAAACATGCCTCAGTTTTATAATGAATAATTAAAACTATATCTTATCGGCTGCTGGGACGTGTGATGCGCACAGTGTGAAAAGGCTCAGGGCCATACCGGCTTTAATTGTGAGTGGCATTTAAAAGCTTTCCTCCCAGTGTGGCTGAGAAAATGTCCACTTTGCTTTAGCTGAGGCTCAGGCTCGCAGCGAGGCCCTTTTTTCAGAGGGAAATGAGCTGTAATTAGTTGATAAAGAGTCAACCCTGATGCTGAAAATGCCACACCAGTGCACTGGGATCGGCGACCGGACGATACTGGCGGCTAACGGGGGATAGTGGAGGAGAGATTAGGGGCAAAACGGAGAGGCCAAGGGACGCCTGACAATGAGTACCGCTTGCAGCTTTTATTGTTGCAAATCAGGGTTTCTTTATGGTGAACATAACAGGCTTTAAATGGACTTTACACAAATAAAGTGGAAAGGGAAGGCAAATATATCTGGATATATTTGCTTAGTGACAGAGATGTTCTTAGACAGAATTCAAAACAATAAAAATAATGCATAATTGGTTTCTTGGATGAACAGCCTGGCGGTAAATATCTTAAGACGTGTGAGCTCTGTCTGAAAATCAACTGCTACACCGTGACTTCCTGAGTGATAATGAGGTAATCCAGTGCTGATTACTGCGAAAATGTCTTCAGTCTTCACTTATTTCTTATAACATTTATTCCAAGCGGCCAGACGTTGCTGTAATAAATTATCTTAAGGATTTCTGAAGGTTTCATGGTTTTCCTTAGATTTTTTTTGTAGTTAATTTTCAGTCCAGTATCTGACCATCTTCACAGGAATGTTTTTTTTTTTCCTTGGACCACTAATCGCTCCCCTCTGAACTAATTTAAGACACTTAATTTAAAAAGGATCTTTAAACATTTTATTCTCATTTGTCAGTCTTCCTCAGTGTTGAGTTTACAGCACAATTAGCTGTCGATGTCAGGTAAAAAAAAAGGACAGCAACAATCATGAGAAATAGTCTGAAAAGGAAACACTGCAATTGCAAAATTGTGTTTTTTCAACATCTGCGGAATATCGGCAATATTTGTGATGGAAACGCAGGAAGACTCAGTTAGCCGTCTTTGGTATAAGTGAAATCTTAAAAAAAAAAAATGAAATCAGAAGCTGATTTTAGAGAGACTGTATATTAAGGTTGGTTTGAGGTTCATTCGCCATTTTTAATCGGTTTCTGTTGCTTCTTTTTTAAAGACAGTTTAGAAAATTAATTGTGATCATCTGGTCTTTTCTTCAAAACATTAGTAAATCGCTGTGGTCCGTCTACTGCTCTTTCACACACCATGTGACGTCACTTCTGCTTTTAATATAAATAATTAAGTGTCACTAATAGCAGGCTGGCTAGAAAACAATATTTCAAACAACATGAAGACTTCAGTCCTACAGAAAAGAGAAATGTGTTTTCTCTTCCAACCTCCAAAACTAACTCTATGTTGTTCTTAACGAGTTTATTTGGGAGTTATTTTATCTTATTTTTTACACAAGCATAACATTTTTCTTTTTGGTCCAGAAATCTGATGTGGATGTGGTTACTATAGTAACAAATGCTGCTTAGAAAGGTCCCATGAGGAGTTCTGCACTGAAGTTTATGTTAAGTATTCTTTTATTTTCCTTCCTGTTCTTAACAAATCACTCAACCAGAATCTGATGGCCTTTAGGTCTTAAAGAGAAGTCTAAGAAATCCAGAACTGTTAAAGGCTCAGGAAAAAAAACTCAAATTGGCCTCAAATTCCTGATCATTGAATGTCTAAATAAACTATTTGCAAACCCGTATCTAGAATAAATATATTGATTCAGTCAAGTGAACACTAGAAACACTGGCAGGGAAATGTCGGCAGCGATACCGATCCAATGACAATGTCAGTTTGGGTAGCAGCAGCTTCTGCCAGTAACACAATGCAACCTGCCAGAAGTCCTGCTTAGATTAGACTCAGAATACACCACAAAGAGCCAACAGTGCTACCCTGGACTTCAAAAATAACCAAACTTTGTTCTGATTGGGTTATCTGATGGATCAAAATAAAGTTTCCATTTAAAGGATTTATCTCACGCGTTGAAAGTTATACCATTCGACTCCGCCTGATCTGTCGGGTTCAGATAGAGACACTCAAAACTTTAATAAGTGTTTCATGCAAAACCAAAGCTGCAATATCCACAAGTGCAGCTAAATATATATCGGACCATTACATTTTTTGTTTTTTCCTTACACACAGCAATGTGAGAAAACGTAAAATCTGTATCTGGTCTGACAGCTATCACTGAGTCACTTTCCTTTCCTATGGGCAAGGTTTTTTGGCTCTTGTTTCAGTGGGTGCTAACCTGCACTTTCATCTGTTGGCTTTTAGGGCTAATGAGAGTAGACCCGGAACATTTGAAATTCATAAAGCTCTCCGTCTGCTCGAGAACGCGCTATCGGAGACTCGTGACCCATGTTCCCACTTAAACAAATCAGCTGATTGTTTATGCAAAGAAAATGGCACCTGTTGAGTCATACAAGTCACCGTACATGACAGGAGCAGTCATCGGGACTTCCTCTAATGAAACAGACTTTAGGTGTAGCAATGCAAAATAGAGGTCAGTGTAGGTCAACTCTGCAACTTTACATCTGATGTTTGTCAAATCACCAATGCAGCATAATTTACAAACAAATTTTGTAAGTCTTTTATATACATGTGAAATATCAATATCAATATATATGTCTAATAGAAATTTCAGTATTTTCACTGAACTCCAATCCAGCATTCTGGGGGATGTAGGCAAACAAAAAGCTTTAGATGTTCAACCTTTAGATGACGACTAGCTAAGCAAAGCTGGTGGCATCAACTAATTCACTCACTATGTTTCCATTACAAATGTGCACAAAACTTTGTCAGTGTTTACCTAATGTAAGACAAAAAAAAGTTTCTCAATTGCTGTGTTTTTGTTAAATAAGAAAGACAATTAAAAATCAGAAGTAAACAAGTTTGTTCACGCAACAAGTCATCAGCTTTGTGGTTTGCATCAGTGGCAACATCCGGTTGTTGATCATGTGAGTCGTGATGTGAAAAATGTGTTTCAGTTCCAGGTTGATGAAAAACAAAACAAACAAAAAAAAACAACTTCGACACGGCAAAAACAACTACCTCATCTTGCGCCAAAACATTTTAGCGAAAAACAAGTTTTTTTTTCAAAATTGTCTTATTTGCATTAAAGAAATTTATTTTCAAAATGTCACGTTGCACACGTAGATGGGCAACGGGAACGCAGCTTCTCATTATTTGGTTGCCTAGCAACAGCATGTTGAGTAACTTGCTTAGCAACAGTTTAAGGTTTCATCACTGTCCCTCGTAACTGCCTAAAATAAACTACAACGGCGTAGAGTGAAAACTGTGGATAAAACAGGAAACGTTACGCCACCGACTTCGCAGTATTTCTGATATTTAAAACAAAAAAACTAATCAATAATCATTAGAGATGTGCCGATCAGGTTTTTTCCTGCCGATACCGATCACCCATGAGGGCCGATCACCGATACCGATACCGATCACATAATTATTATTTATTTATGTTTTATCATAAACACTACTGGTTACATTATGTGGAAAAAGGAACCATGAATTCACCTAAATTTAGACAAAAATTTGTTTTTAATAACTTTTTCCAAGAAGAAAACTAAACAAAACAGGCATTGTGCAAATTGTACTGCTATTGATAATAGTATCTTTAACAGACTGATAACATATGAAGGCTCTGAAGAGGCTAAATAACGCAAAGAAACAAAATAAAATCTCTCAACATTGCCAAGAAGTTCAAGTATAAAACTTAACATTCAAAGGCAAAAACAGGTTCCATTACAATAAACAATCCAGAGTTACTGAATGAAAACTTCCTGTTAGCATGGCGGCTAGCTGATTACTGCTAGTTCTGATTGGCTGTTTCTGACTGAGCGGAGTAATTATGCAGAACAGGGAGGAGATCGATTATTTTTTCAGAGATTATCTGTCTCATGTTAGGACAGCGAAAGTTTTAATACGTATGTAAAATTTATTTTTTTTAAGTTAGATGCTGCAGCTTTAAGCAGAGGTTCAGTGAGAGTCACCACCAGGTGGAGCAGAAGCGGCGCTCCGTCTGTGAAATATTACTACCTGTAGCGTAGCAGCGGTTCAACAGTGAGAGCAGAACCAGCGTCTTACATCGCAGCTCGAAGACTTAAATAATTTTCCAGGTTATTTGTTTAGCTTTCTAACCGTCATGCTAATCCGGGTGAGTGTTTGTAGCTGTGCGCTGCTTTACCTGCTATCTGATCCTCCGTATGTCTTTTTTACTGCAGTGAGCCTCGATGTAGCCAAACTCCGTCAAGTATGGCGTTGTTTTTATGCCATATTAGCTTCGTTGTGTTGATGCATTTTGACCTGCTTCACCCCACGTGCTTTAATTTTCCGCCGCAACACGCGAACTTCCCCATTAACTCAGTGCGATATAGTTCCACATCGCTTAGGATTTGTTGCTACGCGGTTGCGCAGAGTGAAGGAAAGAGGAGACCAGCTGCACAGGCTGCGAAATGAGGAGCAGGTGATCGGTATCGGCAACAAGAGCCAATGATCGCCGATCACCGATCATGCACTTTTTCATGGAAATCGGCCCGATTATGATCGGTGACCGATCGATCGGCACACCTCTAGTAATCATCTATTGACTGATATTGCATATATTGTGATAAGTTTTCCAGCCATATCGTCCAGCCCTACCAAATCGAGAACATTCCTTTTAATGTTCACCCCTCCACAATCCCCAGAGTGTTGGCTGATCCCGCTGTGGCTCCAGTGTAGCGATAGGGGCTCTTAATCCATGTCCACTGAGAGATTGCCCAGAAAGATGAAGCCTCAATTAGTGAGATAAACCCCCACATAATGACACGTAGACACAGCCTGGGAAATGAGGTCTAAGCAGAAACAAAAGAGAGGAAAAACCAACAAAAAACTCTCATCTCTACGAAGGGTAAAGATTCCCTTGGAAGACGCTGGAAGTGAGGAGCGTTGAGTGGACGGAGAAAGGAAGCAGTTCACTCCTACAGCTCCGGCGGGGAAACATTGTCCCACTATCTGAGCAATCCACCTGCTCCAAATGCTTTCGTAAGAAGCTTAGAGAAGAAAAAATGCTGACCTTCATATAATCAAAGATTATGCACAGCAAAACAACAACAGTTTTAGAGTGCTTAAGCATCAGAACTCAAGGGACTTCCAAGCAATTAAAGGCAAACTTACTTGTCTAAGCTGTCCTTGCATCATCCCGTTCCCTATCTTTGATTGCCTGCTGTAGGAGAGGTGGGGGGGGGGCATGAATATCGTAAGGAGAGGAGATATTCAACTGTGTTGCTCAGCTATCTGGAGTGTTACCCAGAGGAAAGACGACACATGCTTTCAGAAAGACAATCGAAGTATTTCACAGGCTAGGTGAGAATCAATGATGAGGTGAAGCTGTACAGCACTGCCAGGTGGTTTAAGGAAACGTTTGTGGTTTCATGATGTTCTTACAAATAATTGTAACATTATTATCAAATAAGTCAGACTTCACACTAATGATAGTAAAGTAAAAAAAGCTAATTTTTAAATAAAACCACCTAAACCTCAAAAGTGGGATTGCCATTTGGAGGAAATGCTGGACCTTATTTCTTAAGGTAAGGACACAGCCGGTGCACACAATATGACTTGAATTTCTTTTTCAGAAAACTCTTGCTTCCCTGCAGCCTTTTTGCTGAAACCGCCTCTTAAACCTCTGCCCTTTCTATGCTCTTATTTGTAACACCTCACTGATTCTGAAAATAGCTTACTTTTTAGTCTTATTTACTCAGTAGCAGCATCCACACTGAAGGACGCTGTTGTCAGCGTGTCTACTGTGATGCATTCACAGATTAGGAAATGGTTGGGTATTTGAGTTTTTGACACTGAGTTTTTGGTCAATGGCCAGGGCCGATCAAACTGAAAGCTGACTTACGTCACCATTTGATTTCAAATGAGGAGGAATAAAATATCAAGCTTGGTGCTATCTGAACCTTTAAGTTGATCTATATTAACTGTGGTTAACAACATGGGAGCTCATTTTCATTAGCTCCTGTTTTAGAGATCAAAAATCTCTAAAACAGGTCTAGTCTAGCAACAACAGAGAGGGTAAAGATGTCATGTCGAAATCTAAACAAGTTGAATAACATGTAGGAAACAAAGTCTTTCACAATAATCACTCTGCGATTGCTGCAAAGCCATTTCCTAAGCTTTATTAGTCCAGTGAAGCAGAGTGGGAGCCATTAGCCAGAAATAGAGAACACAGGGAAGAGCGGCGACTCGTCATAATTGATGACAACGTGAAATCTGCTTTCTACCAGACGTTCCTGAAGATGCAGTGTCTGACTACATCAGTGTAGTCAAACACTGATGTAGTTCAACCATCAGTGTTTGACTACAAGATCGGGTTGGATCCTACAACCTGACACTTGGGTTGTGGGATCCAAAGTAGGCTCAACTTGGAATGAGTAAAAAAAAATAAAATGGTGCTTTTGAAATGGCCTAGTCAAAGCCTGGACTTTATATTAATTGATTAAATAGTGATAAGTTAAAAACTCTCCAATTTGGCTGAATCTAAACAAGTACAATTGCTGACTTTCTGCCCTGTTTCTCAGCAAAGAACAGGTTTTTTTTGTTGAATTCTGCAAAACGCGTTTGCAGACACCAAAGTTTACAAACTCCATCTTCGCCGTTTTATCGTGTCATCAGTCCTGTCTGACATCTCGAGATGAAACAAGAAGCAAAAATGTGAAAATGCTAATGAATGTGATGTGAAGGTCTCCGTTTTCCTCTCAGTGTTGAAGCCATCGCCTCTTCAGTCTGGATTGTTTAGCAGACTCGTATTTTTAGAGCTGGTCTTGCGGTGAGGTAACAGGAGCGGTGGATCAACAAACAGATTCCCTCCTACCTGGGAGTGCTAAAGCACCATTTGAATTGCAAATTCAACTTTGCGTTGTGATCTGAAACAATTAGTTGTGTAATGAGTTAATTGTCACAGCTATTTAAAAATCAAACACATAAGGCATGTCATAGACGCTGCTGCTGTGTTGCACTGTATATATCTGGCAATCTAATGTTACTAAGACTCAAATAGACTGAAATATGAAACTTATAGTCTTACTGACTTCCTGATTAATAAAAAATTAAAGCTCTACAAGCGCATTCATAGCTAAATTGGTATTTCTTGCTGTATTGTTCTTACCCGACACATGAAAATCAGGAAAAGTGATGACATATACAGTGACAATCCCTTGGTTATTATCCATCCACTAAGCCTGTTCTGAAGCTAATAGACCATCCATGGAAAATGGTATAAACACTGCATATTTTTCTTATCACATTCTTACTCATTATTGCCAAAATGGCAGAAATAAGTGCAAGCAACTGCAAAAGAGCTGAATTATTTATCTGTCATTTGCATATCTGCTACAAGTTCAGGACCTGGTTGAGGAGCGATTCTATTACAGAGAGAGATATTACTCTCGTGTTTCCTTGCAGGCTGTACAACCAGATTCACCCATTTAAGAGACCTTTTTCTAAAGCCATACACAGGAAACAATAAAAGTAGTTTCTTTGTGTATGTTGTTTTTGTCTTTCTTTCTGTCTGACTTTGTCTCATTTTGTCACTTTTGGAACTTTTTTTTTAGTCTGCGGCTGAATCAGTTGTGAAGGGTTAAATTGCCTGACCCATCCTCTCCCCCTCATGGCCTTCCACAGACCCGATCTCTTTCCTCTCCCAATTCCCAAAGGTTCACAAACTACTTTGCACTTCAGTGGCGGAGCGTCGCACGCCAGCACTCTGCAAGGTCAAATGCCATTTCATTTTCCTGGTCTTTGATGGCTGCCCAGCTCTTTCATCGGCCTCACCCTCCCGACTCACCCCCGTGCTACCTTCGCCACTCTCCAGTTAAACGGCCCTCGATGTCCCCGCCTCACATTTAGAGGACGGAGTATCACCCAGGGTAAATATCTGTTCAGAGCTAATACTAAATATTTGTTTTTGTTTTTTTTTATCATTTAAACATAATTGCCCAAAATTATGTTTTGCTTTTCCTGCATGTGAAAAAATAATTCAGGAAAGACCCAGTAATAATTTTTTTTTCTTTTTAATTGAGTTTCTTTTTCTAAGTGGCATTGAGATGAACCATTTTGACTCTTATTAACCAAGAGATAGAAATACTATCACAATTTCATGGTGTTTATGGTTTTATAAACGTAGAATGCCATTCAATCATCTAACAAAAGAGTCAAATAGATTGGCAGGACATCAGGGTTTTTTGTCTTTCCTGATTCATTAAACGTATAAAAACTAAGAACTCTCATCATTTTTGGTTACTTCTTGTTTCACAACTACATTCTGCTGGTGACAACGAGCTTCTGCACATTTTTTATGTGTAACAATTCTTAGAAAAACTGAGGATGTTTCCACACCTGCTAGTCTGGTAAACTCAGTTGGAATTGGGACCAAAATTGCAACGTTTGTAGCTGGTGTGGTTCACTTTCACACTGCACTGCGTCAAACAACCCAAACTATTGGGTTGTTCCCCTCCTTGCCTGTGGTGGCGCTGCACCAAGAACAACTGATGTAAACTACACAAAAACCTCCAAAGAAAACATGAGCGTAATTTCTGTCTTCACAAAATGTAAACCAAAATGTAGTAGCATCAAATTCTAGTGGTTGTAGGATTTCTTTCTTGTTTGTGATAAAAGACCACAAGCTCCTTCTCCAGCTAGCCTTGGCTAAAGCATTTGTTTGGTTGTATTTACCCAGAATGCTCTGCGCAATAGCCGGCTTCCTGCTTTTGGAGCAGACTGGTTTGCATCCAAACTTCCCTAGAGTTCACTTCAACCACCAGAGTTCGCTATTGTTCACAAACCAAGAAGAGTACGATGAAAACGGACTAAACAGGGCTGGTGTGAACGCACCCTAAATCTGTCAAAGCTGGACTCGGCAGATCAAATCAAAGAAAAGAAAAGCAGAAGTACATCTCAGCCAGACTGGTGCATCCTCAAATATCTTATATTGTTTATTACAGTTAGGATGTCATCTATAAGATTAATTTATTGTAATTTCTAATTTTGAAAGAATGAATGTAATTGGTGGTGCTTTTTTTGGACCACTTAGTTGAGACACTAATGCATTGATTTGTGTCAAGGCAAGGCACATTTTTGCTTCCCAATAATCTGGGAAGACATATCTAATAGAATTAACATAAAATGACACTTTGAATTTTGCTTAGCAATGAAATCAATTTTATAAAGATTACTAATGTGGGAGTAAGGAGGCCGTGTTCCTGCAAATTTCAGTGGAGCTCTGACTCATGTCCGAGTTCTGGTTGGAATATTTCAGTTTTGTGGAGGTCCATCAAACGAACACATCGTTTATGCCACCCGGTCCGGTCGATAACCCGTAATCTGACCTCTTGTTTCCTCCCAGCACGTTCGCTCTCTTCCATCAACAGTATTAGCTGTTCTTTGTTGCAGTGCTCTGTTTTTCCAATTCCCTCCTCCCTCCCCCTCTCTTTCTCTTACTGTGTTGACAGTGAGTTGGTGAAAGAAAGGCTGGATGAGGAAAGAAGAGGAAAAAGACAGGCTAGACAGGCGGACAGAAGGAGTGAGCTTTTAGGAAAGTTAAACCAGGAGAGGAGAGAGGGAGAGAGAAAGAGATGGACGGAGAGGACCAAAGAGACGGGGTAATATAGCTTTTAGGGAACTAAAAGCCTCTCCCCCTTTTTTCCTCAATGCAAAGGGCCTGTTGTTTTGAATCACATGACGAATGGGAGCTGACTTTGAATGGATGAAAAGCAACTTCTCTGATCTAACAGAAATGGAGGGGATAATGGGCCTGAAGCATGTTAAAATGTTTGAATTATGTGACAACACTTCAATGAGGAAGCATCATGGTGGATAGCTCTTCTATTGTTCTGGCAGCATTTTAGAAAGGGGGTGTCCATGTTCTTACTGAACTCTAATCGGATTAGTGCCTTTTAATTAAGCCTTCTTAAGGACCATTAAACAGAAACGGAAACTGCATTAAGTCAAAAGGTAAACCAAGAAATTATTTACTTTTAATGGTAAAAATATCTTCTGGCACAAGATGTTGCTTAATTAAAATGACATTTATTTTCAGAAGTCTGTTTTATTAAGGGCTGTCGTTCTGCTAACAATATGTGACTTCATATGGTGAAGCTGTTTTTATGGAGCATAAGTGATTTATTCTTGTTATCCTCTGAGTATCTTTGAGACTTTTATTTTGAAGAAGGGAACCGTCAACCACTAATGACGCTAATTGGCATCTGCTTTGTAAAATCCTATTACCACTAAACGCAGCAGCTATGACTGAGTTTCACTATCACCAGACCAAAATGTTAAATACTCGTGCATAGGCCTGTCGCAATAAATCATTTGATCATATAATAAATTAAAGCAAGCTTAATTTCTATTTGCATGATTTATCATTTTTCTCTTTTCTCTCTACAAAAACTGGATGACAAAAGTCTTCAGTCTGGTGATTTGGTCTAAATTAACCCTTATTTTGAAGGGCAATTCTGTCTACAGAAACTTTATATTTCATTTGTTATTTTGTTATATTTCAGAATTGAAAGTTCATTGATCTTTGAGAATGTGTTATTGCATTACTACACCATTAACTCAATATTTCTTGAAAATGGTCTCAAAACAACAATATTATCATTTATTGCAATAATTTCTGGATGAATTTATAGTCCAGCAAAATGTATTACTGTGACAAACCTACATATGTATAATTATATCATGATTTTAGGTGCATGAAACATTATTCCTAATAGTCAGAAGGACAAGAAGGGCATATTTTCAGTGGAGCTGCTGCTATGTTTCAAACATGCTGCTGTCATATTGGATTGAATGGTTTAGATTAAGGCAAAACTCAAAACTTTTTTTTTCTATTTTCAGGGATTTTTCAACATGGAACCCAAAAATGACTTGATTAAATTCTGATCATGTAATAAAACTGCATACTTCAGCCAAAATGTACCAGTGTAAAACAGCTTTATCTTTTAAAAAACATCAAAACAAAACGTATGAAGCCCAAAGGTCAAACTTGTGTAACTGTTTCAAATGTCTGTCAGTAGGATGTTAACATAAAAACATCAGTATATATTATGCTGTTTCTATTTGTATAAAGAAAAAACGACGTTCTTAGTTTCCCCCAAAATACTGCTGGATCTCATCTCGTTTCCATGAGCCATGTGTCAACACAATCCTACAATTTACATAGGAGCCAAGAACTCATTAATTATGAATGCTTTCAGTGACTGAAACTCACCTGAAACACACCGCCAGCAGATTTGCCATAAAACACAACTTCACCTTCAGAGCCCCTGGTTAGCCCACTAGACGGAGGAAAGGGAGCCGAGAGCACTTGCACTTCACCTAAACGCTGAACTTTGTGAATTCTGATCCTCAGTGGGGTATTTTAGCCGCCATTACAGCAGCGGGGTGGTGCTCGAACTGAATTCTTGCTCCCACTTATGGAAAAAGATCATATGCTCCATTCGAGTGGGGGTGCGTAAGTGGAGCTGCTTCTGTCCCACAGTTGTGTTTACAATCACTTCTGAATAGAGTCGTTCGACATGATGAGTTCAGCAAAGGCGATGGCAACGTGTTGTGATATTTGCCACACAACCCTGTCTTACTGCACAGCAATTCCTGCAGTCTCTTCTCAAAGAGAAAATAGATAATAATAATAATAATAATAATAATAATAATAATAATACTCGCGCATAAATCAAATGAAGCAATAATCGTCTTTGTCTGGGAAAGAAAAAAGGACCCTCGACGTAACCTAGAAACTTCCTTAGTTATGTCCACATACTGTACCGTCTGTACAACATATGGGCAACAAGCTGCAAACGACCGAAAGTACAGAATGTGTTTTAGCCTGGGCAATGCTAACTTGGATGACTTCCACTGAAGCGCTCCGGCTCCAGTCACCCTTTCAAAGCTGCCAGTCAAATGCCTTCAAATGCCTCAGTCGATATGATTCGCAGCCCCCTCTAGCAGATTAGCAGGGTGACATTAACTCAGTCATTTAAAAGATGGACGAGTGAGTCTTCCTGGCAACAAAAGTGCCAGAATAGACACTCGCTTGTCCCGCATGCAGTGAATACAAATGCTTTCGCCTGGAAGAAGCGAAAGCCCTCTGTCAGCACAATAACATTTGCCCAACCCCTGACCCGCTGGCTTGTCCTGTAGCTTTTTAAGATGATACGTTTTTTAAAGATCTACAAACGGCGTAAGCAAAATCCTTGCGTTCAGCTGAAAACAGGAGCTGGTTGAATACTTGCAAATGCAAAAGACCTGTCAAGATCTGATGCAAAACAGATACAGAAATTTGTATGATTAGGGGGCGACCTTGTCTTTTTCGGATTACGACTATGATTTCAGTGATGAAAACATTGGGAGGTAATGAGAGGGTTCAGTATCTTTGACTACAGAGGATGCTTTGACATGAGGACTGGGTGACTTGTGCATCAAAGAAACAGCCTTCCAGTTGAAGGACGCCCACTCCGTCGACTGAGCTGCAGCCGTTCCGCACAGCATATCTAGAGTGATAAACATGTCTCTGCAGCAGAATTACTTAATGTCCAAGTGAGCGGGCACGACACTGCTGCAACGCTGACAGGAAGAGGCTGTTTCTGTCTTATTCCACTAATCAACACCTCCCAGACATGCTGTAGTGATTACGTTCACGTGCACTAATCCTCTTCTCTTTCTCACTTATTGCTGGATCTAGTGCAGAAATCACAATGTTTACCACACTGAGGGAGCAAATGTGAGAGGAGTTTCGTGGATGAAAAGGCAGCTGTTGTTGCAGTCTATGAACTTTGTTGCTATGTCTACGAGGAAGCAAGCTTTTGTTGACTCAACCAAAATAAGAGATGTGAGGACACGCACTCCTGGGAGCCAACCACTGTACTCCTGGACATTGTCTTAGGCATACATATTCTTCTAAATGTGCTTTTAAAGCGGTCTGTGGAATTCAAAGCACTCTGCAGGATGTCATTAATGGCACTTAGCATCAAATTAAGAAGATTCTGAGCATAGTCGAAGCTGTGTTAGGATAGAGTCACCCAAAATAACTGCAGCTGGTTTTTTATTGTCTTTGACAGGTAGCCAGACAACACTAATCCTCCTCCCATCACCCCCTCCACAAGAAATTAGTGTTATGGTTTATCTTGGTTTTCTGTGTTGAACAACGTTGCTGTGAATGCAGAACATGTTTCCTTGAGTCTACCAGTTGTCAGTCTGCTGTTGGTTCATCAAAAGCAGAGTAAACATTGCGTAGTTGAGAAAATATTGAGGTACGTCTTAGCTCCAGCTAAAAATCCAGCTCCTGAATGTATCCAGTGCTGTTTTCTGGTTCAGTATAAATGTTGCAGCCATAATCTGAATTGGTATAAATCACTTATGCTAAAGTGTCTGACATTAAAGGATTAAGGACAGTGAAATTTTAATCAAGCAATTGATTTTTGATGATTCATTGAGAGGCACCGTGACAGTACCAAAGGCCAAGTGAAGGACAAATAGGCAGCTGGGTTGCTACCTTACCACAGCACCGCAGTTTTGATTGGGCTCTGTGTCATAAACAGATAATGACGTCCATTTAGTCTGAAACAACAGCTTGATGTTTTGTCACTGGCTTGGTCTTATCAGTACTGTTGACAGTATAACAGTAAAATCAAACTGCATTTCAGTGTATAACTGGATTTTGTGGAGCATAATTAAGCAAAATCCAAATCCTAATTGTATTACATAGATATAAGATAAACATAAACACAACAAATGCAGAGCCACTTGCTTAATGACAGGAAGCCATAACAGGGCGCTCAGGTTGCATTACGTTTAGGACAGATGCTTCCCAGGACTTAACGCCTCTAAAAGGAAAAGCACTGCTGAAACCGCAAAAAAGAAGAACCTTAAATCTCAGATGTCTTTTTTTTTTTTTTTTACAACAATCACAACCATCCTTCCTCCTTTAATTCAGCTGACATCCACCAAGGACAAACAAGATCTTCCCTCTCCCTCGCATCAAACGGCCACTGTGATCCCTTAGCAGGGCCTTACATGCAGATGCCACCCAGCCTAGGGCATTGCCGAACCGAGACACTGTGGCATCAAGTGGAATGGCATCTGACTCCTGGTTTAAAAAGAAAAAAACAACATAATTGGCGTCCCGTGTGAGAACTAGCAGCTCCATGTCACTGTAACATCATGTAGGTAGAGTGGTCTCACAACTGGGAGCTAATAAACACCTTGTCGCTGCAGTAGGTGTCAGCTTTGCACCCCCAGATGAAAGCGTCTCCAGGAGACATGAGAACACGTCATAAGCCGGTATTAGCCCACTCGCTAATAACACTGCTGGTCATTTTGTGTGGCAGCAAGAGAGAAAAAAAAAAAAAAAAAAAGCAAGGCTGTGATCAGTCACCGTGCTCTAACGTTACCGTCCGCACCGCCGCCACCCACTCTGTCTCGCCTGCTCCGGTCTGCTGTCAAATCTACGCTCAAGCTGATTTCTTCCATGAATTATTAATGCAGCGCGCACTCTGAGGCTGCTCTCATTGTTTTTCTTCTCCGTTCTGTCTGTATATGATTGGATTACTAATACACTAATATCTAAGCATACCTCCATGAACCACGTTACGAGGAGCATGATTCTTTTCCTGGGATATCTGATGCTCCTGCATTAAACTGGCCGCTACGCAGGAGGTTCGGGGTTATTGCGAGCATTGATCAACGGTTGCCGTAATTCAATACGGGATGTCGACAGCGGGGTAACGCTGTAGGATAAGACAGGCCTTTGCAATATGCCAACCCCGCCCCCCACCGCGGGGCAAAAAGGTGAATCCTATTGATGGCACTAGATAGCCAAGGTCAGCTACAGCACATTAATTTAACGAAGGCACCCAGAGGGCCCATCGCAATGCACGCTCGGCCCTCTCTGCTATAGCGAAACGGCCATGATTAACTAAGGCAGAGCCCGCCGGTTGTTGAGGAAATCCAGGAGAAAACTTAGGAGCCGGGTGGCGTGAGCCCACCAGCAGCAGATTAAAGGAAACAATCAGTTTGATGGGGTCATTTGAAAGTCACTACAGGTCTGGTAAACACAAACACAGCACAAAACAGTCACTTTTATGGTCATCACTGAGGGCTGGATGGGGGGGAATGAGGAGTGTGCCACACCCAGGCCCCTGCCTCCATGTGATACCTCAAAGTGTATCGTCTAACTATCACATTGGATTGTGGGTTCTGATAAAGCAGGAGAGGCTCCTGCTGCTCCTCTATCTGCTAGTCTGCTCCCTCCAGTTATTTATAACATATAAAGCTTTATGAATAACCGCAGGCACAGCCTGCACTGGGTTTTGTGTGCATTGTAGACGTTTTTCCCCTCTCCCTTTCTTTTACACATAACATACACTCAGAAAAGGCAGAGTGAAAATGAGAATTATCTGGAGCCACTGGTGTAATATTTTTTCTTACTTCTGCCAAACGCTGCCTTGAATAACAAACAACAGACAGACGGAGTGTGTGCAACCACAAACCATAAACGCGCAAGTTTCTTCCTGTGTCCCATATTGTCGCAGCCGAAGCTATATATAGACCCCTGCTGACTGTCATCCCGTTCAAAACAAAGAGTCCCAAGTTAATTCAGGAGAGAGAGAGAGAGAGAGAGAGAGATGGGGGGGGACAGAAAAAACCCTGCATATCTGCAGAATCCTGCTTGCATTTTCTCTCTTTTTTTTTCTTCTTCCTCCTCTCAGCTGCCCATTTAAGAGATAGCCATCTTTTGCAGATCCATTGAAAAATGGCATTCACGGGTGGTTCACGACTTACACACGAAGACAAAATGTTATCTCAGCACAGTCAAAACGCTGGCAAATAAGGGATAGACTAAGGTAACGCTTTGTAATTGCAACTCTCCACCGTTTTCACTCACCCACACACACACACACACACACACACACACACACACACACACGCACCAAACAGAAAGGCAGGGTCTACATTCCGTTTCCTTCTCACACACTCACCCAGTCTCCATCGCGGGACAATTAAATTTGATGAATGGTTTAAGCCTTCTTCACCTTACAGACATGGACAGTATGGTGGATAGGAGAGGGAGGGGGGGAGGAACACGATAAGCCGTAAAAATATGTATTAATCATAAATGTAAAAATAAAGAACAGAAATCAGTGCTGATTAATGTTTATACCTGCAGAGGACGCGCCTAAGCTCAAGTCCTTATTTTCTGCTGGTCTGTGTTTCTCTGTCCTGTCTACAGTACAGATTCTGCTCTGACCGTCGGAGGTACAGCCTTATTTTTCATATTTATTTTGCCCCATATCTAACATTACAGTGAGTTCGGGGTTTTTAAGAAAGACTCTTTCCCTCGCACTGACAGATATTTCCCTCCGAACAGATTTGGCTGCATTATGTATATCCATGTCTTGCCATACCTATGTCTTTGGCCGCGCGCCACATTAAACCGCATTTACAGAAACGCAGACAGAGAAACGCTCAGCTACGGAGACATTACTCCAAATACAGAACAGGGACTTTTAGAAGCCCACACAGTCCATCATTATCGTTTACAGATACTCACCTGCGGTAGCGCTCACAGCTTCCAAGCATGCTTTCGCATCTCTCCGAGACGGCAACTCCCAGCCACCAGCACTCAAATTGAGACGCACTATCTCAAGTCCATCCCCTCCCGCCTTTAAAAGACGGCTTTCACCAAACAAACCGAGGGGAAACGCACACCGCCTGATTTCCAGTGAAATTCTCCACAGCGACCGCAGCTCTAATGTATGTTTCAGACGAAAAAAAAATCTTCCCCTTCAAAAAACACACACACTAAAAAAAAAAAAAAAAAAGAAAAAGAGAGAGAGAGAAAAAACACAAGCCTCGGTCCTCTGTCTCGGTGGTGATGGGACTCCCTCCTTCAGAGCACCAAACTCGTCCGATAGGGTACCGGGAATAAAAAGGCAGGAATGCAGATGGCAGGTAGAGACGGTTATCGACTCCCACGCGCGACTCCTCTGTAAGCAGGCGGGTACGCGGCTCCTTGATGCGGTCTCTCCTCAGCCACTCCGCTCTGAGCAGCCCTGCGTGTGTGTGTGTGTGCGTGTGTCGGTGTGTGTATGTGTGACTGGCTGTCGTCAGAGGCAGAAGCAATCCGCCTACTTGGAAAGGAGGGTTGGAGATGATCAGCGGAACGCAGTCCTTACCCGGGATCCAACTCAAAGTGTGTCTCTCTGTGCGCGTGACTTGTGTGCGGTTTGAACTGATGGAGCGCGAGCCTGTGAGGGAACCGCTACTTTGCTGTTATTTATTTATCTTAACGTTAATTTATTTTATTTAACGCTAATTTCTGCATTTTTAACTCCAAAAAGGGAGGGAAATTGCAACAAAACACCCCGCATTATCTCCGGAAACTACCGATAAGCAGATTTAAACACGAAAGAAAAATCAAATTCCTAACTGAGGCTGAATTAAGAGTGATAGGAGTCTGTGAAAGGCTCGCAGTACCTCGTTTGAAAGCCTGATGGCGCTGTGGGCTTCACATACAGTGGTCATATCCCTCTTTTCCAAGAGGCGGGCCCTGCAGAGTGTTGTCTAACACATATCTGATCCTTTATCTATCCCCCTGCGAGTTTAAAAATGGGGTCTCAGGCACCGCCGGGGCAGAGACAGGAGAGGAGTGTTTAAGGCAAAGAGAATAAATATTTCACACGGTTAAACTCCTATTTCTTTCACCCTCCTGTAATATGTTCTGAAGTGAGAGGCGAGCACATTATTGCTCTGTAAGTGTCATAATAGGGGACATTCAATGTCACCGGATGGCTCTCAATGCGCAGGATGTGAATTTAAATACCTCTTAACAGTGTTACGTAGGAGCTGAATGATAAAGTTTCCTTTGTAATCACTGCCCAGGGTGCTCATTGATTAGAAAAGGTTAGTAATGATGGGGGGGTGGGGGTGGGGGGGAATAAGTCGCTGCTTAACAGTAAAAAGGTCCAGATTGTGAATCACAGGGCTGCTGCTAATAAGCCACAGAGGTTAAAGGAGTTCTGCTCTTTGGTTTTACCCTCGGGGAGTACTGCCCTCAGAAAAGAACGTGATAGCCAATCTGAGACTCGCTTGAGAAACGTGAAATGCGGTGAAAGCGGTCCACCATAGGAAAAAGATAAAAGAATAAGATAAAGGTTGATCGTCGAACTGCTCCTCTGAAGAAGTATAATAAAAGTTGAAAAGAGGACACAAATAGGAGCTGTAAAGCGTGGATCCATTTCTATGTGTGTGTGTGTGAAAACGCTGGGAACGATTGTGTGTGCAAAAAAAAACACACAAAAAAAACAGCTGAGAGTGAAAGGTTCTGCCACAGAGCGAACATTTTCTGTTTCTGTCTTTTCTGTTGATTGCAGCTTGTTTTAAATGTTTGGTTGGTATTTCGGTATTGTAACTTGTCGGTTCGTATGTCTGCATGTGCTCAGTTATGTTGTGTTGCACCCATTGTGTTACTATGTTGGAGCTCCTGTCTCTGTGTCCCATGCAAAGCCTATGTTTACTGTTCTGTGTGTCCTGATTTGGTACCGTTGTCCTGCGCAGCTGTTTGCCAGTAGTCATTGTCTCTTTTCTCTCAACAGGAAGGCAGCAGAGCGCATGTTGCTGTCTTAATCACTTCTGACTTTAATTGTATTTCTTTCCTACTTCAACAGATAAAACGGTTTTTGGGAAGAGTATAGATATTTTCTGACAGACTTATGT
Source organism: Poecilia mexicana (assembly GCF_051168715.1). Classification (NCBI taxonomy): domain Eukaryota; kingdom Metazoa; phylum Chordata; class Actinopteri; order Cyprinodontiformes; family Poeciliidae; genus Poecilia; species Poecilia mexicana. Next base: position 27,272,712 of record NW_028263375.1, read on the forward strand.
CTCGTTCTGCAGTAATTTTAAATTGACATGAAGCCTGGTAACCAAAGTGGTTCAGAACTCCTACATCCTCTTAGATCAAAGTTTTTAATAGAAACACATTAATTCTAGACATTTTCTAATTAACGTTACACTAGTATTGATTATATGTTTGACTAACTTAGTGTTATAAATTCAGCCTGATTTAGACAATACCAGTGCTGTTAATATGAAACTACAAATTAAACTAGTTCAAGTCATGTTCATTTTAACTAAATGGTATTCTCCTTATTAAATTGTAATTAATAAAATATTAGGTGTTGTCAGGGCCGTGCAGAGACCACTAAAGGGGCAGGTGCTCAAAAGGGCACATCTAACCGCCTTCTAGGACAGAATATTAAAGCCACTCAGCTTTCAGAGTTTAATAAACAACGATAAATTACAAAATTGTGAGATATACAATCAAAGCTAAGGAAAATCTCTATATAAAGCATACAACTATGCATATGTAAGATAATTTATTAGTAATTTCTTTCTGCTGGTCTATTTGTTATATATTTGATTGCTGCATCTCTCTTGCTATAATTTGAAATAATAGGTGGTTTTAACCAAGTCATGCAGAAAGGTCTAACCTGAACATTATATCATTTAATAAATCTAGTTGTATCAAACTTCTCCCCAAAACTGCCAAAAACATTGATAAATATAATAAATACTACAAAAGAGGGTAATTTAGTTAAATAAATATTTTATAGATGGGTTGTCAAAAAAAAAAAAAAAGAAATTCAAAGGTTAAAATTGTTGAACTTTTGGGATTTAAAACCATGATGAGAATAAAATAAGTCAGTTAAATATGTAGTGACAGGGTTAACTTTATTCTTGCAAAACAGGCTAATCATTATATGAGGTTTTAAAATTGAAAGAAAATATGAGGATTCAAATTAAAATTGGTCTAAATTGGGATTTACAAATGAGCAATTATGGAACTGCTTAAAGGGGGTAAAACAGATTGACAGGGAAAAAAATCTAGTTCTATGTGTAATTGTTGATCCAATGCCTAACATTTCTCATAATCATAATTTACAGTTTTTGGTCTGAGACAAAATAGGGTCGTCTTTTATTACCTGAATGGAAAATATTACAAGGGATCTTAATTCAACACGGATCATAAACTTTTCACACTATTGATGATACTTTACAAGCCTTTAGTGTAGCGGGTTGCTTCTTGTTAAATGAGGACTATTTGATTGAATTTAATTAAAAAACAAAAGCAAACATTTATATATGGTTCAAGATTTCTGGTAAAGTTTCTATTTGGGATAAATCTTATATACATTTCAAATGATATTTCTTTGATAAAACATGACTGTGGGCAGTTTTGCACATTCATTTCATAATCTGATCCTTTACATGATTTTTTGTTTGGTTTCTGATTTTGAATGAATATGCCAACACTTAAAACAAGCAAAGTTATTGTTGAAGGTTGAAATGTGTTACTTAATTTAAGCATTTATTTAACATTAAGAGGAGAACTTAAATAACAGATGTTATTGATATATTGATGCTCTATTGGCTTAGTATGAAAAAAAAAAAGCCTGATCTTCAGCTTCAAGGAGCAACCCTTTAAAAAAAAAAAGGAACACTAATCAGATGACGCACAGTCTTAAATAATCTTCCTTGCTCTCCTCATCACCTGTGGATGCTGCTGTTCCCTGCCGGAGGTCCTCGGCTGTTCAGTGCATCACTTCCAACACAGAGAAGGGCAGCGGTACCAATAGAACCCCACCTGCCTATCAGATGGTTTCCCGGAACCGAAAGACGATCATGGAGCCTCGGCCTTCTAGACTATAAGGGCAGTACTAGAAGTATAAAAAAAAAAATATTTTTCCTTTACTTTAGTATTCATTATATAATCCATTAATTGTGCTTTTGTTGTTTTTTGTGTTGCAGAATAAAGTCCAATCCTTTCTGGGTGTGCCGGGATGTGAGACTGTGGGCGCCTTCCACGATTGGTGGACCAATTTACAGCTGAAACGCCACTGAAGCCTCACAGGCCTGTCAGGGTTTCCCATCGGGCGGCGCTGCCTGTGCATCTGGACACACGCAGAAACTGATTTGATGTTGATAGGTCTTGTTATAACAAAGACTGATCTGATTCCATTTTATTGATCTCATTACAAGTAAATCTTACTGCATTTTATGCCTATTTACTAATTTTAGCTTATTAATCTCATTATATTTCTATCGGACTGCATGTGATGCTGATTTACCCCATTGGTTTGCAATTTTATGATTGTATTCGTTTTATACTCTGTTACCCTTAAATACTCATTAACTCTAAGATTCTCTTAACATTTCATTGAATTTGTTAACATTGCATCCTTTCTATGGTTTCTTAATTTTTAAATATTATCTTAACATTTTATTCTTTTTAACATTTAACTATTTTTTTTAACACTTTAACATCTTTTAACATTTCATTTCTTTACATATTCTTCATTAGACTGTAAGGGAGACATTGTGATTTCGATCCACCGCCTCGGAGGCGTGGGGTGCCCTGTCTGTTTTTACCTCCACCAAATGCAAGTGAAATGAAATGAAAGACAACATGAATGATCAAATACATGTCAACGTCTGTAACAGCCTCAGGGGATGTTTCCGGATAGGGACAGTGTCTACTCTAGCGTTTGTCTCCCCCTTTATTTGGGCGGAATGATGAGACGCTTTACCAGGTCGAGAAAGAGTTACATGCTGTTAGACAAAGGCCCCGTTGTAAAGAGTTACATTTTTGATTCTGTTAGACGCCAAGGTCCATTTCTCAGAAAAACAGAAACTTATCAGGCCACAGAGACATGGTGTGATTTCAGGGAGGGTCTTCAGTCCATACAATCAGCTACCCTCCTCCTTCTCCTCAGACGCTGCACAGACTTTTTTAGAAACTCTTCTCGAATGTGAGGGTAAAAACGTCTCCTTTCAGCGCTGAAAGTGAATAAAATAAGTAAAGTCTGAATGCTTTTCTTGGCTGATTTTATGCTCCATGTGTCGATACAAATTATGATTCATCGATTAAGATTTCTATTCTTAAAACTCATTGGTTAAAGAAAGCCAGAAAAAAAGCACAATTTCCATTTTCCCACAAGAGGTTGAACTTCCAACAGGACAACAGCAGCAAAACAGCCAAGTGCTCTGAATAAACGCCCCAGTCAAAGCCTGAACCTTACTTCAGTTGACAATCTGTGGCACCCGTCCAGTTTTGACTGAGCCTGAGCTAATTTGTAGAGAAGAACGGATGCACATTCTTCAGATGTACGAAGCAGGAGAAGTCCAAAAGACTTGCAGCTCTAAGTGGAACAAAAGAGGTGATTCTACAAATTACTGAGTAGATTACTGACAGAAATCTTTTAAAACCATCTGTCCTTTCGCTTCCATATCACAAGTAAAAGCACACTGAGTTTGTTGAGCATTCATTAGTAAGGTACTGCATCAACATGTCGTTGCCCGACCTGGGCCTGACTTGCATATTTCAGCGAAATATCTCCTCATAACTCGCAAAGAAAATGAGGAAAAAAAACTCCTAAAATATTAGAGCACAAGTGTTTCTGTCCTTCCTGTATCCTAAAACCTTTCTGCAAAGACCCACAGGACTTCTCGAGTCACTCAGGCATCCCAGCTACATGTGAATGTCATCAGCATCAGTTCACGCATGGCCAAGGCAACCTTGCACCCTCGCACCCCTGGCCGTGAAACCCCTCCTCAGGGGAGGGAAGGCGTTGGGGCCGAGCTGGCCGTTCTTCTTTCCAGATCAGCACACTAGAACTGACCGGATCGAAAACGTAGCCTCAACAAAATACCCGCCTCCCTCCACCCCCCCTCCTCAGGTTTCAACCCAGCTGCCACGTTCCGCCTGCGAGTGCAAACGTCGAGTGGAAAGAATCCGTTTGAGTTGTGATGTTTGGGCAACACGCTTCGTCCGAGCAGCTGCTCCGTAATCCCTTTTTTTTTTTTTTTTTTTTTTTTAAATCAACACTGTATGTGGTGACAAATTTGGTGGTGGATGAGAGCGCCATTCAGCAGAGGAAGAACGCACAAGAGAAAATGAGCTTTGGCAGGATGCACGTCATGGGAGGCAGGAGAGAGGCTGGGTTCACAGTCCGGGTCGCCGTTCACTCCGCCCCGATGAAGAGCCCCAAACAACATCTGAGGTAACAATGGACACCTGTGACGCCACTGGGTTTGAGAGCATCCCGTCAATGATTAATTTCTTTTGTTCTCAACCGCGCCGCGCACACACACCTGAAATTTTTGCTGTGTCGGGAGTGATGTGGTTCTGTCACAAGGACATGCTTGGCTCCATGAAAGGCCTGGACACGGAGCACAATCACATCTCCAGCTAGGGAAGAAAGTACAAAGAACTCTGTTTTATGTTTCATTTATGTCACGAGAAAAGGTTGGCTCTGACAAAACTAGACGAATGAAAGCTCAGGAGGGAAGATGAACTTGTAAAAAGAGATATGAAGTCTGGATTCTATCCTACGTTGATAAAGGAGTGAATTTCTGCCAAAAAAAAACTGATCATTTTTTAGATTAATCTCAGAAATGTTTTAGAAAAAAGGTAGAAAGTTCTGTTGAAAAGTTGAAAAGTCAAAGATATGCCAGGAGAAAACACATATACTTTTTGATATTAGTCCCAGAAATTTTCTAGAAAGAAACGGGAAAGTTTCAAAGTTTTAAAAGTCAAAAATGTTCTAGAAAAACAGAGAATTTTTTTTAGATTAATTTCAGAGATTTTCTAGAAAGAAATGTGGAAATTTCTGAGTTTCAAAACTTCTGAAATTTTTTCTAGTTAATTTTTTGGTGGAAATGTACTTCTTTTTTCTATTTACAGTTGTCCTAAGTATATGCGATAATAACCTTTAACAGAACAGTACGTTCTTTGGACTTTTGATCAGTGACAACAGCTGTAGACCCACATGAGGTTTACAATTTGATAATCTTATTCCTGTTTAGTGGAGGTGACAAAACGCACGACAGCAGAAAACAAGGTAGAGAAGAAAGATGGAGAACTATCATACAATCACGTCTGCATCCGGGAGAAACAAAAAATGCTAAATCGCAAATAAAATATACCATCAAATATTTTCATGTATGTCTCACTGCATAATTCAGACTGGAAAGAAATGCATATATCCTTGAAATGAATTAAACATAGACTAACCATATCACAAGTCAGATATTTTTTTCATGGCTCTGTGCCACAGTGGATCATGAATATGTTTAGCTGTCGACTTTGATCATGAAAGTTCATTAGCGTTGGCTAATCCTCATCCTGCCACACCATTAAGAATATTAGAGAAAACACATTTTTTTTATGTATCCAAGCAAAATAAAAGGATGCGCTCTTTGAAACCGCATCAAGGTAAACAAACAGTTTTTTCTTTTTCTTTTGGCTCATTCTTTGTGATCTCCTAACCCACTTTGGGCCGAGTGTTTCAAGCCGTACACACAGTCTGCCGCAGACCGCAGGCGGTGACATAGTTATTAGCTAATCAATCAGAAAATAAGGCCAGGTCTCCTGCCATGTCAGCCCCTGGAGGAATCCAGCAGCTGAAGTGAAACAATCATAACCAGTGTTGACAAAACTTCTGCAAAATGTACCATAAGACTAGGCTACAATATCATATATATATTAAATGTACAAGGAAGCATTTTAAATTCAGTAGTGTGTGTGGATGCATTTTGGGGGCTACCTTGTTGAAAAAAACAATGCTTGGCTGGTGAATCGTTAAAGTTGCTCTGTAGCTTCCTAATAGCAAGAAACTAAGTTTTACTATTGACACTATTCCTCTGCAGCTCAGAATATGAAACACTTCCATCCTGAAATGGATAAAGAAAAAACATTTAAAAAAAAAAAATCTCATGCCATCTCATTGTTTTAAGTTGAATACATCTGTACATTTATTCAACTTAATACAGCCCTAATGCATATATTGATTATTGCACATGTAGCTGTTTTGATTGAAAATATTAGTTCAGATTTACAAACGATTAATTTACCAGCTGACTTTTTCCTGGTGTAAATATTAGGAGGACCTCAATGTAAAGCTTCCCTCTTTAGCTGGAGGTGGAAAACCAACAGCAGTGCTGCTTTGTATTCGATTAATCTCAATAGACAAACAAAAGCTGAGCTGGATTTATACGGTTGTGCAACAGGGGAACTAGAGCCAGCCTTGTTTCCTGGCTTTCTTTATAGTCAGTGAAGGTATTGGAGAACGGTATTCTCTTGTGGCTGAACGGAAAAAAAAAAAAAAAGCCTTTTCAACTTGGACTGCACTATTTTAAGGAAAATCAAACAAGGTGAATGATTCCTCTTGTGTTGTGAACTCCTGCTCAATAAATGTGTTCTACTTAAGTAAAAGAGCGTGGCTTCAGGAGAAAGACTGCTCTCGTTATCCTTTCAAACAGGGGTGTACGAAACTCATTTTCGTTTTGGGCCAAATCAAGATCATGAACGCTCTTAAAGGGCCGGTTGTGCTAAAATGTGTTGATAAAACCTGTTCACAAACGGTTAAAAATATCAATGAATTCTTAAAGTTAAATAATATTATTGAACACCTTCTCAGTCCCTCCAAGATTTTACAAACGATTTTTTTGTGATATTTTTCACAATAAAAATCAAAGTGGTTGTGGTACTAATTTGGAAATATTTGCGCTTATTTATGACAGTAAGTGCCACTTTTTGTTACTCGCTGTATAGATCATGGACTATAATCTGACATCAGTTAAAACTGAGGCAGCTGTTTAGTACAAGTAAGAAAGTTTCTGACAATTTTTGAAAAAAAAAAATCTGTAATAAATTACCAATTATTAATGCAAGAAAGTGCAGGGATTTGTTCATTTTGTGTGAATTTCTGTGGTAATTCTCAAGAAACTGGAGGAACTGATTGATACAATTTAGCAATAAACAGATAAAAATTGCATTGAGTTGACTGATTACATAATATTTAACCACACTTTTTTAGTCTAGACTCTAGAGGGCCACATAAAAAGCTATGGCGGGCTGAATTTGGCCCACGGGCCTCGAGTTTGACACGTGTTTTAGGGAGACATGACACAACATCCCAAAAATATGTCTTATATGCTGAGTGAGCAAGTCTTTGAGTTCTTTCAAAGCGTACAGTCACAGCAACATTTTGTGCTGTTATCCCCTCTCCCAATAAAAACAAGAAAAAAAAAGCAGAAGCCCAAAGTAACAATTACTTTCTCATCGTTTTTTTTTTTTTTCAGTACTTTAGTCATTCTGGTGAGGAGCAGCTGACAGCCTGTCGTCCTGCGGAAGCAGTTTCTGACAGCAGGTAAACCCAGTCTTCCCACTCAGGCGTAAAAGAGAGGTTATTCTGAACCCAACCTGCTTGGTCATGTCAATAATATGACAGTTTTCCAGGAACTGGAGGGTTCAGAAATATCCGTGCTGTGGAAATATCAAAGACGACTGACCCTGGCACAGAAGTACAGCAGAATGCTGATTGTTGAAGTGCACAGACAGTCTATGGGAAGCAGTCAGTGTACAGGTTGTGTAGCAATGTTAATGACTCATCACACAGCCAATAATGCCTGAACTGCTGCTAGCAAAAGTGAGTAACCCCCTAAGTGAAAATGTCAGGATTGTGCCCAATTAGCAATTTTCTCTTGCCTGTGTCATGTGACTCGTTGGTGTTCTAAGGTCTCAGGTGCAAATAGGGAGCAGGTGGGTAGGATTGGTTGTTATCACTCTCACACTCCGTCATACTGTCACTGGAAGTTCAACGTGGCTCAGAAGTCTCTGAGGATCTGACAGAAAGAGCCCAGGCTGTAGGAAGACTGTCGACACGGCGGCCAAGACCACACAGCACTTTTACCGGGACAGCTTCCCCTGTCATGGCCAACCAAAAAGTTTATTTGCTCAACATTTGGAAGGTGCTGTGGCGGCGCAGGGGTTAAGACCAACCCACATGAGGAGGCCTTAGTGCTCGATGAGGCCGTCGCAGCTTCGATTTTCAGCCTGGTGACCTTTGCCGCATGTCTTCCCTTTTCTCTCATTACCTAATTTCCTGTCTGAGCACTTTCAAATAAAGCCCACTAGAGCCAAATAAACGTCTTAAAAAAATTAAAAGCGCGGTCAACAGAGACTGAAAGCATGTCCTCATTTCCTCCATTTCCAAACTACAACTAGAGGCAGACTACAACTTAAAAATAGCACAGAAACTCATCGTTCATAACTCCTCTTTCTGATTGGCCAGGATGAAATGCATCCTGACAAATCAAGCTCAATGGGACAAATCCCAGACGATGCAATGAGGGGAGATGAGAATCGAGTGCAGCTGTGTTTGAGGCCAATGGCCAGACTAGGAAAGTATTGTTGGTCACACTTTGGATTCAGTTTGGACATTTTCACCGTCACTTAGAAGTTAATGACATTTAAATGAGCTATTTTAAGAGCCCAGCAAATTCACATGGTCATACCAGCTGTAGACTGACTACTTTACATCTTCAGTGTTGTCCCACCTGAAGATCTAATAAAACATTTACAAAAATGTGAGGGGCTGTACTTGCATTTGTGAGCTACTCCACACAGCATCAATAACTTCTGGTAAAATTGCTCAGTTTTGCATTAATGTGTTTGTCACATGGCCGATGCTGTTAGGTCATTCTGCATCCTGCTAAAATATATTGAGACATATGGAAATTGCAAGTGCCACATTAAGGTCTGCTTTAAATTTATTTCTAGGCTAGATTAGTACAGTTTGCAAATGCATCCCCTGCTCTGGCAAAGCAAGACCAATCAGTCTTTCTTTGCTCTGCCCTTTGGGATCTTCTCAGCACTCGCTCCCTAAAAGCCAGTACTATTTTTTAACCACTTTAATCCAGCATGCCTATCTTTCTGACCTTTAAACTGACTGTGCTTCACAGGGAAAGGTACTTATTTCCTGTCTAAAATCCTCAGCCTACTCTGTGTTTACTTTTGCACTCTTTCTCATTCCAGGCATTTGTATGGACATCAACATACACGCACATTAACATGTCAACTGTGTGAAAGATTTGATTCATGTGTGTGTGTGTGTGTGTGTGTGTGGGTGTGCGTGTGTGTGTGTGTGTTTGTGTGCGTGTGTGTGTGTGTGTGGGGGTGTGTGTGTGTGCGTGTGTGTGTGTGTGCGGGAGGGGGTGCAAAATTTAAATCCAAGGAAAATAGAGAGTGTTGATCCAGGATTGTCAGAGTTGCAGTTTTGAGAAATGTTACCAAACACAGTAAGAGCTTTGCATTACACTTTATCTAACTAGGAACTTCACCAAATGCATTTTCGTAGGACTTTATCTGCACATTTCTGTTTTTTTTTTAAAATACATAAAAACAGAAATGTTTTTACTCTGTTTTTAAATAAACAGATTAATGTTTGTGTCACCTGCAACTGTACTGTCAGCCAGCAAGTAACAAGATTTTAATTTAACTGCCTTGCAAACCTGAATAACACAGTTGTGTTGTGTGCGTCATGTTATTTCTTTCAGAGAGCAGCTGAAGTTCTAGTCAATAAACTTTAAATTGTTCAAAGCACTATGTCTTAAATTAGAATAAAATATTTTACTGTTGTTACTGGTACAATAGAAAGATGAATTATGACCCGGTTGAGTCAAAACAGAATATATACATGTTAGCATTAGCTTAGCATTTCAGGATTTTAAACTAGTCCAAATGAAAACATCACCAGATACAGGAAGTTATTTGAGTTAAATCTACACTATCTAACTTAAAAGTACGTTTTTTTATATATTTATTAAAACCGTCATCATGTCGTGACAATATAATATGAAACAGATAAACTGTGAAAAGATTGAATTCCTCTGTCGCTGTCTGAAGAAATGCACTGCTGCCTGTCAAAAACAACCAATCAGAGTCAGGAGGAAGGCCTTAGCGCTGTCAATCATGCTTGTGTACACAATGCTAAATGTGCTATTGCTAATGTGCTATTGGCAGAGGAACAACTTAACGTGCCAGGGGAACTGTTTAAGCAATGCTGACTAGCTTAGCATTCATAATAGCCTCCGATGTGGCGATTGGTTGTTTCTGACGGAGCCGTGTGTTTACTCATCAGAGAAGCTTGATTTTTTTTTTCACAGACCATCTGTCATATTATACTGCAAAAACATAGTAAAAGTTTTGGCAAATATGCAAAAAAAAAAAAAGTAGATTTAAAAAAAGTTATGTACTGCTGCTTTAACCCTGTACCTGGTCTGCGTAACAAGGTGGCCAAGAAAACCGGTTACTGTATTTTCCAGAACATCATTGCCGATAAATACCGATAAAATATTTTAAGTTTTCAAGCACGTGCATGGCTTCGATTTTATTCATCTTAAAGTAACGTTGAGTTGGCCCTCGGGATTAGAAACTGTCTCATCTGACAGAGCTATCACATAATACACACCACATACTGCATGTACATAGGAAAAACAATTGTAGACTATATAACTTTAACCGGTTGACGATCTGCCAGGTGTGCTGAAAAGATCACACTCTGTATGTCAGTGAACAGCCACACACACAGATAAAAAAAAAAAAAAACTACACACCCTGACTCAGACATTGTCACTCACTCTCCACCTTGCAGTCACTCATTTTTCCTGACTTGCATTGTTGTGCTGCTATGTGAAACGACTGCTGGAGAGAAAGTGGTAAAGCTGCAGATCTGGCAAGGCTGAAGGGAAAATGGACCTTCAATGGGCTTTGAATGGCTAACACTCCTGAATAAGCATTATAATATGGGCTTGCAGGCAACAAGCGAATGTCACAGGAATTGGGTTTGGCAGGACTGACATTCGGCTTCAGACTCTGACAGGAGGCTCGCCATAAGGAGAGTATGCAGAGAAAACAAAACAAAAGGTATTCAGAGTAGAATCTGTCCGAATCTTGAATGCTTAAATGGAGCACAGCTGGACTTCCCTTCCTGTTTCCCTCCTCATCTAAAAAAAAAAAAAAAAAAAAAAAAAACTTAAGTTCTGATCATGAATTTAGAGTTTCATGTTTACATGCCTGTATTAAAGAGGCAGTGTTATGTAAAATCAACTTTTTTTTTTAGCTTTATGTCACGTTATAATGTTATTTCTTCATGAAAAACATACCTGGAGTGTTGCTTTGATTCTTTCATGCATGTTTGAGAAAACCTTTAATCTCCTGTGGCAACAGTTCGGCTTAAGGCGCATCTCCTCCTCCTCCTCCTCCTTCTCCTTCTCCTCCTCCTCCTCCTCTTCCTCTTCCTCCTCCTCCTCCTCCTCTTCCTCTTCCTCCTCCTCCTCAGAGCTGCAGTTTCCAAGCAGAGCTTCCTCCTCACAGATCTCCCACTCAGCTCCTTCAGACTAGCCAGCAGGAATTAACAAACACTTGGTGGAGCGGCACATCACCTGAGCTAATTATACGTTTTTAAAGGGTTAAAAGCCTTCATGATTTCATGAAGGCGGAGTTTCAGAAAGAGCAGGAGTTTCTTAAAGAAACAGAGGCCCAATTTCAAGTCGTTGAATTAGGAAGTCAAATTACCTTTAAGTCATATTTTATATACATATCATTTTTATAACAACTGATCGTTCCTTGGTTGTGATATAAAAGTGGCACTATGTGCCTGGAAATCCCATAATACTGCCCCTTTAATATCACTATTCACTAAGTGATCTGGTTCTAATTTATTTCATCCTTTCCTTCAGTCCTCGTCGCTCTGCGCAGTAATGCATGAATGAGTCTGAGTGTTGTGGAGGCAGTAAAAGGTTTTATCTGTGAAGGTGTTCAAGCAGAGCAGAACAAATTTAGATAGAGATTTTTTTTTTCTCTTTATGAACTTGAACTCAAACAGAAAAAAAAACACCAATCTGAGGTTAGAATGAAACAAAGATCAGTTTGGAAGACACTTTTAATGCAAATTTGACTCTTTTAATTGACTTTTAATGCAAGATTAGCAAATTTGCACTAAAAGTGTCATTATTTACCAAACGACACTTATGTCATGTTTATGACGGTGCACTGTCAGTCTCATAAAGTGTTACCCAAAATATTCCCATCTCCAACAAGTTTCTTAAAACAGCCAGAAGAAAGAAAACGTTACTAAACGGAGAGCGTTTGTTCGGAACGAATCCGGCAAACCGGTCCTACTTTTGTTACTAAGTGGTAGCAAAAACAACAAATTGGATTGAATGGTTACATTTCCCTGACAAAAGCAAAACAAACTATTTACCATGCAGTTCTCTCTCTTCCATTTAACCTCAGCTCAGCGTAAGAACGACTGTGAAGAAAAATGATGCTCCCATGCCTCTTGCACACTCTGCTTTGGGCAGACTATCATTCCCATTAAACTAATAGGAGTTAGCTTCTTATCTCGCAATGTCTTGGCAAAGTCACTTCCACCCTTGAACAAAACACAATGTCTTTTAATACCGGGGCTTAATCTATCACCGAGGCCCAAATGAGACTGAATAATCCTCTCCAATTTGCCTTCTTGTATTCTACATCATCCTTGATTTCCTCTACATTTTTATGGGAGTTTTTCTCTCTCTCTCTTTGAGGACAATGATGCCGTCCTTCACCTTCACAAGCAGAATGACAAGAGTTTTTTTTTTCTTTTGTCACCTAATACAATTTAAAATGCTGCTACAGAAACAATGTTTTCTCTTTAATCCCGTCCATATCGACTTGTATTTAGCTCTATTGAACATCCTATCAACTTCCTGATCGACTATTTCCAAATTTTGTTTTCTTATTTATGAATTCAGTCACTCAGATATTTTTGTTGTAAATGATAATCTCTAAATTATCCTGAGCGGTGAGGAGTAGAGATGGGACTGATGGCTGTTTGAAAGGAACCAAATCTTCAGGAAGAGTTCACTTCAAATGTAAATTTTGTTTTATAAGAACAAGCCAGAAAAAATGTAATCGTCTGTATTAACAACCTCAGTATATTCTTACAGAAAGAAAATATGTAGATATTTTGATAAAGTACAAAATTTCAAAATATAAATGTCAAATACACATGCAGCTTTTTTTTTTTAAGTGTTGTCTGTACTTTTATCCAAAAACAAAATAAAAGAAAAATGTAACAAACAATAGAGGGGAAAATTTGGACTTTTCCTCCTAAATTACATTAATACATTTTTATTCAAACAGAATAATAAGAGCTACTTATTGTGCAGAGCACTGAAAACAAACCAAGTTGTAAAAAACAAAAAATAAAAACAAAGAACGACTCTCACTAACTGAGATTCGAGTAAAGAGGCGTTCAGGAGAATTGGATCGTTCACATCACCAGCTAGTGGAGCCACCTACAGGAACGCAGGTGTCATGACAGCCTATCTACTGGGAGCAGGAAAACTTTTAAGAGAAGGAAGATAAGGGCTTTCAAAACGGACTGGATGCATGTAAGGCTTAGATTTACTTTTGGTGTAGAGAGGTTGCAAGTTTTCGGACAATGTTACAATCTTTATTTTGTTCACTGTGCGTTATTTGTAATCTTTCCTCCCAGTCTCTCAGAAAAACCAACGCTGTGGAAGCTGCAGCTGTTTTTATGCTACATTGTGATCCAAATTTGGCTCGCAGATTACGCTCCATTAGTTTTCGGTCTCATTAACTGTGATGCCGTCGCTGCAAATGTATCCCACGAAGACGCAGAGTTGCTGTGATGAACAACATCTGCTCCTGGCGGCTCTTTCTGATGTCGTGTGGAGAAAAATCGACCCTACAGGTGTTAGCTAGCCCACCTAGCTGGTATGCTAATAAACCACATTTATTATTATACATTGTGTTTTACAAAACTCTTTCTGAATGGAGCTCATATGTTCTTTATGGGATCTCATCTCATTTATCGCTTTTCTATTTTCTCTCTTTCTACCACAAAATGGATGATGAAAATCTTTAGTCTGGTTCTTTGATGGACATTTTGTTAACAGGGACTTCATAATTTATTTTATTTGATGTTTTATTTATTTATTTATTTATTTATTTATTTATTTATTTAAGATATTTAACATGTCTTCCAGTTCAAGTGTTTAAATGTTCATTATAATTTTTTTTTTTTTATCTTTGAGAATGTGTTCTTGTATTTTTATGTCATTACCAATTATATTACTTGAAAATGTTCTCGAAATAAAAATATCATCGTTTATCGTGATAAGTTCTGGAACAATGTATCGTCCAGCCAAAATGTGTTACCATGACAATACATACTAAGGTTGTTATTTTGTGTCAAAATGGAGGTAACTGGTGAGTAAATGGGCCAAATTCTCCTGAAAGCTGTTGTTTTTCCATTTGTGGGCATCAGAACGAGAAGGAATGGAATAAAACAATAAAACATTATTGCCACAGACTTGGGAATAATTCCAAGTCTGTGGAATTATTGTCAAAAAGAAAAATCCCTTGTTTTTTGCCAAATATGATTTTGGCAAAAAACACTTTTGGCAAAACAAGTGACATTGTTTTCTGAAGGTGGCGATATTTAGTCGCCTTTAAATCACTTCCAGAATCCTGTTCGGAAGAATGAAAAGCGCCTCGTATGAAAAGACTCAGAAAACGTCACATTTCCATGTCCGTGTCTTTCCTGGAGAATATCTAAAACACACACGCACTTAGTGATCATCCACAGCAGAGCCTCCTTTATTCTCCTGAAAGAGCCATTCGGGATTTCATTTTGCCAACAAGACAAATGTTTTTCCCCGTAGACAGGTTATTATGAGCAGCGCTTTGGCCTCACACTCCTGCAGATATTCCGCTCAAGGCCTCTATAACAATGGCCCCGTTTTTTCTTTATTTTTTTTTATTTATTTTTTTCGGGCGCCGGGCGCCATCCATTGCCAGCACCTCTCGCCTGTCATCTCGCCGCACAGACAATGGCTTCCTGACATCAGAGCCTTCTTGTAAAAGATGTTGCCGCTGCTCTGCCTCGGTGCAAACACACACACACACACATACACACAGAGGGAAAGCCCCCCCAAACAAACATGAGCACACAAACACACACACACAAATCTAATCTGAACCTGAATCAAATCCCATCCCTTTGTTTTTTTGGGACCGCAGTGGAGGGAAATGGTATTGGGAGTAGCGTTCACTGGTAATCATTTCTTCACTGCAGGGTTTTTGGGGGGTTACTCCCTTCCCTCACTTTCCCTCCTCCCTCTGTGGCATCACATCATCCAAAGGAGAGAAAGATTTCAATCACTTTATAGCCACCACCTCGGCTTTGGCAAATTGTTGACAGCTAAATCCATGTTGATCCTTTGAGTGATTGCAAGGCGAAAAAAAAAAAAAAAAAAAAAAAAAGAGAAGAAGCCTAATCTCATTTTCTCCTCAGGTCCTGAGTGCCTGCGAATGAGCAGAAGGTTTTCAATGCACCTCTAGATATATGGAGACGGCGTTTTAAAAGCAGTGAATGTATGTATGAGTTACGGACAACTTCAAAAAGACAAAGCAAACAGGATGAGACTGTTAAAGCCGTAAGTAAAGAACATCTATGTATTTCAGTATTACTATATATTATATATATATATATATATATATATATATATATATATATATATATATATATATATATATATATATATATATATATATATATATATATATAGTTAGAACCAGCAACTGAATAAATTTCTCACTCTTTTAGGTTAAATTAAAAACTCATGTTGTTTTAGGTCAATTAGAATGACTGAGATTATTTTTATTTGCTAAATACCCCAATGTTGAGAGTAGGAATATATCTGAAATGTATTAAATAAATGATAATTATAAAAAAGGTTTATTAAATAAAATTTCATTAAATACAAAAAATGTATATCAAAATTTTTTTGATATAAAATGTTTATATATATATATATATATATATATATATATATATATATATATATATATATATATATATATATATATATTTCCCTCCTGAGCTGCTACTGCTGTCTGAAGAAACTTGCCGCTCCTGGTCAAAAACAGCCAATCAGATCCAGGAGGAGGGGCTTAGCGCTGTCAATCAACCTCATATACTCAATGCTCAGTGGACTAATGGTGGAGAAACAACTCACTATTACAGGAGAACCGTTTATCAGTGGCTATGCTAACTAGCCTGTGCATTCACAACAGGCTATGCTAGCTGCAGTGTAGCAGAGCGGTGTGTTTGAGGCTTTAAAGTACAGTCACAGACCCATTTGAAATTAGTATGTCTGAATTGAAATGCTGCAATTATTTTCAAAATTCAAAATGCTGAGCTCTCTCCCTCCAAAGATCCAAAGCTTCCTTGTTAATGAAAACATGCAGCCTTCCTACCAGGGCCTTTATGAGGTAAGTCCTACCCTGTTGAAGCAGGGGAAATCTGGGGCTAATGCCCCAAATATCTAGTCTGCAGCTCCAGCAGAATGTTCCTTTTGCGTCATTGTATCAAAAAATGTTTGAAACGATGTCTGATTCTCTGAAAAAGACAAAAAGTCAAAGTTTTTCTCACAAGGAATGAGTTTGCAATGAGGATGGGAGGTAAAAACAATCTGCTTTGTGTTAATGAGCACAGAGCTTCAGAACAAGACTGGGTATTCATCTTCCTAGACGAGGTTGAAATGCTAACTCCAAGGCTCAGAACTGGCATTAAGTCTTGCTGCTTTCCTAGGATCTAAGAGAGAAAGTAACAACCATGTGCTGTTACAGCACATGGTTGATTATAATCAACTGTACCTGATTTACTGGACATTAGCAATGCCTAAATCCACTCATGATCAATCACAAAGACATTAAGAATATGTCAAAAGCTATCTACTGCAATATTTTATCTGCTTTAAACAGAAATTCTCTTAAAAAAATCCCAAATTATCTCTTTAAGGGAAATAAAATATTGCTGCAACGTAACTTGGATCCCACAAATCACCTAAGCAAAAAAACAAAACTCAGCTCATGTCGTGAGGTGGGCAGGTAGACCCCAAACATGTTCCTCATCTGCATCAGATCCACCTGGTTTTGGGAATTCATTAGAACAGGGTCGCTCACATAGGAGAAAAAGTGGTTAAGAAAAATTAGATGACATAATTACAGTCACACATGGTCAACTGAAGTCCAAACAGATGCTTAGAACAGATAAATGTGTGGATGTGTCAAAACTTTCTGCAGCTGAACAGAAACAAAACTGAAGTTATTATCTTTGGACCTAAAGAGGAATGATGTAGAGTCAACATACAGCTTTGGTTATTACAGCTGGAAACTAGTGATCAGGACCAAAATCAGGGTGCAATGATGGACTCTGACTTGAACCTTCAGAGCCACATAAAGGTGGTTACAAAGTCGGCCTTCTATCACCTAAAGAACATTTTCAGGATTAGAGGACTAATCCTTTAGCAAGAGCTAGAGAAACTCGTGCATTTATCTTTAGTTACATTGATTACTGCAACTAACTGACTACTGACCTGGCGTTCTGACTAAAACCAGGAAGTTAAAGAAAATCTGCCCCGTTCCACAGTCCCTACACTGGCTCCCTGTAACTCATAGAACAGACTTTGAAATACGTTATAATTTATAAATCACTGAACGGTTTAGCACCACAATACATTAAAGATCTGCTGTTGTTGTACCAATCTTCCAGACCCCTCAGGTCTTCTGGTTCTGCTCTGCATCCCCAGAACCAGAACCAAATGAGGAGAAGCAGGATTCAGCTTCTATGCACCACAAATCTGGAACAAAGGTCCAGAAAACTGCAGCTGAAACATTGAGTTCTTTTAAGTCAGGACTAAACCCCCGGCTGTTCAGAGTTACGTTTGATTAGCAACAACTGGAACATTGATCAACATCTGTGATGTAAATTTGCTTGATGATTTTGATGATCACATTTGACAAAATGTGATGTTTCTTGCTCGTTTCATAATTCATGACTGTGTGGTGGTTTCATGATGTAAAGGACTTTGAAGTGCCTCGTTGACTTGACTTGACAAACTACCCAGATCTGAGTCTGATACGATGGAACAGTCATGGTAAAAAGAAAGTGCACCCTGTCATTCCCCCAGTTTCAAACACTTAACTGAGCCGGTCTTCATTGGGTTCATTTTAAATCTCACCTTGAGAACACAAAACAGATTCCACCATGTCTGCTTTTGTTAAACAAGTGAGAGGTGAAAAGTTCGTGAAACATTAAACGCACCACCAATACTTTTTATATTATACCTTCATTTTGTCATAACCACACACGTGTTCAGACACATTCACCATTTCACAATGCAACATAACTTTATATGTTCTAAACTTCTGAGCTCCATCTAGTGTTACAGTGAGATAAAATCACTTCAGATTGCTGATATCCAACAAATGGAAGTTCTTAGAGGAACCCGGCGCCCCGGGCCTTTTTTTTTTCTCTTTCTTTCTCCAGCGCCTGCCTTAATGCTGTTCATGCATGTGTCACCAAAATACATGAGTCATGAAAAAGGATATTAGCTGACGCACATAAGCTGCGAAGCTTAAGAAACACACATAGAAAGTTTTATTTCCCACAGAAAGACCGAGCTGCCAAAACGACATCTTCGATAAATATTTGATCATACCCGGTGCCATAATAGCGTTTCCTTCAACCAACCCCTGTTTGATGTGCCATTTAAATAGCATCAAAGCAACAACGGCCCCGTCGAAACAGTCAGAGACATCTAACTGCGCGTCACTTTGAATTGGTTTTAAATAAATGAGAGAATTTACCTTCAAATCTAACAGAGAGAGAGAGAAAAAATAAAATAGCCGCCTGCTTAGCTAGATTTTTGCTAATACTCCTGTGTGACTCCCCTGCAGTGTGTCACACACATTTCCTCAACCCGTTGTTCTCTATTTACCAGCCGAACGTGTCGTCTCACTGTCCAGTATGCTCTGAAAAGACTGGATGTGCTGAAGTGTAACTATCGTAGTTTCTTTCCACATTGCTGGAGAAGTGGAACAGAAGGCGTTGTACCTAATCAGGGCTTCATAACCCGACCGCCGTTGACAAACTGCCTTCAACAGACTAAAATAGTTTTTCATCTGCTGTACATTAGAGCTCCACTGAGGCAAATCCATTCCATTTTCGAGCGTCATCTGTTTTCTTAGCCCAGTGTTTTGGTGCTAAATAAATGACTGACAGCCTTGCTCTTCAATCCTGTACAAGGACAGTGAAGTCCAAATGCTTGAATTTGCTCAGAGCAAATTTCTTGAGTTTGTTCAAGGTGACTCAAGAACATGTGAACACTGCGAGCCAGAACCATTAACCCCAGTGTGCTAATTACACATCTACGCCACTGTCAGGTAAAGAGAAAATAAAATCCCATCTAAAAGCTGTAGTATGTTTTATTAAAAAATAAAAAATATGTTAACATATTTGTTAAAAGTGTTAGCATGTCATAAAAGTGTCAGATAATCTGCGAAAAGATCCATCTCCTCCTACCTGAGCTACTACTGCTGTCTGAAGAAATACGTCACTCAAAAACAACCAATCAGCCAGGAGGAGGGTCTTAACGCTGTCAATCAATCTATGTGAGTGCTGCTCAGTATGCTAATGGAAGAGAAATTACAGGAAAACTTTATGCGGTGGCTATGCTAACTAGCCTTAGCATTCACAACAGACTGCTATAAGAAAAAGCTGTAGCATAGCAGAGAGAATGATGAGTGTGATTGACAGCGCTAAGACCCTCCTCCTGGCTCTGATTGGTTGTTGAGAAACTGAATGAGTGAGAAAAGGGAGAGGAGCCTGATTATTTTTTCACAGATTATCTCTCTCATTACGTACTGTGATGATGTAGTGACAGTTTCAACTAATATATGTAAAAAATATTTTTATAAAAATTACATACTGCAGCTTTAAAGATTGCCAAACGTGGAGCCATAAAGCCTCTCACTGTGGAAAACAGAAAACATTAATTAGCCTTTTCTCTGTTTCTAAGCAGAAAATTCATTAAAAAAAAAAAAAAAAAAAAACTTTTTAAAAACAGGAAGTGACAGCCATATCTGCAAAACGAGATGCAATCTGGATAGAGACTGCATGATATAATACAGTTGTGCATGGAACTATTTTTATTTTGTAAATCAATAATTTTAAAAAATGATTGCAATGGCAGTCCAGTGAGAGGCAAAATATCAGGAAATGTGGGTGAGCAAAATGGAGGAAGAAAAGATTTCACCTGACAAACATAACAAATGTCTTTCTATTAGAAAACCATTTTACCTCATGATTATGAAAAAAGGATGTTGGGACCATGAGGTGATTGGGTTTTATTTGTTAATTCAATGGCTGTTCCTTTAAAATGATCATTGTTAATGTTTAGCCATAGCAATTAGCTTCAACTGTAACTGTTTCTTTTCTCTGTGTCTGAGCTAAATGAATGATGGCCCCTTCTGTTAGACGTTATAAACCTGTCTTGACTTAGTTGTGGAATTAAACAACACAGTGGTTTGATAAAACTGACAACATAAATGATTAATTTGAGTTGAATTAAAGAGAGAAAACGTGTCTTATCACTATCACTGCTATATGTCGCTGTAAACCCACAAAGTCCAACCCAAATAAAGCAGGAAAACAAAAATATTTTAACATCCCTAGATGGCTTGTTAATAATGTAGCGCATTCTGTTGTCATGTTTTGCATATTAAAAGTGAAAACGTTGAAGTCAAAATTATAACCACCTAAATGCTGTGTGAATTTCAGGCTTTTTGGATTATAAATTTGGTTATAAGGAGTCAATCCAGACGGTGAATAATGGGGAGATTGGAGCGTTTTTAAATCCTTCAGCAGGGTGCCAGATTGTTGTGTCTCCAAACTATTCGCTCTCAGACAACAGTTCTCCTGGCTTCTTTATGTGGTAATATTTTTTCAAGTTTTCCAAGTGGATATACTTCCACTTCACGATCTCATGAGACTTTGGTTCTCGTTGTTTTTCTTTTATTATTCTTGCTCTTTCAAATAATTCCTATTTTCAGTCAAAGAAATGAACGCAGTCATCAGGTCACACAAGCCTGAACAGAGTGAGAAAAGGAAGTGTGGTGAAAACGATGGCATGAGCTCTCATTTCTTTAATTAGCTACGAGTTGCGTTGCCTCGGCTGCGTTTTTGTCACCGTTTGCCGGGGGCTTGGGGGCGGAAGTTTTTAAAAATTTCATCTGACCTTGTTGGAGTTGCACCAGCTGCTATCCAAGTTCAGCACGGCGCCACATGGCACGCGGCTTATTAATTACAAAGTTTTAAAATGAGAAACCACAAATCCACAGCTCTGTCTTGTTTGATTTACAACAATGCTCGTTCCAGCGACGGGCAACCTACTGCGATCCAAAGCCTGTTGGAGGCGCACACAAACAAAGCTGATTCTGTCAACATTTGCTGGAAACGTTTCAGATGCGAGCCGGATTGAATTTTTACCGCTCGGAGAAAAAGAAAATAAAAAGGGAGGGCCTGTTTCACTGACTGCCCTCGGGGAAATATTTGTTTACTCTCTTATTGTTTTGAATAACTTGAGATCTTCAGAGACTCACAGGATGGAGTCTGGAATTCAACCATTTATTGACAAATCTGCTGGCAGCCCTGGTTATAGATGTGCAAAATGCCTTAAAACAAATAAGTTAGTAGAATTATCTTATACTGACGCATGTAGAAAATCGCCCACAATCTTTATTCTGAATGCATTAGTGCAATGTGGAACAAATTCATTTATTAGTCATAAAGTCATAATGGAGGCATATTTAGATGCTAAAAAGGAAACTCAGTCAATGACATCGTCATCATTTTCCATTTCACTTTGTGATACTTAAAGGGGCGATGTTTTATAAAATCAACCTTTTTGAGCTTCACATCACATTATAATGTTGTTCCCTCATCAAAACCACACAGGAAGTGTTGCCTTGATTATTTTATGCATGTTTGAGGAATACTTTAATCTCCATGGCAACCATTCAGGTGTGCAAAACGCCTGGTTGGACCTAGCTCCGCCTTTGAGGACGAAGCTCCTCCTGGAAGTTGCATTCTCCAGGCTTCTGAGATTCCGCCTCACAGAGCGGCCCTCCCTCTTCAATTCCCCACTCAGCTCCTGCAGACTAGCCAGCAGCAATTAGCAAACACATAGTGGAACTGAGAATCTGCTGAGCTCATTATAGCAGCAACTTCTTAGTGAAACGTTGGTAAAAACATTGTTAAAGGGTTAATAGAGAAACCATGTTGTGATGATTTCCTGAAGGCGGAGATTCAGAAAGAGCAGGAGCTTTTAAAGAGACAGAGGCCCAATTTGAAGGCATTAAATTACAAAGTCAAATGTATCTTAAGTCATATTTGATATATAATGCAAACTGTTAACAAGGAAGTCTAGTCAAAGCATCATCATCATTTTCTGTTTTACGTTGTCGTATTTAATACATGTGAACGTTTACTGCAAAAAAATTAAATACATGCCCATTTCTGCAGGAAAGTCGGTCCTTTAAATTACCAGATTAATCATAAAACTGGTTACCGGATTAAATCGATAAAGAAAATATTTGCTTGTGGCTGGCCCGGTTGGCCCAGAGAACACCACAGAACCCTGGAGTCAATGTGCCGAGCTCACCTTCCACGATCTGCTCTCATTAATCGCGGCTGGTTTGCCTAATATTAATCAAAAGCAACGAGCAGCAGCAGGAACATCAGGTGTCACCACCGCCGCCTCTTTGTTCCAGCCGTCTTTCAGAACGCATAATGTACAGCCATAATACAAAAGCAATTTCACAGAAGCATGGAGATCAGCAAAGCAAAAAAAAAAAAAAAAAGCAAACAGCCGACAGCAAATAAATCCGTTTAACCTCCCCGACCTGTCTACTCTGTCGAGGCAAGTTACCAAACGCATAAACGTTTGGGACGCGCACACACAGCCCAGCGTGCGGAGAGGCTGAATGTGATACGCGGCACATTCAGGCTGCGGCATTGTGAATGTTGAACTGCCATAATTTCCGCCCTGCATTTATTATGCGGGGAAACTCTCTCTTTCTCCCGAGCGCCGCTGTTTGTTCCGGGGTTACGGCCGTGTTTTGGGGGGCAACGCGCCGCTGCTTTTTTGTGCCGCTCGCTCTGCCTTTGCAGCGTTCGTGTGCAACAGTGAATAGAGGTTCGTTATTAGCCTTTTTTTCTTTTCCTTTGGTGACAAAAAGCCAATGCTGAAAGTGACCGCCAAGGCCTTTAAGAAACAGCGGGGTCAGACGACAGAGAGAGCCCGACTTTTCTTCCACCCGCTAATTAAGTAGAAATGAACTCAGCCACGAACGGGCTTTGATTAGCCAGAAGCAACGCAGGAAACTTCACAGTGACCCCCCAAAGCCTCCTCCTCCGCTCCAGCTGTTTGGAGGGCCATGCTGGGTTCAGTATCGGCGAAGAGGACAATTATACCTGGTGGTGCTCACTAGTGGGGATAAGAGGATCACTAACCGCTTAATTATGTGCTGGGAAAACAGATTTCTAGTGAGCAAACTCCATCTTGCGTTACTCATTAGAGTAGCCTGTAATTAAATGCATCAGCATTAAGAGAAATAATTGCACACTCCACTGGGGTTTTGTTTGGTTTCGTCTGTCGATTTATTTCATTTGCAGCCAACAGTCATAGAAAACTTTAAATCAAACTGGGTTTTTGTGGACGGTAAACATGAATTTCCATCTGGAACAAACTTCCAGAAAACTGCAGAACAGCTGAAACACCGAGTTCCTCTAAATCGAGGCTAAAAGTCCAGCTGACACAGAGTTGGTGTTGGACCATGATAACTGGAGCATTGACCAACATGTTTGATGTGTATTGATGACTTTTGATGACGGCGTTTGACAAAATGCAACGTCTGTTAGTGGTTTTCTCAATTGGTGACTGTATGAGGTAATTCAAATAAACTGAATTAAAACAAACAAAAAGACACAAAGAAGTAAAACTAAACTATAACAAAAAAAACCCAAAGCTGCTCTAACTTTGGGTCTGATTAAGTAAACAACACAATAATACAGTGAAGGGGAACACAAGCAAAAGGCAAAAACATCATTATGACATGCAAACATGAGCAAACCATAATTGGCAGTGATGTAAAACAAATAAATAAATCTAATATGGCGGTAGTTTGATTTTTTTTTTCCGGGTTGAAATATTCTGAAGTAGCTGTCAAACATGAAAGGCTTTCACCGTGGGAGCACCTTCCTCATTTTAACTGGTTCTTGCCTCAGAAGAGCCATTATTAAAGTAGCAGGTGTCTTCTCCTGGTCGGGAACTTCCCCGTGGCGCCGCATTTCCATCCGAAAATTATGACTGACAATCATAAAGGAGATGATGAGAGAGGATTAATTAAAAGAGGAGAAAGGAGGGGGGAGGTGGGGGGGGGGAAAGGAGCCATGTCACCGTAAAACTGTTTCTGCTTCAACAAGCGGTAATAAATCTGAATTGTTCCTCCATCTTATATATATATATATATATATATATATATATATATATATATATATATATATATATATATATATATATATATATTCATATTGTGCTGCATATGGAAATAGGAAACAGAAACAAATGTGTGACTCAGTTGGATAAGAAAAGCAGGGTCTCGGTGCCAAAAAAAATGAAAGAAAAAGAAAGGAAAAACAAATCTCCTGCTTTAATGCTGACCCACTTCTCTAAAGACAAGCAGTGTGGCTCACACGCCAGGCAGAGGAACATGTTGAGCTATTATGTCTTCTGATGTGCATTCAAATTGCCAAAGCGTGACTACAGCGTGCGCACCGTGCAACGCAAACTTTTTAATAGGCTGCCATTCAAACACTTTAGAGACGTGCCGGCTCTTTCTGCGGTGCACTTCATTCGCTTAAACTGAGGAAAATTTCCCGTTTTTGTCTCACTAGCAAAAATAGGTTGGAACTGGCTGTGTTTCAGATATCAAATTTGAAAAAAACTAAACAAAAAAAAAGAGAGAAATCATGTTGGAGGTTAAATATATTTTTTACATACTTTTTGAAACTGTTGGTATGATACGAGACAGATAATCTATGACAAAAATAGAGTTCCTTCGGCTTCTTTTAGTCTTATCTAAAAGACTTATTGGAAAAGGCGCTTGTCACAACGCCGGCGAGAATCTGAACATTACAGTCGGGACGGATCGCTGTGAGTGTCCTACTGGTACCAGAGGCAATAAACACTTTCTGCTCCCAGCTGGAGTCGAGCCACAGCCACAGCTGCAAGATTAAAAGGTCTCCTGAACGATTGATTGGGAAAAGGTGGGCTCGGCGTACTGTGTGCAATTACACACACTGTACCTCTGCTTTGTCAGAGGTGTAAAACGTTTCTGTCAACTGACGTGTTTTTTTTATTTTTTTATTGTTCTGTGTGAATGTATTAAGAGGGCAGGAGGCACTGTGTAAACATTTTTTTTTTTTTTTTAGCTTAGCGTCATGCTATAATGTTAGTTCCTCATCAAAAACACACCTGGAGTGTTGCTTTTGATTCCTTCATGCATGTTTGAGAAATCCAGCCCCTTCCTCCTCACCTTCCCCACTCAGCTCCTTCAGACTAGTGGCTGCAACAAACAGCAAACAGGAGCGTCGGAAAGAATAGGATCTTCTTAAAGAGATAAAAGACAATTTTTAAGACAGCAGATTGCAAAGTAAATTTTCTTTTGAATTATGTTTAATGTCTGCAGAGTTTTTTTTTCTTTTCTTTTCTTTTTTTTTTACAACTGATGGTAACATAGTTACTTTATTGTGCTATGAAGTAGCACTTTGTGCCTGTTATATACATAATACTGCCCCTTTAAATCTTCATAAACAGGAAGGGGGCTGAAGACCAGTATTTAAGTGAAATCTGCCCTACCCCTAAATCTGCTGTTCTTGTACCTTTAAAGAAACAGAGCTGGATTAAAAATTAGATATATTTTGACAATATTTTACCTCTTTAATTTATAAATAAATAAATGTTTGTGCTGCACACAGTGGACCCCTGGCATTCATGGTGGTTAGCTAAGAAAAAATAGCTAAAATACGTGAATACTAGTTGAGACACCCTCTAAAATTACTTAATACTTCCTTTCAGTAGTTCGAGAACCTTAATATTTATTAATACATATTAAGGAAACTGCTTTAGTGCTACCACCGAAGCTAAAATCTGCAGTTTTTCTTATCTCTGCTCTTGGGGGAACAGCCAATCAGTCTAAAATGTATTAGTTTCTGGATTGGCTGCTTCGCAAACGTTAGCTAATAACATGTCAAGTAGCATTGAGCCTTGGAAGTTCAGCTCCTCAAAATGCTTTTTTTTTTTTTTTTTGGTTACTTTAGATGCGTTTTACAAAAAAATCCACAAGCAGGTATATTTAAATAATCTGAATTTATGTTCCACAGAAAAAAAGATCGCAAATACTGACCTGTTATTGGCGTACCGCTAAGACCCACAACTTTATTAGCAGGTAAAAGTGATGGCGTTTGATTGCTCTGGTGCTATTGCAACATATAGAGCGCTACATATAAATATACATTGCACTTAATATGTTCTTGTAAAACAATTATGAAAAAGAATACTCTCCCCTCTTCTCTCTCATATATTCATGCTTCACATTTAGTGGCTCTGCCACATTAATAGCCCTAACAGCAAACACTGATGCTTCGTGGGCACAACGTGATGAAGTATGAGTGTGTGTGCCGAGAGCTCTGAAAACATTTCACCACGCGCCGCGTGCGTCTCCTCGGTTATCAACGCGGACGCTTGTTGGAAACTCTGCATGGATTTGCTGCTCCTGGTGGAGAACTCTGGTCATTATTAAAATCACAATTGGACATTCCCACAGGTGCCGTTTATGATTTCCAACGACACGCTAAATTTCCCCGGGTAGTAAATTTGCTTTCTGTCCTGCTGGGAAATCTCAAGCCATGAAACATTTATTCTTGTGAAGGAAAATAAAGCATGTCTGCCAGAAACTGCTGGAAACGACGGCTTCGCGTTCACACGGCGATCCCACACTCCGACTCGTCATTCCACGTCCCACCGTCTGCTACTTCCGTTCCTATCAGGGGCTTTTCAGTGAATGGCAGTGAACTTTTTCATGCTGAAGTAGTTTGTTTGTGCAGTATATAAAGAAATAGGTGGGTGGAATTATTCATAACGACAATGGAGAGTGTGGTCTTGATAGGCAGACATAAAGAGTCGTTGAACTGATTGAAGGGAACTCTCCGCTACGCACGGCCAGCCAAATTGGAATTGAAACTGGAGGCTTTTAGAAGCCTGAACATGTAATTCATCCCATTGTGTTTGATGTTTACTCCTCGGCCTGTAAAACCCGTGCCAGTCTTAAAAGTGACCTCGCAATTAGTGTGGACTTACCAGACGGAGAGAGTCTTTTTTCGTTTTTTCTTTTGCATCGCGGGAAGGTCTACATGCGACCTTGCAGCTGCCGTTTTCTCGCCGCCCCCTCCAGCCCCCTTAGGTCTTTCTCAGTGCTTCCCTCCGTTTAAAGGTTATTGACACAACGCTGTGATGCGAGAGAGCTTTGAGACAAACAGGCTGCATAATTGGCTTTGTGAGGAACTCTTTTTGAAGTCCCAAAGGGTTCTAATGTAATTCCCGTGATAGTACCATTATCTATCATTGCTTTCACCTTCTTACTGCGATGCGCCCAAAGCGGTGAGTAATCGTGGGCAGAGGGGGAAGAGATTAGGACCATTTGGTCTATGATTCCTTTGATGGGCGCTCTTTTTGCGAAAATGATTCAGTGCCCTTGTTGTGGTCAAAGATTCCCCAAGCAGATTATAAAGACACCTTTAGCTCACACTTGGGTAGAGGGTGTGTGTGGGGCTGAAGTGTGTGAGGGACGGGGCATACGGGGGGGGAGGGAGGTACATTGTTTGCCGCCGCACTTCTGCACCCGGCGACCCGGGTTTCCAGTATCGAGAAACCATCCCTCAAGTTGTAGGAAAACAACACCAAACAAATTGGTTCTCAGTAGAGGGTAAATGACTCTGTTGCAATTAATGTTATTTTCCTCACATGGTACACATTAGTTACTCCCACGAACAGCTGCTCCATGCCTTTTTAGCAAGACTGCGTTTCAAGACGGCTTTGTTGTAAAGAAGCGCGAGCGAACACACACACACACACACACACACCCACACACGAACGAAAACACACGTACTCTCTGAAGGCTCGTTTCAGCGTCAGCAGAGACGTGGAAGAAGTCCTCAAGCTCATACGACTCACTGCAAAAGTAAACATAACCCTGGGACTTTCCCCCGCATTTTTAGAGTAAACATGTAAACGGATATAAGAAAAAGTTTGAAAAGTGTGGCGTTGGTATGTATTTAGCTTGCTCTGCTCCGAGTCCACTCAGTGAAAGGCAGCGCAGCTCAACTTTTTCTCCACCAGGTTTATGCAACTTGAGAACGTTTGGCCACATTTCTGTAACGCAGCCTGAATGAAGAGCATCTACAAACATCAATTCCCAATACAGACCAGCATCGGCATTGGTCCAACACTTAAAACTGAGTCAATATTAGCAACCGATATTTGTTTCAATCTTGACGTTTGTTTTCTGTTGGGAGAGAGGAGGAGGTCGGTTATTTGGTGTCATGTTTGGTCATGTGACGGGGACAAGTGGAGCACAGAAGCAGTGGTGATGTGGTTGTTGTTGTCAAGGTGTAGAAAGCTAAGCTAGGTGAGCGGCATTAATTAACTCACTCATTATTTGGTTACCTAGCAACAACCTGTTGAGTAACTTGCGCAGCAGCAGTTTGAGGTTTGGGCCACCAGGCCTCATAACTGGTTAAAAATAAAAAAAATAATGACATGGAGTGAAAACTGTGGATGAAACAACAAAAAAACTAATCAATAATTATCAATATCAACTGATACGAAATGCTTGCATCTTTATATATTTTTCAGCCCTGGTAAAACATAATATCAGTAAATATCAGGTGTGGTAACAGCATCATTAATATTGGATATTGACACTGGCTCAAATTTTCTTATCAGTGCATTATATTATAATCTACATATGCTAAAGCTAAAGCTAACTGTTTTGGTTGCCATGTTTGTATAGGTCCACATCTGTACCATATCCGTTCTGTTCCAGGTGTTTAGAGCTTAGAGTGTCTCATGGAGAGGAAGCCTCTGTTGACCCAAAATAAATGGAACATACAGGATGTATTTATGATTTCAACAATGTCTGCTACAGGTTTTAATAATTGTTGACGTAAAACACTTTGAATTGCCTTGTTGCTGAAAGGTGCTGTACAAATAAACTTGATTAATCGGTTGATTGATTGATTGATTGATTGATTGATACAACTTTATCATTGACCTGTCAGCTGTATGTTTTTGGTCAGCATGATAATATTTAACAATGTTCTCTGTTAAACCTCTGGCATCCTCATAAACCAGATGGATTCATCGTGAGATTAATCTGCACGCCGGTTGCTACTCATGACTTCTATAGGTGGTTGGTTTCATTTCCAGGTATCAGAACGAAGGCAGTCGAAAACAAACGCTTTTAAATCTTTAAGCTCGACGATTGTGCGCCACCTCATGCTGGTTTATCACAATCTACCAAAACTTCATCAACCCGTGGCTGTAAATCTTTTGCAAGGCACTAGAGAACCAATAACGGTTGGCCGTGGAAAGTGCTTTATAAGAACAGGAGCGGTGGCAGATTATATTCACATTCCCAGCTTGCAGGACCCTCTCTGTGGCTCTAATGGAATATTATTTCATCTGTGTCTTGTGTCATCTCCAGCAAGGGCTGCTTTCACTTCGTCAAATTCCCTGGAACTGTAGCGCTAGGACACCTTTTCTAATTAAACCAACGTGCTGCTCACTGTACATTGCCACGCTTTGTTGCTGGCAGAATAATTGGCAGTATCAATTAGGGTCTAGTCATTGTCTAGCTGTCACACTGGCACACTCCGCCGCTCTCCGGGGCCGTAAGAAACAAAAAGACGTGCGGCTTTACCCGAGTAAAAGCTTCAGGTAGTAATTTTTGAACAAATTAAGCTCCTCGTTAACAGACACTCAAGTTGTTCAAACATCAGCAACTTTGATTTTGTTGCGCCAGTTCTGGAGGCTTCCGGCGAGCTTCCGCTTGATGTCTAATGAAAGTCGGCAGAAACAGGAAGTCGTTGTAGTTTTTGCTTTAATTCTGGCGAGCTATCCTCTCCACTGCAATTTTTAGAAGCAAAACATAAGCAATAAATGTTAAAGATTTTATTCTTTTTCTTCCCTTCTTCAAAATATCCGCCGCCTGGGATGAAGAAGCAATTTCTTGATTTCTTTGTTTCTCTCCTACACGTGTACTGTTGACCTTGAGGAGGAATACTGCTGTGATCATTGTCTCTTTTATTTCCGCCCGTCTAGCATTCTGTGAGAAAATGGGCTGCTGCTCTGAAAGGCAATAAGCAAAGCTTGCTGGGCTGAATATTAGCCGTTATTTGTTTGACCCTCTCGATGTGTAAGTGAGTGAGACACACAAGGAGAAGTGCTTGTTATTTTACACTGTGCTTCACATGTAAAGGAAAAGGAAAAATCAACTGTTTTCGGTGCATGGGTACACAAAGTAATCGTCTTGAAAATGAACTTTTATTTTACACGCATGAGACGGTCTGCAATTTTTATTCAGTCACCTCCAAAACTGGATAGAAACTGTCAAAGGAAAATGTTGTTGAGCTTTATTCTCTTTCCAATTGTCTGTTTAGCAATTTCTTCGTAGTGAACCAAGAGAACAGATTCCTATCGAGCCAGAGCCGGGTCACGTTTTATTTTTCCTCTGGCTGCTCAGCTCTCCCTCTCAGTGGCTCTGCGCTTGTTTGGATTGGTAGCATCCAAAGAAACTTTGTGCCACTAGGCCAATCAGATATGAGGACATGGGATCGTACCGTTATGTGAAAACAGAGAGGGGGGCAGAGGGAGGAATTCATAGAGAATTTTATAAAAAGTAAGAACGTCTGCTTTCGTACCAGAACAAATACATAAAATACAAGGCTTCTCATAAACAAAAGGTTTTATTAGCACACAAATATTCATATTTGCTAAATTAAGCTAAAATATGAAGCCACATAACTTTATTCTACCACATTTTCTAGTGAATGTAAAGGTAAAACTCTGGAAAGCTGAATCCTAAAAAACTGACAAGATGGTTCTAATAAATCCAGTCAAGGTAAAATTAAAAGGCAACTTTATTTTAAAAACCTAAAACTCACTGTTTATATCTTAATCCTAATTATTTTTCCCTACTGTACAACCAATAAAACAAAGGCAAATATATATTCTTGGATCTTCCAGCACAAATTCAAAGAAATTTTGTAATGACATTCCTAAATTTAACTATCAGAGTTTCCAGAGCAACAAAGGAAAATATGCCTGGATAGAGAATTGGCCAAAGTTTTATGAGACATGCAAAGTTGAATACTGCTTGTTGGAAAACAATGGATTCATTCATCTTAAAGCAGATTAACAGTATGATGTGGTTATCTGTTAACCCATGTGTCATCTTTCATTCATTGATTTAATGGTTTCCATGTCTTTAAATATAAAAAAACCTACGCTGAAGCGTTTGTAACCAAAATTATACCAAATGAACTTCATAGACGAATTACTTTTACGACTTAGACAGCAGCTTTTTCCATGTTGGAGAAACTGATTCGACTTCATAAGCAGCCCTTTATTTCCACGTCTGAGCTTTAAATATGCTACATCATATTCTGATTGCTATTATACTGGAATATGAGCCTGTCTAGACACGTCGTAGCTGATTGTACAGTAGCTAATCTAATCACACCTGTCTTCAAGCGCCTCACTTCTGGTAACGTTACTCAGACATGTTCAAAAAAGTAGAAATTCAGCTGACCATGTAGAACCACCTCACAATGAAAGCCATTTCATGACACATTAAAAAAACAACAAAATGAAACACCCAGAACAGGTTTTGTACAACAGGAAGTAAAAGACTGCTGTGTTTTTATAAATCCTTGGCTGTAATGTGAGGAAAGTGGGAAGACATTAACTTTGCAGTGTTAAAACAACTGGTTGCCATGGAGACTAGATGTGGGCTAAAGAAGAGGCGATGCTGACCAAGGTCTCACACTGACAGGTGCTGTTCCCTCCCCAAATACTCTTTGATCTCCAACATCAGAAAAGCAATATTCAATTGCTGTTCCTCCTCTAACGGATTTTTTAAAATCATAATTCATTTTAACATAAAAAAAACATGGCCTGCTGTACCGAGCCAGGTTCTGCTTCTGCTGGAGGTTTCTTCATGTAAAAGGTGAGTTTTTCCTTTCCGCTGTCGCTACATGCATGCTCTGTATGAGGAATTGCTGTAAAGTCAACGACAAGCAATTTCCTGCTGTTGCTAGTTCAGGACGGAGAGACTCCATGACTTCGTCTGTCTTAATTCAATTAACTGGATCAGTTGGAATAATGGATGCATAATTGAATTTAAATACGTTTTTTTACAGTGCGTCAAGACATTTGTTGTGATTTGATGCTTTAAAGATAAATGAAATCAAATTGAATTTTTTACACCTATAAACAGGCCATGACCTGCTAATTCTGGATTCTTTTTAAAGACGCCTCAGGATGTCTCTTTCCCACTCATAAGTTTATTGAGAAAAAGCCTCAAATAAATAATGTGGTTTATTTCACATCTTCCACGAGACAAAAACAAACACAATGTTATTTCCTGACTTCCTGAGCCTTATTTCATGCATTCCAGATAAAGGCAAATGGCATAGTAAAACGCATCAACCCTAAGTAACAACAAACTCGCTTATTGAAAAATGTTCTTCCGGCTGCATTCTCTCCCCTCCATAGGTCACCGCTGAAACATTAGATGCACTTTCCGTACTGATTACAGCTACGCGGCAAACACAGGCGGCTCAAATTCCATCACGCAAATAAATGTCCTTTCAGAATAACAAATGCTTCATCGAGACAGAGAAAATGTGCAATACGCATCCACCGTGGCTAAGATAAATAAGGCCCGTAATGCTATTCTCAACAATGCATTTATACAAATATATATTTATATATAGGAAGTGTCGACATCAGAACAATCTCAATGCACAATTACGGCAAACCATTGTTGATCGAACATGGTCGGGTGCCGACAGCCGTATTGTGTTCCAGGTTGTCGGTGAGCGGTGGTCCGACCCCGCCGCCGCTCGCCCACAGAAACAAACCGCGCTCGATTACACGATACACAATGTCACACATATATTATACACAAAATATGACCGCTTTAATGCCGAACCACTTACTTTATGAAAGCAAAATGGAGCGGCGCTTGATTCCTTCCTTCTTATTTTTTTATTTTTTTTTTCTCCTATAAAATACCTGATTCATACAGCAGCTTAACAGTAAGGTTAACTATTGAAGCGGACTTTTTTCCGTGCGTCACCAAGACCGCATTTATATTCGTTTCCGAACTTTGTTTAGGAGTTGAAACTGATGAATTTGGAAAGGTGAGAACCTGGAAGGAGAGATGCGAAGGAGCGCCGGGCCGCTGCGTTCAAAGGCGGGTCTGTGCGGTGGATCTCTTCAAACGGCATATTTTATTCCGCACACGCAGTCAAATCTGCCTCACAAATATAGAAGCACAGCTGACAAAAAAGTGAGTCATAGAAAATATCAACAGAGAAATAATGCAAATTAATGGATAGTTATTGTTGAGGCTCAAACGATTGCTCAGCTGGCGCTTTGGTAAAGGAAAGCTTTGGATGATTTGTTTGTTTCTCTTGACTTCATACTTTCAAGTTCTCCAGATTTATTCACCAACTTTCATGTCCATACTCCACCTCCTCACATCATCCAACATTTCATACCTCAGGATTTAGACAGATGCACATTTTGCTTCTTAGCTGAAATATTTTGATTAGAGATAAATCATTTAAAAATCGTATTTTATTTAGTTGTATATTAATACATTAAAAATGTTGTATTTATTATGGTTCTTATCTCCATTTATCTCCTGCTTAAGATAAAATAAAAATACTAATATGATCTATTTATGTTTTTGTAATTTCTTAATTGCTTTAGTTTATCCTTTGTGTTTGTTTTTTTGTTTTTTTTTTAGTCATCCAGAGGGACTCAGAGTAAGAGCCGCTGCTCCTCCATGTCGAGAGGAGCCAGTTGAGACTCGGGCATCTGGTCAGGATGCCTCCTGGACACCTCCCTGGTGAGGTGTTCTGGGCATGTCCCACTGGGAGGAGGCCCCGGGGAAGATCCAGGACACGCTGGAGGGACTATGTCTCTCGGCTGGCCTGGGAACGCCTTGGGGTTCCCCCGGAGGAGCTGGAAGAAGTGGCTGGGGAGAGGGAAGTCTGGGCCTCCCTTCTGAAGCTTCTGCCCCCGCGACCTGACCCCGGATAAGCGGAAGAAAATGGATGTATGGATGGATGGATGGAGATGGATGGATGGATGGATGGAGATGGATGGATGGATGGATGGATGGATGGATGGATGGATGGATGGATGGATGGATGGATGGATGGATGGAGATGGATGGATGGATGGATGGATGGATGGATGGATATCCTTTGTATTAGTTGTATAAGTATCATTGTTATATTGGGTTTCAGTTTCTCTTTGCTTTATTTTCAATCTCACCATTATCTCAATCTCAGCTGTTAATCATTTCCTCATTCATCCAACCTGCTCCTCTCCCCACTCACACAATTTGTATTTTTTATTTTTTTACCTTTCCTCCGTAAGCAAACATTACAACAAACATATGTTGCTTTTAGGGATCATATTACCACAATTCCTTCCAGCAGATGAGGATTATTAAAAGAACGACTTTGTGTGATTGAGTCTCAAAGAGCATACTAAAATGCAAACATTTTCCAAACCAGTAAATTCTGGTACAAAACCATCCAACTAACATATTAGAGTGAAATGATCAGAGTTCAGCTCAACAGGCAAATACTTCATGGTATTTACAATGTAAATAAAGTTAACGAGTTCATAACTGAAAATGAATCTGTTCAAATACTCAGTCATTTATACAGCATCTCAACTGGCAGTGCAATTAAGAGATTTTTGTTTTGACTTTTTGAAGTTACACGTTTTGGCAAACTATGCAAGCCTTTTGGGACAAAAGCGTAGTTATTTATTCAGGCTTGCTTTAAATGACCCTTTTGTCTGTAAAGCTGCTGACGTTAATCAGGATTACAGCGGAGACAAGACCAAACGAGCTGAAGGCGCCGACATCACTGCACCCGGCCGGTGCACCTAGTTAGAAAAGCAGAATAATGAAAGACATTGCTATTGAATGCAGTTGAAGTTTGCTGCTCATAAAAGACGTGCTTTTATAATTGTGATGTAAGAATATAATCCTAAAACAAAGGTTAACAAATTGGAGTAAGAAGTGTGTAAATGTTCTTAAAAAACAAAAAAACAAAACAACTTCTCATTAACAAACATGTATGTGCAAATATTTGACTAATTGATTTATTCATAATAGTGCTCACAAACTAAAATACCAGCTAACCAAAGCTGACTAATTAGGAAAGTGCAAGAGTTATGTGATAAAGGTTTTAATTCCTGGTTTAAATATATGGCCTTCCACGACACCATAGCCTGGTAATTGCCTTGATTTTGCCACTTGATTCTCATCTCCCTTCACTATGTCAATGGAATTTCTCCCATTGACCTAAATTCCTCTGGCACCATTTCAACCAGGCCAATCAGCGAACAGAAGAAGTCGTGACTGATGACGCTGAATTGCTCACAGACACAACGAAACAGAACCGGAAATCCACCAATTGGGTCCCCCTACCACCGTCGCCCGCAACAGTGAACCAAGCATCTCGTTCAGC
Source organism: Poecilia mexicana (assembly GCF_051168715.1). Lineage (NCBI taxonomy): Eukaryota > Metazoa > Chordata > Actinopteri > Cyprinodontiformes > Poeciliidae > Poecilia > Poecilia mexicana. The sequence continues at coordinate 27,308,492 of NW_028263375.1, forward strand.
ACGTCTCAATGGAGGATGGTTGCTTACAGCACAAGAAATTACCGGTAAGCTTCACTGCGTTACGTGTGTCACGTCTCCAGCAAGCAATCGTTTCTCCGATGGTCCAGACCCGTTGTACGAAGCAAAGCCTGGAACAAGGGGCTGGTTTTTACCAGGCTAACAAAGCAGAATCAAAATGCAAAATGCACAACAAATTTAGTTGACAATGATCAGTTCCACTCTTCCAAACACCTGTACCCAAGTCACACTGCTTCCCCCATAAGTTACAGCTGGAGGATCCATCAGAGCATCCCAGCAGCTTGATTCTCTGTCAGAAATACCAAATACTCCACCATTTAAACAACTAAGACTACAATCCCAACTGGCCACTCCGGAGGTCATCGGTCGACCACAACAGCCTTAAGAGTCCCAAGGTGACAGACGTAAACCTCCAATATGGTGGCTAAATTCAGCTCACCATTCTTCCGTTTGACTTCAACAATATGCTCAATCTGTGCCTGCAGTTTTGTAATGAGCACAACATTGTTGGCATGAAAGGCCTATAGAAAATCCTAATGCAATCAAGATGATGACTGACATTAAATTTATGGATGTTATTATGACCTTTAAACACAGAGAGCCACAGGCTAATACGTTGGATCAAACCAGCAACAGACTGTGTCCTTCAGTGTCATAAAACATGAACGAGGTCCTACAATCTGTCACTCTGTTCTGGATTCCAGCCTGATAAACACATTGTAGAGACGCCAAAAACAAAGTGACTTCAATGGAAAACCATTTGTCAGTGAGGACCTACAAACAAAGCTTAATGAACTCTTATGCAGACCGCTGAAAGGAATAATGAAGTAAAATGCAAAAGAAATTCAATCCATTACGGAGATATGGGGTTTCTGCACAATATACTCCCAAAGTGTGCTTTTTTTTTTTTTTTTTTACTCTATTGTTTTTACTCTGATAACACTCAAAAGGAAAAAAAAAATCCTTTTTACTCATCCTGTGCTTCGGGTTCCTTTGTAGCAACTTTATAGCTCTTTTACGGACACATGCTCTCAATATTGTGCTCCATCATCCTATTTCTAATCCGTTTAAACCATCAATGTTTGACATGGAATCAGCTCAAATACTATTACAGCCCAACCTTGGATACTAGTAATATAATTTTTGATAGTATAGTGCACCAAGTGCGGTGCGGAGAGATGACCTTCACTTACTGATCCCTCACAATCACCGTAAAAGCAGAGTCTCACTGCAGCGGCATACACGAGATAAGACCAAAACCTCCGTGGCAGAAAAGTAGCAGCTACTATAAAAAAAGAAGAAAAAAAAAAGTTTTCTGGCAACCCTATTTCTAAAATCGAACAATCACCAAGAAGGAGAGATGGCAAAGTTACCAGATTGATTTGTAACTTAGCGATGATTGACACTCAAAAAAATACCATTGTTTTATAATAATAAGCAACCAAAATGTTTGGTTAACGAGTAAAGATTTATCTTTATTGTTAGCTGCCTGATGTGTTTGAAGCTAAAGCTACACTATATAACTTTTATAAACATATGATCTTTACATATTTGTTAAAACTGTCACAAACGTGACAGCTTGCTACGAGACAGATAATTTGCGAAAAGGTCGAGTTACTCTGCCTCTTCCCTGAGCTACTACTGCATCGCTTCCAGCCAAAAACAACCAACCAGAGACAGGAGGAGGGTCTTAGCGCTGTCAATCATTCTTGTGAATGTGCTGCTCAATGTGCTAATTGCAGAGAAACAACTCATCGTCACATGAAAACCGTTTAGCCACTGTCATCGGTGGGCTACTAGCCTTAGCATTCAGGACAGGCTTTGCTATGTCAGCTTTACACAAACCTGTTGCCATAACAACTTAGTCACAACAGATAGCTGACAGAGCAGAGATTACGTTCATGTGTATCAGGATTTAATACTAAAAACACATTTTCCACACAAAGAACAGAACTTTCAGTCCACTACAGTGTCATGTTTTTATGCTTGATGTTTATTTTGCGATTAATAATTAAAGTGTTTGCATGAATTCCAGTGGTGGTTCATTAGCTGATTGCTCTACTTATGATTTGTCAGAGAGTTAATGTGTGGATCGCCTTTTGTTTTTGGTAGCTGAACCGAAACACTGAATTCTGTAGCATGTCTTCATTTTAAGGTTTTCAAAGTCAAGCTAGCATAGCTGACCTACTTCTTACTATTTTTTAAAACTTTTTACTCACCTCTGAAATGTGACATGCTTGGACCTCATCTAGTTGTCAGTGCTGAAAATTAGTAGCAATACATTGCATCACTTTTTCTTTTACATGTCGCATACATTTAAGAGTTGTGTTGATAACCCGACCGCTAAAAGCAATAGCAGTCGTTGTTGGTGAGCAGCTGTTTTGCTCCCCACTAGGTGGAATCTTGTGTTTCATTGCCTTTATGCTCTGTCTTATTGTTTTCATACTGAATTTGTATAAATTCATATTTTCTCATGAATACACACAAAAGATGTTGTAATGGTCATGCTAACTGTGCTAATTGTCAGTGTATGGGGAGATGATTGAAATGAAAGACATAAGATCTAAAATGGGAACTCTATAATCACTTTTACTTTGATTTGAAACTGGAATGACTTGGTTTGGAGAGATTTCTTGGATATTTCTTGTCATGTTGACAAAAAATATGTTTAATGCTCTTCCTCTGGCTTCATATCACTCTCAAAGATAAACCAAAATTATGTTAAATTTGTAAGGCCAGATCAAAGTTTCATAAAAAGCAAGAACTTATGACATTTTTCTCATTTAAGCCACAACTTAAAAATGAGCTGCCATAATCATAACCACGAAAAAACTGAATAAATGTGGGAGTAAGTAAAAAAATGAAAATAATAATAATAACAAAAATGGCATCTCATTAATTTAGAAAAACACATCGATGTTCTGTTGTCGGTTCTCCTGAATAAGGCCCACATAGAAATAATTACAACATCCGTTCCATATTTAAGATTAATGGCAATTGATTTTCCATTTACGGGACCATTAATGCATAAATCACAAGCATTAGAGATGAATTCCCTCAGGAAACCTTAATATCACCCCCGGTAACGCAGCCTATATGCTACACACACACACACACACACGGGCGCACACACACACCTACACACACACACACACACACACACAACAAAAGCCGTCTGACAGTAACACGTCTGCAGACGAGAGCTCTGACAGCAGCCGGGCTCACGTTACAGACGAGCTTCTTTGTATTTTCATATGCATTCACCCATCAAAACAGTACATAAGTACATGACCTGTTTCCATGGCAACTGCACTTGACAAAACCAAGGGTAAATAAAATGTTTAGACAAACACATTAAAAAGGAGGGACTCAGAAACGAAGGTACTTGGACATTCAAAAACAAAACAAAACAAAAAAAGAAAAGTTCAGCCAGCTTGTTTTAGTATTTTAGGTGTGATGCTGCCTGTTTAGAACAATACAAAATACTTTATTTGAATTAGTTTACACGCTGCTACCGAGACCACCCTGTACTCCAACATGTTCACTTAAAAAGTAATAATGTTTCTCTTTTCACGAGCTGCCACACTAGCAGTTAGCTTGACGCTAACCACAGAGCTGCACCTTGTAAAAACGCCTCTGCCTGGCTTCTCTGTCGCTTTGAAAGCTGACCTTGGATACTTGTTTTGCACTTTGCAGGAAAAGATTAGAGGAAATCTTCCTGAAACAGACATTTATTTATTTTTTCTGTTGCTCTGAGAGATCTAGCTCTACTTTGCCTCAGCATATAAAGAGACATTTTCTTAACTGCAATATTGACAGAAAAGGGAAAATGCTTTTTCATGGAGGGGAGGGGGCAGAAGGGATAGATTTATCTATCTTTTTTTCTTTCCTCTATCAAAAGTAGGTCAAAAACGAAAGGATAAGAAAGATGCAGAGTTTTAGTTCCGTGGGAAGAAAATGAATCCGACAAAAATCAAGCTAAACTCTTGGTTCATGTGACCCTCCACTAACTACTACACCTGATTTAATGAAACCAGAAAGAGCTTTGCGTTACTGGGACGTATTTAGGTGGGCAAATAAATAACAATCTGAATCGACTGGTGATTAGAATTACAAAACAGCCTTTTTTCAGTTTTCTAAGCCAGTGGGTTCGTGAAAATTTCCTCCATCAATCTCATTTGGATAAAACAATGTGTGACAGTATTTCACATTGAACTGGACTAAAAGATATGCTCTGTGAACTTTATTCCTTTTTGTTAAAGAGCTTACAAACAATACATTCAATGCAGTTTTAGTTCAAAACCTCGTCAACACTTAGTGACACTTCATAAACATACTTTCAGACCTGAAGTCAAAGTCACCTTGAAGATGCTGTGTGAAGCTGGTAAGACAACATCTAAAGCCCTGTTCAGACGGGATAAGCATTACACGGGAACCCCATGTAGTAAATAAATGACTCTCCTACGTTTTATTGTCCAAATATTACCAACTCTAACCCAGTTTCTGTTTAGCAAATAGAAAGACTTTCTATTTTTCTAAACGGTATAAAACAAGAGAGATTTGGTCTGATTCAACCTGAGACGTGTGTTCTTCTATTCAGTGTATTTCTACTGTATATACCTTGAGCTACTGCAGCTGTCATTAGCCATTCTGCAATCAAGCCAATTATTTCTTTTCAACTAGTTGCCCCTGGTTTCTGCGCTGTAAGACAAGAGCCACAGACGGTACACAGTGAATGAAAGCTCAGCTTGAACGCTGGGAGGGAGATGAAGATAATTGGCCTGTTACATTCAGCGCCTGAAGCCACGCCGTGAATGAAAAGATGGAGTTTTTTTTGTTTTTTTTGTTTGCTCCTACAATAACATTTTTGTTTGCTCCTACAATAACATTTTGACAAGACTACAAATATACATATATCATTTCCTTGGTCTATTCAAGGGCTGGGGAGTTGTTGTTGTTGTTGTTCATTAGCAAAAAATGGAGTTTACAAGAAATCCGGAAGAGTCCTACTGTCGGCAAACACGCATACGTCCGACAACTGTCCGCTGAGGTCAACGCACAAGCAGACGACCGCTGACCCCGCGGTGGAAATGAACGGAAGATGGTACAGATTCTCACATTGCATTGATTAATATTACATAAGTACCAGATGGTTGTGATAAGCAAAATGTTGTCCATCGTAAAAGGCTTGGGATTTTAACACCTTATCTAAAAGTCAAAGATTCAAATTGTCTTTATTCCATTGAAACTTTACCAGGCCGCTACCAAAAACAACAATGGATTGTTCAGTTAATATTAAAGGGGCGGTTGTATGTATTTTCCATGTGCATAGTGGCAAGTAGCAATGTTACCTTCACTTTGCTAACTGCTGCTGCCACTAGTCTGAAGGAGCCGAGTGGGGAGGGAGCGTTATCAGAAGATAACGATCGTACAGTTACCTTGACCACTAAAATATAAACCTGCAGTATTACATGAGGATAAATGCGAGTTTAAATCCAGTATTATTTCCATTTTTTCATTTTTCCTTCCTAAGGGTTCAAAAACGAGCAGATTCTGTCTTGATGTCGACTGCGTGACGTGTCACAAGCAGGTTTTTCAAGCGGCGTGCTCAGCGTCTCATAATGTCATCGGAGGCAACTTCTGTGTGCCAACTCAGAGAAGAGCCTGAGAGACAAGCGGCACCATCACAGAAGTTCTGCCCAGTCGGATTCATCTAGCCTGATGGACTCCTACTTGTGTGTGAAGGCGGGAAAAAAGTATTATATTCCTCCAACCTCTGAATTTGTCCCTGCTTGGTGTCGCTCGATCACATGCAATAATAAAATATGCTGAAGTTTCTAGTTGTGAGGCGATGAAGAGCAAAAGGTTTCTGAGTTCACCAAGACGGTCCGACCAGAGACTCAATCTATTCATTCATTCACTGTATCTAAATAAAGACTGTGAATGTCTAAATGTCTTTCCAAAATGACACAGTAAAAACATTTCAAGCTTTTATTTATTCATGAATGTCCCTGGTTTTTCAACTAGTTATCTTATTTGCTTTATTTGATTGGTTGCTAAACTTACATACCATTTATGGACAGATAAAGGTATTCTTTTAGGTTATTGCTACTTTTATCTCATTATAATACACATAATCAATGACTGTCTCCCAATGTAATACATTATTTAATATCCATAGTGCATTTCCTTTGTAGGCCCAGGGCCGCATGTTTATCGTCACACTAAACAAATGGGAGTTTCTCATCAGAAACCGTGTGGAAAGCAATGTTAGAACAACCAAAAACGTTTGCTTGTCAAGCCCTGAAAAACTGTTTCATTATTTACAGCGCATGCATATTTAACGTGTCCTGTCAAAACTGGAAAAAGTCAGTACGGCTTTGAAAGTCGACCAGCTCGGTGCCATTTTGGAAAGCGTGTTTCTCTCTTTTTATCCCGGTGGCTTCTGGTAGAGAGCGGCAACACGTCCAGCTTTAAGACAAGACTTTACATCCGCTCTACGTCAACAGGACGTAAAAATGTTTTATTGTTGGCTTGTTTTCAGAGTTTGGTTTCTGTTTTCAACCAATTAGAAATGATGAATCAACATCATCATGTCTAATTGAATGATGATTTTGGTGAAGAAAAGTTTAGTCCAGTTTTGACTTGTCCATGTATTTATGGTTGTCTTACTCTAAGGTGGCAAAACTTTGTATTTTCACAAATAGAATAAAGTTTCATAAATCTCAAACTATGTTTTATAGCATTTCTGTCCAGAGTGGAGCAGCGTAGTTGATCAGGTTAAGTCTTTGAATGTTGAATTAGAGATGACTAAGATGCTAACTTGAGCGTTGTTAGCCAAACAGACACTTTGCCAGTTGTAGTATTTTCACATATCCTCCTGACTACCAGTAGTTCATTTTTGTCCTCAGTAGAGGACATTTCTAAACTTGAATGTCTCCCACCCCCTGCATTCTACTGAATTAGTTCCTTTTGGTATCTATAGAGGACATTTAGGGCTTTTCAATGATACCACATGTGAAGGGGTGGGACTTTTGTACGTACCTTTTTCTAATTCATAAAAACGGCGTTCATCAGTAATAACACATTTTATGGGAAGAGACAAAGTAAGTGCATAAAACCTTTTATTACCTTACAAAGACTGTGGGATTTTTTAAAAATGGTGATTGGACAATATTTTTTTTCCTGGTATATAATCCAAAGTCTTTTGTTATCCTGGCATTTTTCCCCACCGAGTACACAAACAGAAGCTACATTTTTTTTCAGAACTTATGTAAATGAGTGTTATGTGTAACACAATAGGCCGGCAGCCCAAGAACTTCTTCTTATGCATCAAAATAAACTTCTTAAAGGGGCAGTATTACGTAAAACCGCCATTTTCTGACCTTTACGTCTTGTTAAAATGTTATTAAAAACATACCTGGACTGCATCATCATTCTTTTATGCATGTTTCAGAAATCCTTTAATCTTTTGTGGCAACCGTTCAGCTCCGTCTCCCAGTTCCTTCAGACTAGCCAGCAGCAATTAGCAAACGTCTGCTGAGCTCATTAAACGAGCTACTTGTCAGTGAAATGCTGGTTAAAGAAAAACAACAAAAAAACATTATTAAAGGGTTAATAGAGGAGCCATGTTGTGATGAGACAGAGGCCCAATTTCAAGATGTTAAATTACAAAATTATATTTGATATATGTAGCATTGTTTTTAACAACTAAAGGCAACTTGACGGCTTCTTGATTGTACTATAAAATGGTATTATATCCTCTAAAACACATAACACATACCTCTTTAAACATAAATTTAACCTTAAACAACATTAGATTTCCGCATGTCAGCAACTACATTCTTACAAGATCTTCACATGGAGAACTTATGCTCTGAGCCTTTATGGAGTCATAAAAAACCTCTGGTGTTTGCTTTCTAAATTCATATTTAATGGGGGAAGGTGTCTGTGACAAAGAATATGAAAACTGAATCAAAAATGAAACATCTGTAATGAGACAAAGACTGACAGGCCGCCTCAAGTCATGACGAGTCAATGATTTTACAGACTCTAACAACTGAAGTAATTGCTTTACTCAGGTGTTCGTCGAGGGAAAAAAAAAATCACGACAGGTAAACATACAATCATGGCCTCCAATCAGAAATACTCATATATTTTGCATTGGAGATTTGACAAGGCCACCTGTTTAAAATGCACCCGCCGTGTTGCCCCTGTGAAAACAACATTAGTCTCGATTTCACAAACACGCTGTTGAGGAGAAAAAAAAAACAAAAAACGATGCGGGCCACTTCCTGCAAGTCGGGCAACAATGATCTTATCGCACGATCTTATGTTAAAATCCTGCTGTTGTTACCATTGGCAGCCTGAGACAGTAGGAAGCTTTGAATACTTTCAACCAGGTAGGATGTTAGTGCATCCCAGAGCGATTCGCTTCACATTCCCGCCCCGTCTCTTTGACATGGATGCAGCTCCCCTGCGCGGCGGAGGGTATTCATAATTCAAAGGTCAAGTTGCGGGGGCTTTTGTATGCATGACGAACAGGAACATTTCTCATTCCAGCTTGTGGAGAGGTGTCCTCTTCTCGTTCTTATGCAAATGATGAGTCGCTTCTTTTTATTTTTTTCCTGGTTTTAATGCGGTACACACTCTGTGCTGTGCGGCAGGATTTGATCTCCTCTCTGGCGTGAAAGTACAACAGCTTGTGACGCGCCGTTCCTCGACGACGGCTTGAAACGCCGACATGAAACCTGCCTCACTGCAATGTGTCTTTGTTTTCACCAGAGGAGCGGATTGCTGTGATCTAAATTTAACCATGTTAATACATTTCAAATGTGTGAGTTTTATTACTCTTGGCGGCGTTAGTAGTAATGTTAAAACAATAATTAGTGTACTTTGCAGCAATTTGCCAAATGTAACACGCAGCGCTGCGTGATTATGCAGTTTTGTTGCCAATTTTCTCTCAAACGTTTGCACTACTTTAAGCGAAATCAACGTTTATTGATTTTATTGGGCTACTCCGACGTTTTTTAAATGTGGAGGAATAAAGCGTAGAAAAACAAATCAGAACAATACGGGGTTGTTGATTTTTTTATGATGATGATGGCTGAGTCGAAATGGAAGACGTCTTGGAGATTATACAATGTAGGTCAAACAGAGAGGGACAGTTACTGACCATTTCTGTTTGCACAATCTTTACTGGGTTCTACTTTATCTTTGTGTCAGGATTCAGTTTCTGGCGACGCTTGATTTTGTGTCTGTTGTCCATTTCCGTCTATCCTTGCCCACGCAAGAACATCCGGGAAACTGAATAGATTTTTATGCAATTTGGCCTTTCATTCACACGTAAACCCCGTTTAATATCACTAAGAACTATTATTTATAAAAAGTCCAACCAAAGTGAAGATTTGAGAGTTCTTCTTGTGTGTGTATATTGGAAACATGAGATTTAGAGGCCCGCGCATTGCAATCTGCGACAAATAATGGAGTGATGACGTCACATATTGTGACGTTGTTTGGCTGTGCTTAATCCCTAACAGGAAGTCAAGTTTGTTTTTGAAGGATTGTGATTGGCTGACATAGGTTTTGGCTTTGCCCTACACTGCCCCCTGTGGGTTTGTTTAAAACAACACTCAGTGGTTTAAGTTAGTGGGTTTGTGTGGATGAACACTTTTCTTTAACCAATCTGGTACGTATGATATTACATACAATACTTTTATAAAGACCTGGTCTTAATTTTTTCATATGTTTGGGTCATTATCCTGGTTTAACATCCAAAGATGATTTTTTTTTGTTATTTACTGGTAGATCAGCAGCAACAACTCATGTTGTTTCAAAGAGTTCAATTTGCCTCTGACAAGGTTCACAATATTTTACCCCTTGTTTTAAAGGAGCAGTATTATGTGTTTTACAGGCACATAGTGCCATTTGACAGTATAATCAAGTAACTATGTTACGTCTAGTTATCATAAAAATGCTATATATTAAACATGAATTAAAAGAAATTTAACGTTCTGATTTAATGCCTTGAAATTGGGCCTCTGTCTCTTTAAAAACTCCTGCTCTTTCTGAAACTCTGCCTTCAGGAAGTCATCACAACATGGCTCCTCTATTTTTACCAGCGTTTCATTGAGTAGTAGCTCCTTAATGAGCTCACCTGGTGTTTGCTAATTGCTGACTAGTCTGAAGGAGCTGAGTGGGACTGGGCTGTTCTGTGAGGCTGGAAGCTTGGAGCCTGTAACTCTAAGGCGGGGCTTGGTCCAACCAGACATTTTGCACAGCTGAATGGTTGCCATGGAGATTAAAGGATTTCTAAAACATCCATAAAAGACTCAAGTCAACACTCCAGGTATGTTTTTGCTGAGGGAATAACATTATAACATGATTTAAAGCTAAAAAAGTTGATTTTCCATAACACTGCTTGATCATCTGTAGCAGGAGAATCAGTAAATGTAGCAAACGCTAACCAAAGCAATACACTCAGGTTATTTAGAGTACTATGTAATTTATTCCTTTTCTGACTTTCTCCCTAATCATTACACGAATTTTCATCTAAGCCAGTCAGACATGATACAAATTACAATCTTAAATCCAATTTTACTGCAGTTGAGATGTTAAATCTCGCAATAATTCCACTTTAAACCACACTCCTGTCTCCAGTGACTGCAAATATCTGCAAACACATAAAGAACAAACAAACAAAAACAAAGACAGAAAACATTGGCCAAGCTAAGCACTGAATCAGTAAACGCTCGGTGCTTTATTTAGTAGTGAGCAGGGTAAGCTATGCTATTTTTCCTCCTGGCACCTTATGACAATGCTGAAAATACAATAAAAAAAAAAAAAGAAGGAGCCTCACCGCCTTGCCTGCGCGCCTCATACATCTTCAGTCATGCGGAAGGCCGTCCGTCAGTTTTACTGCACATTGGCTTCCTCTAAACGCGGCATCGATGACTGATGACCCTAAGTGCAACTAGATAACTACAGCGGGGGATGATAAAAATGTGAGAACACACATCCTAGACAGGAAATTGGCCATTTTTGAGCAATTGGCACAAGGGAGCTGAAGCGACGGAACTCCTTTCACTGCTCACTCCCTCGAAGAGCCGGAGCGGCCCGGTCGTCCACGGTGAGGGAGTTACAGTCCACTGAACGTATTACCGACGTACACAAACTCTTTAGATCTCAATTCTTTTCACCTTAGCCGTCACTTTTGCTTGCGGCCGTGACAGCGGGGAGACAGAGGAAGGGACACGGGAAGGTTTGGAACCAAGCGAACGAAAAGGCGCCGTAAAGACACCAGAACCAGGCATTGGAAAACGACGGCCCGGTGAAATGAGGGCAACGAGGGAAAGGAGGCCGCCTGTAACGAGGGATCGCCGAAGATTAAGGCCGGCTGGAGCATCAGAAGCGACAGGCAGGTGTTTGAAATTAAGAGGTGACTCACCTGTATTTCACAGTCTGCTGAATTGCTAAGTGGCAGTTTCACAGCATTTCGTATCTCTTCTCTTTTTCATCTGATCTTTTAATCTTTTTTTTTCCCCCCTTCAACGATTCGTGATTGATGATGATGACGATCTGGAAAGCCATCGCTGTCGATGAATGACTTGCCCCCTCCACCTGAGTTTCACGGCTTTACGTGTGGCGACCAGAGATCAAGATGACGGATAAAGGAGGAAAAATAAAACATCTGAATGAACAATGCTTGAAATATCAAACAGCTAAAAGCTCATCTGACAAGTTGAGTTCAAATACCAGCACGTTGTTTCCCATTGAGGACTCTGGGTTTAGTAAATACTTTCGGTGATCCTAGAAACCGTTAACTCTGGAGTGTTGAACACAACCGCTTGCCATAGATGTAGTATATTTTCATTTTGTAAACAAAGATTTGAAAATTCTCTGTCGCATCACATTCATGCACTTCTTTGTCGTAGTTGATTAAGTAAAATGTGAAAATGTTTATTTTAATGGCTTTTCAACTGATGTCAATTGGGAGGTGAAACCAACTGCGGCTACGCTGTTCACCTGCGGAAATCCATTTAGAGGAGATAAATAATTCATAAACATGTTGTAAGAAAGTCCTTTGGGTCTAACCTTGAACTATATCCCATCTCAAAACGGAAAACAATTTCTTTGATGATATTGGCTCGTCGTTCTTTAAAACTGAACAGCAAAAACAGAGAAGGACTGTGACTAGCTCTCCTTTCATACTAATGTACTGAGAAAGTCTTTAAAAGGTCTTTATTAGGAATTAGATGGTGGATGTTACCAAATAATAATGTCTACTTCTTTAGTAAAACATTCCACCATGATTTTAGTATGTTCGCCTTTTGAAAATGAGCTGAAATAAATATCAAAAAAGGCTGGAGGAAAGCAGGAAGATAACATAATCTTTAGTAAATCTACATTATACAGATTTCAGTCACAGTGAAAGCCTTGGCATATTTACGTCCACCATTCGCCAGCTCAACCTGCCTCTTTTATGGGCAAACTGGGTCATTTATTCCTAAAATGCATAATTTATCTCTCTGCCTGAAAGTCTATGAGTACCCTCATGAAGTGCTCACATAAATGCAAACCTACAAGTGTCACTGAAAAGGTCAAACTCTAGATTTGTCTTTCTGGAAAGTGATCCCTCTGTACATGGGTCTTCTGCTACCGGTTGTTGATCTGCAGCAACAGTCTCTGTTTACAATGCGGTCCAAGTGGTGTGTTCCTCAGTCTGTGGTGTAAAAGTGAAACGGTCGTTCTTCACAGACATCTGGCACGAAAACATAACGAGGTATTTGGCCAATCTAAGCATTTAGCATGCTGATGTGAGTGAATCTTCATGTGCACAGACAGAGCGACTGCATGACATAGCATGAGGTTATGTCATCTTTGAGTAATGGCTGCTAGATTAACACAGCATATAACTAAATTTTGCAGCAGTTTGTGTGACTTGATTCCACAGGATTTTTTGATGTGATCAACAAGTCGACAGCTGCGTTCTCTTATGTGCGTAAAGTGGAATTACAGAAATTAATTTGTTTAAAGTTAACATGCCATTTTTTTTTTAAAAAAGTGATGTTTTTCAATAAAGCATTTCTGCGATGGCTAGAATAAGGCAGTTTTTCAGCCGTATCAGAATTCGTGTTTTTTTCGCCTCACATGAGTCACGTGATCAACAACCGGATGTTATTACTGGTGGAAAACACGAAGAAGACGACAGAAGGTGGTAGGAGGATGATGGCGCAGTGTGTTTTTTAATGACATATCACTTATTTGTGTGTGAGTTTAATTGGTTTCTTATTTAATGGAAACACTCTCATTGCAAAGTTGTGTTTTTCCTGACAACTTTGCGATGGCACAACTTGCACACATTTGTAGTGGAGACACAGCTAAAGGCAGTCGGAGTTAGCCGGAGTTACTTGTGAAACTTATGACTTTTCTTTGGCATAGGTCCATATTGCATTGTATGCTATCGAAATTGAAATATTATCTTGCTGTATTTATGTATGCATGAATCTGACTAGCCATTCTTTACCTCCATCTAAAAGAAGCCCCCGTTTTAGCAAGCCCATATTTTTACAGCAGGACTCAGTAGGAAAGTCAACCCCTCAAACCATGATGTCAACATCGCTTTCAATATGGGAGGACTAATTATACTGGCGGAAAAAAACAAAACAAAAAAAAAGGGCACTGCCATCAGCATATGCAATTTCCTTGAAAGGACGCACTTGGTCAGCAACATTACTGGAAGGTGACAAAATGACAGCGGCTTAAATGGCAGGATCCAGGCTTCCCCTGCCTAACATTGCCCCAAGCATCATACTGCCCCTTCCAGCTCCGTCCATCTCAACCAATTTAACCAGAGAAATTACACACAGGAAACTGAGCTTGGAAAAGATGTCTTTGGTGAAACACACAGGTCAGGACGACCAACCTGACCCGCTTTTAACTTCGTTCAAAATATGACAGGCTGTGAAAGAGGATTTATTTTTTTTGTTATCTACGAAATAGACTGCAATGGAAGCTCATTGACCTATAGCCACTTTTTAATATGTTTCCTTTTTTTGAGTTTCTAATCATAATACAGTGACTACGTCTAACAAGAGTGCCGAAGATGTGAAAATCAGAAAGTAAAGTTAAAGAAAACACAAGAGGATCGTGTAATGCGTTGGCTACATTTAGGATCCGTTTGTCTTTTGTCTTAATTTTATTAAAGTAGCTGGAGCTGCAGTTGTTGCGACCGAGACACTAAAGACCAATCGCTTCATGTGGGATCCAGCATAGTTTGTACTTTAAAAAAAAAGTCACATTCCTGTTATTTTCTTCTGCTTCTTTAAGCCTCGTCCTTAAACGTCGATAACATTTTAACTTCTTCTGCCAGCACTCCTAAAGTTATGAGCTCTAAGCCAACAGGAGTGGTTCTTCCCAGCGAGTCCTGAGATCACTCCAAACGTGCGTCTTGGAAATAAAGCCTCATCGGTTACCTTGAGAACCCTCCCAGGTAGTAATTGGTGGCCTGCTGGTCCAGGAGATGTGCTGGATCTGCTTACTGCGTGGAAAGTGGGAGGCAGGAGGAGTGAGCTGGGTCCCTTCTGCACCTAATCCACATTTCCTCGCAGCGTTCCCTCCTCAGATGATCAGCCACCTGCAACAACCAACAGGGGAAACTTCACTTACATTTTACTGTGTAAAATCCCCATCCTTACCTTTTAAATTTGATAGATAGCAATATTACAAGACTATTGTTGGTCCTGGGAAAGGAAGCAAAACACAATATTCCTCATAAAGTTTTATACCAATATAGATCGACTGTGTCTTTTAACTAAAATGTTTTGTTTTTGTTTTTCTTTTGCCATCAAGAGAACTTTAATGTGTAACTAAAAAATAAAAATAAAAACCTCTTACACAACCGCTGCCTTCTCTTGGCTCAGTAGAAATCCTCAGGTGTAGTTCAGTACAAAATGTGGCATTACAAAACAAATAAATAAGATTAAGTTGATAATTGGATCCTGATTGTGGAGTCATATTTGCTCGCGGAGCTGCTTACATCACTAAAGAACAAAAATAAAAAGTGAAGGTCCAAGAAGATAACGACCTATAAGATACAAAACACCACAGAGATCACCTTGTTTTTGTTAGTTTTTTTTCCTTCCTGCCTTCAGCAGTTCATCCTGCTAATAAAACTCCCGGCCCAGAAACCGTTTCAATCTCGCACTGAAACAACAGACATGAATCGTGGAACCCTAAACTCTGTACATAAAAACCTTCGCTGCTCTTCGCCTGGCTGTAGTCTTGATTTGCAGGAAGTTGCTGCTTTATTTTAGTTTGTTGCAAGACGTGTTTACTGATAAGAGAAGACTTGAGCAGCTGGTATTAAGTCTAAGAGTTAAAGCCAGAACACAACCGACACAATTAGAGAAGCAAAAATGCTCCATGGTGATGACTGCTGCAGTGTTATGAAGGTTTTTTTTTATAGCTTGTGAATGAAAAACCCTCCTTGCAACAGATTACAGCAGTATTTCAGACTTCTGGGTTTCATGTCCTTACTTCCCCGTCTGAAATAACCACAGGCTTCATTTCCCTCTCTGCTGGGGAGAGACGATCAGCCTTCAGAATTGGATGAGAACTCTCTCTGGAGGCTCGGGGACGCCCGAGTTAATTTGTTCCTTCATTACATGAAATAAATCTCTAAATAGATGCCGGTGATCTTATTAATATTCACATTTCGAATCGCTTTTCTTTTTCTTTTTTTATCTGCTGCAATATTTTACATTTATTCGCACTCACAGGAATACCTGATGACAGAGTCGGTTCATAATTATTGATGCGTCGGATCAAAAAAAAAGAAAAAAAAACCTCGTAGAATTCACTGCATCAAATTATCATGAAAGCTAAGCCGTGATTATCAGCACAGAGTCCGACGGAGTGAGAAGCCAGGCACGGTCAAATGAGTTGGCAATTCTTTTTTTTTTTTTTTTTTGATCTTGTACATTCTGACAGACACATGGAGCCGGATGATACATTTAAATCAGAGGAGACGCAGCTTCCCTTTGATTTCCTGGCTGGGGAAAAAAGTCAGACGGCGGATCCAAGGCGACGCGTTTGAATGTATGCGCTGCTGTAATTCATCTGCAACGTGATTGGCTGAAACAGAGACACGTTGATGTCCCTCGGGGAGCGACGATCTGCGATTCGACGGCCTCAGTACGGGCGAGGTCGCTTTAAAATATGACACAGCTAAAAGAGTAGTTGCCCAAATTACACCGCAAAAATATTTATAACTCGCACTTTTGACAGATTACTACGGAAGACAATTAAGAACAAAAACAATTTTTTTCAGAATTATGACTTTTTTTGAAGGATTAAAGAGGAAAAAAACACAAACTTTGTGCAACATTATTGAAATGTCATTAGTTAAAGTCATGATTTTGAGGGAAAAAGACAGAATTTGAAGAAAAAAAAAGTTAGAATTGTGAGATTTTTTTTTTGTAGTGGCCTAATCCTCTTCCGTAGATCACATCCTCAAACTGTATGTAACTTTGTTGAGATTTCATATGACAGACTAGCACAGAGTAGCAAATAAACATTAACTCAGGGAAATCCAGTAAGGATTGGTCATAACCGTTCACAGAGGGAATACATGATTGAGATTTAATGAACCTAACAAATTGCCAGAGGTGCACATTTTTCAATATTAGCTGAGGATTTAATCATATTTCTATGAGTGCAGTGTTCAAAGCTCTGGGGAAAACTTGCAGGGTTGTTCTAAACTTTAAAATGAACATGAGGACGCAGCTCTTAATTTACATCCATCTGTTGTCTATACCGTGCTTATATTTGCAGAGTGTTTGTGCCTATTGACAGCAGTCATTGGGTGAAATGCAGGGTAACTGGGCAAGTTGCCAGTCCATCACAGGGCAAATAGAGACACACAACTGTTAATATGAAAAAACAAATAATGAATTGAACAATGCCTGATTAAATCTACCTGGTATGTTGAAATAAAAGAATAAGACTATTATCTTATTCTTAAAACGACAATACTAACATCCACACTTTTTTTTGGCAGGAATCTTAAAAAAATAAAAATAAAAATAGAAAAACATAAACTGATGTCTCACTCTGTTGTGTTTTACCTTACCATGTATGAAGGCACTCTCCTTTTTCTATATATAGTGTTTGGACTAGGTTGAGGTGCATTTCTCAAAGCTGCAATGGAAACACTTTTTTCACACTAGTCACATGATCAACAACTGGATGTTACTGCTGGTGGAAATGACGAAGACGACAACAGGAAGTGTTAGGAGGAGGACGGCGCAGCGCGTTTTTTAAATGACTTATCGAGTGGACAAACTTATTCATGTGTTTTGAATTTCGTTTCTTATTTAATGGAAACACCACGATTATGAAGTTGTGGTTGTTTGACATTAGAGGAGTACTGATAAAGTTTTGCACACGTTTGTAATGTTCAATGTCTGATCATCTTCACCACGTCTAGACGTGCGTATAATAGCTGCTGCAATGTGATTGGCCAGTTCCCTTTTTCTAAGCAGCCATTTAACAGGTGTAACTACAACGTGGTTACAGAGCACATATGACAAAATTAGTTTTAGCCTGTGCTAAACTGAGTATTCTGCAGTATCATATTCGTAAAAACATTATACTTTATGACATCTTATCTTCATGCAACAGTAAAATATAGATATTCATTAGTTTGTCCAAAAAGTCATTTCTTTGTTGCTTTACGGTTTAGCTGGAGTCAACCACTGGCCATTTAAAGGCCTCTACCTTGATATTATTTGCCGTTTTGTGATTTTCTTTTCAGCACACAGAGCTCTTGAAGTGAAATCCAGCCCTGTCCACTTCACATCCAAACGTGCCTCCGGCTGTTCCGGCTGCAGGCAATCGGCCCTATTGTTTCCTCGCTTTGAAACCCTTCACAGTGGGCTTCACAAAAAATCATTCCCGCCACTTTGTCACATATACGGGACCTCGGGGAATATCGCTCTTAACGCCGCTGCCTTCCGCCTCAGCATGCAGAAGCAGACGCCACATGTTGTCTGTGAAGTATAGCCGAGACTCAGAAGGCATCAAGGACACTCGAGTGACATAATTGTGAAGTCAGGGGTGTGTGTGTGTGTGTGTGTGTGTGTGTGCGTGTGTGTGTGTGGAGGGTATAGGGGTTAGCAGGTATTACAGTGTAAGATGAAAATCAGCAAGCTCTCCTTGAAAAACCTTGACATAATCACAGCTTAAACCTGAGGCACATTTTCACACCTGGCAGGAAAAACGGATCCCAGAAAACATGGAGGAGTCATTGATAAACAGAATCTGCAAATTGTAAATGAAATAAAAAAAAAAAAAAAGAAAGGAAACTAGCACATGATGGAAGATGGGGGAGGTTATGTAAGGCTCCAACTGGTAAGCTTGACAGGAAAGCAATTTAAGGGGTGAGGAAGTGATTTAATAAAGGAGATCCAGTTCAGCAAATGTATGCAAAGGTGGATTATGAATCAACAGCAGCTTGTGCGCAAGAAAAAAAAATAAAAATAAAAAAAAAACCTGGTAAATTTCGACGGTGTGCCGGCCTGATTTTTACAAATCATCTCCGTGAGAAGAAGCATTTGCCACTGATAGGTGGGGACTTTCATTTTTACCCCCCTGTGTTTGTGACAAGATTAGGCTATCTCTCCACGCGCACATGTATGACTGACTCCTTGGGGCTTCTTGTACGCCCTCCCTCCGTCCCAAGGCAGGAAGCATTTCTATTTTCAATGCGATTAGCTCTCACCACAAGCCATCTGACAGGCAAAAGCATCACCCACATGGCACTCCCCCCTCCAGGGCATCTAGCAGAACTTATCATAGCCGCAGTGACTAACAGGCATCCCAGGGAGCGAGCCTTACAGTAGGACTCACTGTGGGGAACGCAGCTTCACCCTTTGTTATTGTTCAGTCATCTTTATATGGAACGCTTTCCACATAGATGCCAATTTAACTTGGTCTTTGATTCTTTTTTTTTTTGGGAACTCCAAATAAATATGTAGTTTGGAACAGAGTTGGATCTAACAATGAATTTTGGTTAGTCTTTTAATTCTGTCGTCAATTATGAGCGACTCTGTGTTCAGTCGGTTTCTTTCCACCGATGCCGACTTTGAACAGTAACACTTTTACAAGGGACACTTTTAGCACCAGCTGGAATTAAAACAATCTTTAATACCCAAACCCGTGTTGACTAGCTTTTCTCTGTAACCACGTTCGTTGTGCCATTTGGGGAATTCTGGTCGAAGGAGGAAGTTTTCTTTCCCCCGTTGGCGTGCACAATGGCTTCGAGGTGCCTCTTAGCAAGTCGCTTAGCCTTAACTGCACTGTTGGGACTAACTGTGCAGTATGTGGTAGGAAAGTAGGGTTGTAGATTTGCAAAAATGGGAAGTGATTACATTAATTGAATATGGTGGGATGTTACAGGGAAAAACAGGAATGAATTAAACTGTTGCGAAGCTCGTCAGAAAACGTTCTATTGCCTGGGTTTAAACGTGAGGAAACATCACAGCGTCACAGGTTGGTGTATAAAATATGTATTGATTGTAAGTTGTGGTACTCATAGTACAAACTCAACAGTTCCCAATGCAGTAGGAAGAAAATAATACAACTTGCTTGTTTTATTGTTTTTTTTTCATACCAAACTACCCTCTTACCATCCTGCAATGAAGGCTAATTGCTCTTTATATTGCATATTAATGCTCCCAATGTTAGATATGATTTTTAGCTGAATTAAAGAAAAAGTAGGTTAAACTTCCCTGCCACTCAAAGCTTGTGGCATCCCAAGGTGAGGGAGTCTTTATCAATGCAGACAGATCATCTGCATAGCGCAGCAGGACCAAATTATCGGGCAATTGCCGTAACATTTGTGCACTTAAATTCTCTAGCAGTCGAACATTTTTGTTTTGGTTGTATTTTCCCAGAATGCCCTGCTCTGTAGTCCACTTCCTGCTTTTAGTTTTTGTCACATTTGGCATTCCACTCCCTTATTCTGTTTGTTTATATATCAAGCACTTGGTGTTTTTTCCTTTCCTGGTTTTTGGACCCTTTTTAAGTCACAGTTGCACAAATTAAAGACACAACCTCTTCTTGTCACTTCCTACAAGTCGACCTGCCAAGACCACATGCCATGTTTGCTTCCAAAAGACAAAAGAAGCAGGTGAAATTGTAAAAACCAGACTGTAAAATGAATCCTATGGTGGAACGGTGGCAGCTGTGGTTGCATTGTGATTGTCGATTTCACGGTTAAAACTGAGGCTGGAGTCAGTGGTTTACTGTAAAAAGTTTAAGGAAGAAAAAAAAAGAACATGAAAACAACCTATTAAATGTACAAACTGAAAATGTGCAAATTTCAGTTTGTTCTGATTCATTTATTTACAGCAACTTCGCATCAAATCAACAGGAAGATTTGCGGGGGGCTAAAGGTCTGATTCCAGCCTCATGCAGGCTGCTTCAGTGCATTCGATTCTTCAATAATAAACATAATTGTTATCAGCCGCCTGAGATTCGACTGATCAAAATATTTCTCAGATAAGCCGGACACTGAAAGATCATCGTTTCCCTCTGTTCACATCCACAGACCTGCTGTCTGTCACATCAACATGTCTCACTTGTTATGCAATCCAGGATTAACCTTTGTGGCTCATTACAGTTATACTTCTACCTCAGGAGGTGGATCAGCAACGTAGCATCGGTTGGTCATCGTCAACGCTTCACCTCAGGATCTCTTGTTGATTAAAATAGATAAACCAGGAAGCAGAAAGATTGGAAGAGTGCTTTTGAGACGACCTGCATTCAGATCTACAGGGTTGGCCATAAGTTTCCATAGATAGGAGAATCTAAAATGTATATTTCTTTTATATTTCAGATACCCAAGAAGATGCGTTTGACAAAATAGCAAAGAATTGAAATTATTCTGACGGCTGGATCGGGAAGCAGTTGCATGGCTGCACGAAACTTGAACAGAAAACAAGTAACGAGCATCACACACACACACACGCACACGCACACACACACACGCACACGCACACACACACACAACACTGTGGCAAAACCTGTTTGCAAGTTTCAGAAAACTGGAAATGTTGCAGATCAACCACGAAGTGATCCAAGACGTGGAGCGATAACAGAGAGTCTCATAAAAATAAAAACGTTCGTCCAATATAAAATGTTTATTTTTTCTATGCATGGAAACTTTTGGCCCACCCTGTACATTAATTAAATTAGGCCAAGCCTAAATTTAATAATTTAATAGTTGATGACTTGATTGATTACTTGATAGTCGACCATAATGGTAAGAACTGCAATCACAACGATGCCCTATGCAGCAGGTCCTCCTCTGCCTCTCACCATGTGACTTAGCATGCAGACCAAGTTCAGAGTTTGCAGGCCGGTTCTTACTTCTTAAAGATGTTACTACTGCAGTGCATTTACCCCACGTCTGGTGGTCTACCACCCAGCCTCCACATGGCCCCACCTCAGCCTATACAGACTCCTCCCTGCGTCCTGTTAGCTCAGCATCCCTTTCAGTCGGGACTCGTATAATTTACGCCTTTCAGAGCATCTTTCACCAAAAACACAGGCAGCAATCTTGTTAGAATTTTTTTTTTAAAAAGTCACAAACAATTTATCACACTTGTACTGTAAGGTATGGCATTTCAAGGGTTAAATGAGGAAATGGTGTTTGGGGGGGGGGGGGGGGGGAGCTTCCCTATTCAGAAAGAATTTCCATCCATTGACTGGATGAAGCCTTTCTCCGCAGACACAAACTGAATCAGACGCTGAATGGGAGCTATAATTACTGTCTCTTCTCACGTTACACCCGCCCATTGTCACAGCCGAGCTGCCAGTAAACAATGGCCGTGTTCTGATGAAGTGTCTGGACCAAAATGCTTCACCAGTCCATCCGTTTGAAATGTTCAGTCCGGTTCCAACACAGAGTCGCTCAAGTACTTTATGCAGGAACCGAGGTGGCAACAGGGGACCGATGGTGATCCACAGCCACGACCCAGAACCGTTTCGTAAAATAGCCTGATGTTAAAATTGATTGCAAAATCCATAGAAGTCGTTCACAAAGCATCTTTCAAAGCATGGCATCATTTTTCTGCTTAGGGTAAACGACATGCCATCATTTTTATTTTTTTTTTATGAACAAAATATAATTTCAGGGACTTTGCAGGGCTTTGTGATTGGATCACATTAGTCAGTCAAAGTTTTGCTGTGATCTTTCACATCCAGTTCGTCACCCTCTCCGTTTTACTCATAGCGTTTATGCTAATTGTTTCTAGCCACTGAGCTGTCTGCTGCTGCTTCAGATGAATGACTGTCGAGATAAACGCACGGTCAGTCGTCCACATACACACAGCGACGTCTCCTGGTTTTTAACCGCCATCGACTCAGGACAGCAGGTACAAAGCCCTTGATTCATTTTAAGTGCAACTTCAGAAGATGATTTAAGCGTTATGGATCTCAAACCGCGGTACAAGTACCTCTGGTAGTTGCTGCCTTTAGTGGCACTCAAAATACATTTTGGTGTCAATTATTTTCAAAGTTAAATGCAAATGAATGAACTGTGATGTGGAGCTACTGAGCATCAACAGCCAAAGAGGAGAAGATGTTCAAGCATCTTTGCTCGTCGGAAACTGACGAAAGAGAAGTGAAAGGGAAAAGATTTAGAGAATTTCCAGCTTAAACTGGAGCAATCAGCAGATGACCAGAACACGGACCACTGGATTTTAATCATGTTCCCAGTTCAAGGTTTGAAAACCAGCAGGATGTTTTACTTGATATGCTCTTTGCCAAAGCTAATTTAGCTTAGCAACACAAGCCAATAAGAGTTTCTGTGCAATTAATACTTTGTAATTTCATACGGCAGCAGCATAATCAAAAGTACAGATGAATTACTTTATTACAGTTTTTTTTTCTTTGCTACAGATATTTCCACGTTTTATATTCATGTCAGCCATGTTTGATTTTTGAAGTGAGTTTGTAGGATGTCCTCAAAATACTGAGTCCTGGAGGCATTTCTGGCCATTTTTTCCAAATTAAAACCCAAACATTTCAGCTCATGAGTGGAACAAGCTCCCATGCAGTTTCAGTGGATAACAGGTTTCTTGCCTTGATTTTATGAGATAACGCATAAACATATTTACTGCAGTAGAGCTTGACACAAAAAGTCAGAGAGCCACTGATTTAAAACCGTTTTCTAACATTTCTTTTGTCCTGATGTTTTATAAAACAAAGTACTGGAAAACTACTAAAAACTGTTGTTATTTATAGACCAAACAAAGCTGCTTTTGATTGATAGTGTGTGTTTACACCAAACTAACATGGAATACATTGATTTTATATATATATATATATATATATATATATATATATATATATATATATATATATATATAAATAAATCTGTTATAGTATATTAGCAAGGAATTGCCTACTACTTCCAATGTTCATGTTTGTTTTCTGTTCTGTTTTTCAATGAGGGCGTGTCACATTTATCAGGTTATGTGTGGCAGGAGCTTTAGGGCATTAACTTTTTTTCACTATTGTACCCAATGTGTTCAAAAACTAAACAGCGACATGGACTGAAGGACAAACACTCTTGCTCTGAAATGGTCGCAGTAAAAAGCATTTAGGTAAAGTTGGTGTTTTGTAAGCAATACATTTCTGAAAGCGTTTTAATGGGATCTGCTCAAAAGACAACCCCTTGACACGAGTCATCTCGTTTCCCAAAGAGGGTCCCACACATTGTGCATAACAAAGCACTTATAAACAAGATTACATAAGACTAAAAACAAACAGAAAAAGGCAGCAGCACACGGTTAGATTTCCACCCACACTTCAACACAAAAGCTTGAATGCATCCATTAATTTAGCAAAACTTAATAGCATTCAAAGAAAAATAAACACAAAACAGGTTTTGCATATCATTATAAGCGTATAATTATATATAATTCTCACAGCTTTTTGCGGCTTCGCTTCTACAGATTTAAAACATTACTCAGTCATTCCACCGTTAAACGAGATGCCTGGATTTCGTTTGCATGTGTGTATTTGGTTGATAACGGCGTCTGGGGGTAAATTTCATGTCAATATTCTCATTAAAACACATTAATTGGGGGAAAACATCGATCCACTCAATAGTTATCATCCGTATTTGCAAGGCAAACAGCTTGTGATGACAAAACGAGCTCCTCACAGATGTTCTGCCGTCGCATCACATTTCAGCAGACACATCTACACCCCATGCTTCGGTGAACTCACAACTGTATCAGGATTTCATCACATTGCTTTTTCTCTGTCACTTTTTGTTTTGTTTACTTCTGTTGTGGCAGAAAATAGCTGGTTCCAGCAGCCATTTTGCCACATCTTCAAATTACAGCCTTGTCTCCCCGCATTATTGTCCGGGTTCTGCAATATAAACAGTTTGCCGTTTCTTGCACATCGAATAGCTAAATTACACACATGTTGCGTTGTTGTATTTGCTCTACTGATTAGCGGAGCTGCTGGATGTGATTCTGTTGTTGAAGTCCATACAGAAGCTTCAGCAGTCAGGGTTCTGCTTCTCGGCTGCACTTGATTAATAATTTGATTATTAACTCTGACATGAAATTTTGCTTACAGGGATGTCAAAATCCATTTTCTTTATGGTTTTGATTGTGTAGTTTTTATTTTTGCTTTATTTATTGGTTTTGGTGTTTTATTTTGTATATTTACACAACATTCTAGTTACAGTGTTAATTGTTCTTTACAACATTAAAGTCTATTAGCCTTTGAGAAAGTGAAGGTGCATTTTTAAGCCATCATCAATATATTACTTGAAAATGTTCTCAAAAGAACAATATTATCATTTATCGCAATGATTACTGGGATAAAACGTGTTATCGTGACAGGCTTTCTCCTCTCTATTAACGAGTCGATTGCGACACAATCTATTCATCACCTAAAGCCAAACGGTGAAATCTGGCCTTCGACCGCAGCTCTGGAAAAATCTGTTGACCTAGTCAAAATCCAGACCACAACGTGACGGCGCTTTGTCAGAAACTAAAAGGACAAATTCCTGCAAACTTAACTGAACTGAAGTATCACTGGAAAAGACAGGGGAGCAAAAAGCAGCAATGTGAGAGACTGTTAAAATCATAAATCAACCAAAAATGGTTTTTTTGTGTGTTTTTTTCTCAATGTTGTAAAATCTTAGTTCTAGCCAAGTTGCTATCATGACTATTGATTTTCATGGAAAACCGTCTTTTTACAGTCGCTGTTTGTAATCAGCGTGGCTCTTGTTAGGGCTCCGGTCAATGCAGAGACACAGTTTGTGTATCTAATCTACTGAACACACTGTTTCATGACACATTCAGTACCACAGTCTGTGTGAATAAACAATTATTAGCTTCATGTTTACATTTTGTGCTTAGATTTCACTCCCACTTGGACTTTGGATGCTATAAAACCAACATATGAACATGTATCTCTGCAATTGCTCTGTCAAGCATAAAGCTCTAACTTTAAGCTTGATAAAAAAAAATAAAAAAAAACCTCTATGGGACAATCAATGCACACTCTGAAACTTCTCCAAGCTGATGTGCACAAATGTTTTATGAGTTTTACACTGAATCCCTGCCTTGTGTAAAATCTTAAAGGCTGTTTTGCAAACTGTCGTATTGTTTTCCCGTCATTAAATTAGCAGCAAGCTGCAAATAACACGAATGTTTGTGAATCGGACTTGAACTGCAGTGCATTCATGCCTGTTTTACTCCACTAAGCTTAGGTGAGTAAGGCAAAATTTAACACCCTAATCGAATTAAGCATTCCTCATTTTTATCATCAACTCGCGGGCCTCTGTTATAATTAGTTGTGGGGCTTTAAATAACACACGTGCGTTTAAGTGCGAAAACACAAGCCAATAGACTAACCGAAGTTAACCTCCCACGAGACGACTTAAAAAACTTTTGACCTGCAAAAGTAATTACGTTCTCCCTGAGCCCTTGTTTTCCATGGTTCACATCTCCTGCCCCCTACTAGCCTCAAGAAGAACTCTGAACTCATTTTTGCGACTTAATTCGAAAGCACAATACAATCAGGGTAATTAGGGGAGCATACAAAAGTTCGGGTGGCCGCCAGACTTAAAGAGTCACCGGGGAGAAAGATGCTAAAAACACGGATCGGCCTGTTTGTGTCTTTAATCGAAAAGCACCACTTTTTACGGGAGCTAATGAGAGAGTCCTGCAGCGGGAAAACTTTAATTAGTGCAAACAGAATCAATTACTCATTTGTGTATCGCAATTAAAAAAACCATATACTCATAATTTGGCCTTTTGTTTCATTTTGTTTTCCTTAAATTGGGGAGCGTCTCCATATGTTGCTGTAGTGGCCATATAAAATCAATATGCCATCAGATTTACTTCATTATTTGTCAACCTCTTATCTGTGCCAATTTTAATAATGTATTTTTTTTATCTGTCTAAAGCAAATCTATTTTCTTTTTTTTTACAGCAATATAATCATTGTACTAAACAATGCAACAGCAATTTCCTCAGGTTATGTTGTAAACATAAGAGTGAAAAGAGGCTCCAAACCAGCAAACACTGTTACATGTCAGATCAGTGGTTATCAAAGTTTGTGGTGGCAACTCCAGGCCTCGGTTACTTGGTTTCCATAGTGATGCACAACAAACAACAGGGCTGCAAATAAAGATGCTGTGAAAACATTAGTGCCTGGAATTGGAGAATTTTCAGATTTGCCTTCTGGCTCGAAATGCAAAAATCGAACCTTTCGCTGTCCTGGGAAGCACTAGCAGGCTGCCGTCCAACACTCTTCAGTGCAAATGTTACTGTCAGAAGAACACTCAATGTTAGCTCATGTTAGCGTAGCGCAGTGTATTGATGTAGAAAGTGGTTTATGGTAAAAATGTGCTTTTCTACTAGCTGCCTCCACAGAGAACCAGACCTCCTGGTCCTGAGGTTTTCCTACCTTCTCTATTTAACACGTTTGCTGTTTTGGTTGTCTGGTTGTTTCATGCTATACGAATATTTGGCATCATGAAATTAAATGCAAAGAACTTGAAATTTAAAACACTAAAATGATTTTTACTGTGACAGTATTACCACTACGATGATTGCAATGTGACATAATATGCAGCACTATTTATAGCTTCACTCTGGCACTAAAATAAAGGGCTGATTCAGAATGTGTTGTTTGATTCATTTTGAACGTATCTGATTAACGAAAATATATATTTTTTTCCCACCAGTTTTTATGACTCGGCTTATGCAGCGCAGCACGTCAGGCCAGAGCGCGAGCTCGAAAGAATAGAGTTGGGCAGTATGGACAAAAAAATATATTACAATATCATCAGTGTGCATGTTAAAAATTTTTGACAAATCACAATACATTTTCAAATTAACAATGGAGTTTCTAAGATAGCATCTTTTTTACTATATATCATTAACAAATGACATTTATTTTTAGAAAAATCACAATCAATTAAAAAACATAATCAAGCGTTGTGGAACGTTACGGGTTCTACTTTCTGAAGTAGTAACGCCATTTTTTGAGCACAAGCACAAAATAATGTAAACAACTTTTACACTGCTGGTTGCAATTCGTTGTCCATGAGAAAAAGAAAAAAAAAAAAGACTTGACAGTGGCTCCCTTATTGAAATTAAAACCTTAACGTTATTGTTTTCTGTTCTCCGACACAATAATGTCATAATGCTGTCGGTGTTGGTTGCTCTGTTTTTGAGCCACCACAATAAATAAAAGTTTAACATGCAGTCGGTCTACTGGTTGGTTAGAATCGCGGGAAAAGATCCCCGAGTGACTTTACACTTGGGATCAACTTTATATCCGTTTTAATTCGTTGCGGCTCGTTATCGCCAAACCCACAGACGCGTCTGCTCAAAATGTTTTGGTCTGGACGGGGAAACTGTGCTCCGTTTGCCGCTGACCTGTGGACCTGCGGCTCAGTCATGAATATTTACGACCTCACCGGGAGGCCATGGAGACTCATTATAACGCCAGGCTATTATTTCAGGCCTATCGTTGTTTGAACAATGTAATCACTCATGCTCTCAAATTGGAAAACTAATGAAATTGTAATCTTGGGATAAAATGATAATCTTACCGTGAGTTTGACTAATCTAGTATGTGGAAAAAGTGAAGAAAGAGTCCAAAGCAGAAGAAAGAGCAGAGACTCTTATGAACTGTTTATTTCATTTTGTGTTTTTTTTGTTGTTTTTTTTTTCAGATGGATATAACCGATATGGGTCCAGAGAATTTTTGTCTGGATAAATGAGTATTCTTTCAAAACACGTATTAAAGAAACTCATCAAATTCAAGCATTTACACACAAAGTAGTATTTTTATCTTTACTTTTGTAGCAGACAGATTAACTCACATGCTGTGGAAAACGCCGTCTCTAAATGGGAATGCACCGATTCACTTTTTTACATTTCCGATAACGATATCTGAGGTATCGGCTGATACAAATCCAATACACAAAAAACTGAGCCGAACTGACTTAAAATGTTTCTTCTTTTTAAGCATTGACATACTGAATTATACATTTATTGGATAATTCTGCACCAGCACAGCACATTTATAAACACCAGCAGCTTCACGAGCTCGATCAAAACAACTTTAATTTGTTCAGTCAGTGGAACTAGGAGTAGAACAGCCGACATAAAATCGATAATAAAGTTCATTTCAAAAACCTGTTTTGGTTCAGAAAAAGCAATTATATCCTAAATATAATGTAAAATAATTAATAAAGCTCTGAGAACTAAGCACAGAATTAGACTGAGTAGATCTTATGGATTGGGCACAACGTCACTGATACCCAATGGAGAATATTTTTCAGTACCGGAACCGACGGGTATTACTGTCAGATCGGTGCATCTCTATTTATTTATAATGCTACATTTCAGATTGTCAGTTAATGTAATGTTAATTTATCTCACTAAATCAATTCAAAAAGTGAACCTCACATCATAGATACACTAGACTGACACCTTTATAAATGTATTAATTTATTTCTAGTCATTTTGTTGAGTGGCACACTGCTGCTTAAGTTTAGAAAGTCACAACATGAAAAAACAAAAAGACCAATAAAAATAGATTTTGAGTACAGAATGCTTTGTGACAGAAATGTCATGTTGGGGAGGAGAAGCTGCAACAAGTCGTGACTGGTGATTCACATCAGTGACCTGTTAAGGATAACAGAAAGTCAGGTGGAAGGAAAAAGTGTGGCACAATAATGTACAAAAGCAGCAGGATTACCAACAGGTTTAGGAAGACTGTTAAGCAAAGCTTATTTATGAGTTTAGGAAAAGAGTCACAAGACCCAGACTGCCCCAGGAGCCGGTGCCTCGGGAGTGGCAACACGACGACAAGCTCAGGAGATGAGTTATAGATGTTCCTTTCCTTCTTAAAAGCTTCTTCTGAACCAACGACCACTTCAGAAGGCTCTCACACGCTAAGCAAGGGGAGAAAACATACCGTCACTCAGTGGGGTTTAAAGTTTTCAGAAGCACGTAAATGTTTAATTTTCTGTCGGAGTGCAGAGGCACAGGATCTGAGCTGCTTAAGGTCCTGAGTGGACTTTCCACAGACACTCATGATTTGGTAAACAATCTCTTCTCCGTCTACTGTGAGGTTCTGGCTTCCCCCTGCATCATGAGCAGCTGTTTGCTAAAAAAGGAGGTAATTATGGAGCTATTGTCATTATATCTAATCATCTAAAGCTGCAGGATTAACTTTCATTAAAAATTAGTTTTATTTTTGTTTTTGTTTTTTTACATATTTGTTGAAACAGTTACTATGCCGTGACAGTGGAAAACCAGCCAAGAAATCTGTGAAAAAAATTGAGCTCCTCTGCCTTTCCTAACCGTTCCCTGTGCTAACTGAAAACAACCAATTAGAGCCAGGAGGCGGGTCTTAGCGCTGTCAATCAAGCTTGCATACATTCTGATCACACGCTCCACATTTCTCTCTGCTGCACTACAGCTGGTTCACCACAACTGAAATGTGAATGCTAAGCTAGTTAGCATAGCCACCAATGACGGCAGATAAGTCTTTCCTCAGATAATCTGTCTCAATTTATATCGTCACAACATGTTGACAGTTTTAACAAATATGTAAAAAAAAAAAACAAAAAAAAAAACATGTTTTAAAAAATGTAAATAATGTAGCTTTAATTCAAACTCAAACTAAAAATGAAAATATTTTAATTCTAAGACAAATATCTCCTAAATAATTCATTCTTTAGGTTAAGTTTTCAATGTCCCGTTTGGTGAGTCTAAAGTGAGAAAGAAAAAATAAAAACTGTAAACCAATTCAGTTGCGCTGAACGAACTGAAGATTGAATTGAATTAAATTAATGATGAAAATGGACTCTTCTTTTTTATAACTCAACAGCTTTTAGGTTGCAATAAATTAGAAACACGCCCATCATCTTAAATATGAAGTTCAAATCAACAGAAAGGAAAATAAGAACAACAGAAGTAAGAACAGCAGATGCACTGAAAAGACTTAAGATTCAGTGAAAATGCTGCCAAAAGAAGTTGAGCTTTTTCTGTGAGTGCTTGGAAAATTGAGATAAAGAAAAACTGGAGTGGCGTTTTAGGGTCTTAAGATTAATGGCAAATGCAAATTTGTGGTTCTGTAAGGCGTCCAGCGTCATCGAGCTGGCTAAGACTCAGAAGTATAAATGGTAAAACTTTGAACGGAAAAGATAACATTGTGCTGACACACTTCCACGCAGTTTCTTTCAAAAGTTAAAAAAAAAAAAAAACTGATTAAAGATGTTCTCTTTTTTTTGGTCTCCTAGTTTAGTTTGAAACAGTGGAAGAAAACCTCATGTATAGTCAAATGAATCAGACTAGAGGAGAGTCATGGCTATCTTAGCTTGGTTTTGGTAGCAGATGCACTTTTATTGGTTAAAAAGAAAGAAAAACAGCTTCTGCTTGAGGACGTCATGTTCTAGATACTCTAGGTATCTTGAGATTGTTCTCAGCTGTAGTTTGTCCTGTAATGTTTGATCTGTGGATAACAAAAACAGTCACAAATTATCAACTACATTTAATTTTGACTCTGAAACGTATAGAGTTTACCACAGTTTTGCTACTTTTTTCAAGGATTTCTAAATAATCATAAAACAAAAAAATACTGTTCTCAACCTCATCCTAAAGATAAACAGTTGAAAATATATGAAATTTATGGTG
Organism: Poecilia mexicana; assembly: GCF_051168715.1. NCBI lineage: Eukaryota > Metazoa > Chordata > Actinopteri > Cyprinodontiformes > Poeciliidae > Poecilia > Poecilia mexicana. Next base: position 27,339,766 of record NW_028263375.1, read on the forward strand.
GCTAATTTGTGTCCCAATTTGAAACATCTATCTTGGATTTAAAGCACAATTCACTAAGCATGGCTAACACGGGCAGCTGAAACAGTTAGCATTTCTATGTCGCGCCCTTCTGCTTCCTTATCTACTATATTTAAAAGAAGACAAAAAGTTTTGACCTTATTATTGTAAAATGAAAGCTTTGGTTTATAATTTGTGAAACAAGTATTAAGTTTAGCTACAATGACAAGATTAACAGCAGCTGCTGACGTTGATTTGTTAGCAGCTGATTGTTAGCTGTGTTAGCTAGCTGCCGTATCCTCGCAGTGTGTGTAAATGGCTTTGAGTAGCCAAAGTGCTGCCACACTGATGTGATAATGTGATATATTGTGTGGAAACTTCTTTGGTCTTTTGGTAAAATGGCCAGCTGGAGACAAAGTCAATTTTTCAACATAGATATCTGGCATCAAGCTTAAAGAACCCACAGAGTTCATAGTAATAGCTCATTTATGGAGCAACCGGATAGAGCTTTACAAGCTGAATTTTACTTGAAAAAGAAAACAACCAGTCATTTTAAAACTGGGAGATTTTGTAGCAAATGTAGCATGTTAGTATGGAACAGCCATTTTGTTTTATTTGCATTACCAGCACAGAAATCAGGCTCAATAAAACCAACAAACACAAATAAAACGTCCGTAAATGGTCGAGTGAAACTGAAAATTGCTCACACTTTAGAGATGAACCAACCATTTAGCTAGTCATCAGAATCAGACTATTTTCCATTCCTTGTTTAAAATGTTCCAAAAAAAGAAACAAAATATTCCTTATAGACATTTTTTTATTCTAGTGGAACGTTAAGTCTTCTCCATTGTCACCTTCCTAAAATAAAGGCCTCAGTCTTTTTTTCTTTTTGCCAATATGTGACCTCAAAGAAAACCAAAAATTGATAATAGCTGGTAAAAGTATGCAAATGTTTAGGAAGGCCAGAACTCTGTGCAGCTTCTTGTCTGCCATAATGTTGGCTCCCTTCACTTCCATCCAGCAGACTGCTAACCGAGATGACTTAAATTTTATTTTACAGCCTGTGGCAGAAATCAAATTACTGATCAACAAATGGTTCCACATTGTTATTCAGGCAGATAAATGAAACTTCGGTTCAGGTCGTAACACGACGGTTACGTTGGGGAACATTTCTCTGCCTTTGAAACATTCTCTTTGTAAAACATGCAGTCAAACTCTGAGAAACTTCCTTGACCTTTTCCACTGGCCCAACTCGGGGAAAAATCTGCTTGGAATAAGTGAATATAATCTTATCAGACCTCAGGTGAGGTGTACACAAAGGTCTCGGTTCTAAGCACAGCCAATCTACACACACACACACACAACACACACACACTACCTAAAGCCCTCCATCTCAATAGGCTTATCTGTGATGTGCAACTGATGAACTCCTTGAAGACTGCGAGTTTTGCCTGTGTGGATGGACTGCCGGAGGGACAGGGGGCTTGGTCCATTTCTCTCACACTGGTAGATAAGCGCCGTCTGTCAGATTGATTGACGTTTCAAAGACGGACAGCCTCCGCCGTGGTGGAGGGACTGCACCTTCCAGGCACACACCTTTTTCTCAAGACTGGCTTCAAATGCAAACAATCTGCACACATCAGGAAGGAAAACACAACCCGCTTGATGACGATTTGAATATTGACACAATTAGGTTTCAGACATGCAAAGCCAAGGAAGAGACGCGCTGGTAATTCAGAATTGGAAACTTGGGATTCAAGAAACATGCCTCGACTTAGTGGTTAAAGGAGCGGTGTTATGCAAAATCGACCTTTTTAAGCTTTACATCATGTTATATTATTATTCCCTCATCAAAAACATACATGGAGTGTTACTTTGACTTTTTTCATGCATGTTTGAGAGATACTGTAATCTGCCCTGGCAACCAATTAGCTGGGGAAATCGCCCCGAACGGTAACTCGTTTCTCCACTGTTAGCACATTTAGCAGCACGTTCACGAGGTAGATTGAGAGGTGGAGGAGATCGATCTTTTCACAGATTAAGCATCTCATAAGCTGTAACAAATGTATAAAAAAACACTTATTCTTTATAAAAGTTACATACTGCAGCTTTAAGGTGAGAATCTTTAAGTTTCCACACTACAACATTGTTTTTTTTTAACACTTCAGAATAATTTCCAGGTTAGACTAGCAGTGTACAGGAAGAGGATGGGGTTGGACAAAACTCTTTCTCTTGCACCCCATTATATTGACATGAAGGAGTGGGTTAATAGAAACCTTTGTTTATATTGGTACTGATAATTGGCCTATGCCTTTCTAGTACATAAAAGTTAGGGTTAGTGGTGATCAAGCTGGAAGCCCCTCGTCAATAATATTGATACGATTCAGTCAAACACCATAATCCTGAGTTTTTAACTCAAAAGGACGACTAGATGAACTACAATAAGACAAAGTAAATGGAATACGCTGTGCAAAGGGTAATTATTTACAGATTTTAATAAATAAAAAAGTCTTTCACAAACACTGTCTCATACATCCAGTGCACCGTCATAACACCTGGCTTGCGAGAGTAATGAACCCAACTGGGAATCGGCTGCGGCGCAATATTAAAAATCTGCCATGCAGCATGTGCGCTTATCACTCTTCTAATAAGGCAGCAACAGTGAGCCGCAAAATGTATTTTTCCATTTCACAAACAAAGACTAATAAATAAATAAGTTGTCCTTTCACAGAGGGGTCTTTGCATTACCTTATAAATGGGAAAATGGTAAACTTACTGACATGCTGCGGTAAACAAAAACTAGTTACACGTTACAATAAGAAGAGCTGGGACGGTAAAATAGCTTGGAATTTGATAGCAGAAAGTCTGAAATGGGTCAAATTAAACCATGTGGGTAGAAAAATAGTGTATAAATTCACGTTGGTCAAGTTAGCCAAAATATTCCCCTCACACCTCCTATATAAATGTTTTTTATTTGAGAATACGACGAGTCAGTCAACATTGTTGCAGTGACACAAAGTATCCTGAGATGTAGAGACTTTTAATGCTCTATTGTCTCTCAAGATATTGCAAAAAAACAAAATAATTAGTTGCTTGAACCAGAACCCAAAGATCAGGAAGTACCAAAAAGTCTTTAGAAAGTAAAACAAACCTTTGCCTGAGACTTTTGTTATGTTTAATTCATAGAAATACTTTAAAATGATGGTTCACATCTGTTAAAGTAAGAAGCATTAAAATGGGCATCACTGAGCTAAAATTAGCCTCGTAGCACACCAGGGCAGTGTATCAGATTCCTTAACCTTTTTCAGTTTCCATTTTAATTTATTATTTCAGCAGATTTTTTGTACAAATGTTTGATTAAGAGCTAGTATAACTCCTAAACATTACAAATCTCTAAATTTAGTAAAAAGAGTAATGAAACTCAATGTAATCGACTGCTTAGCTGTAACAATGATTCCTGGTACTTGATATTATACCATTTATATCCCGAATGCATTTGTGGGTTGAGCTGCACAGATCAATGTGTCTGTTGCATCTATAAACAATCCTGTGTGTCAACGTCAAACCAGCCTATTCTGTTATTGATTATGGTTTGATGTGATGCACTGGATGAGATGATCGAAGTTTAAAGAACACAGACATACTGGCAACTTAATATATTATTCATTTAACAAACTGAGTCCTCCGCACTGACTGGTCTAGCAGTCAGCCATCTTGGTTCGAGTAAGTTCAGATTATGTTTTATGCTTTCCGCCTGATGGCAACAGGGTTTCCTCTTCTGATGCAACATGGATGCCAAGCAAGGAGTTTCAGATCATTTGAGATCACATCAGTCTATGTTACATGACCCTTCCTTCTTTGGTTCACCTTCTCTCTTTGGTTTGTTTCCCACTGTAAGGAAAAGGCACCAGGATTCTCTTGCAAACGCACCAAAACCCGAGTTTCTTGACGTGGGTCTTGAAGAAATGAGCTTTCACATCTGCCCAAATGAAACAGACAGCAGCTGCGTTTCCACTGACCAGAAAATCAGGCAAATTAGAATTACGAAAATAAATCAGCTTAATGGAGACGCGGCAGTTCTGAAAAACATTTAGTTTTTGATAAGAAGATTTTGCTCTAGGCTGAGGTGGTTTTTCGGCCGTAACCCACTTTTTTTACATCACACAAGTCATGTGATGAACAACCAGATGTTACTGCTGATGGAAAAGACGAAGAAGACGACAGGAAGTGGTAGGAGGACGACGGCGTAGCGTGTTGTCCAATTACTTACGTGAACAAACTTTTTCACGTGTGATTTTAATTGCGTTTCTTTTTCAACGGAAACACCACGATTGCAAAATTGTGATCTTTGACATTAGCGGAATGCCAATAAAGTTTTGGACACATTCGTAATGGAAACGCAGATGGAGCTCGACGTCACTCAAATCCACTCTGATTATTTTCAACGCGAAGTTCGACATCAGCGGAGCGCTGACAAAGTTTTGAGTACATTTGCAATGACACAGTTAATCTGATAATATGAGTTCTGGTCCATTTAGAGCAAACTACAAACATCTGGAGTCCTGTGAGTGAAGTTAGGATGGAGAAGGAAGTGGAGTGAAAGTTTAGGGCTTTAACAGGAAGGATGCAGCAGCTGAAAGACTGAAATCCCAGAAACTGGAGGCTAAATCAGGGCTGGAATTAATCAAAATCTGGCCTGCAATAATACAAGAACAACAAAAATATAGTAAGCAAAAACAGTAATTTAAACAACAACAACAAAAAAGATTACCCAGGTCCCATAGTTGTTGCTGAACTTAGGTTGAAAAAAAAATATCAACCCAAAAGATTACGAAACAGTTTACAGATCCTTCAAATTTCTTTTGCTAATATCAATAAAGTCGTGCACATTTAAGTTATTGCTGTGTAGATGCAATAAAAAAGGCACAAGAAATGTATTTCACTTAAAAAAAATCATTTCTTGTGGGCTTCAGTCAGTTTTGGCCCTCGATGGCTAAACGTTTGGACGCTTCTGGGCTAAATCGATTTGCCTGGCTGAGATGTTGTTTCTGATTTATTTAGATAGTTTACAGTTAAAAAATAAATAAATCTAATTTTAAACCCACCACAGCTCTGCTTAGCTTTGTCAGTAAGGAAGCATCTCTAGCATGGTAGTTATAAAAACCAGGCACAATCTGAAATGCAGTTATTGTTTGGTGAATTAACAGCTGCCCTGCTGATCTGAATGATGACACTATCATTTAACAAAAAACATCATTGATGTGATTACAATCAGATTTTTATTTAACTCTTTCAAGCAGCAATTAACTTTAAAAGGCACCAGTGAGCCGCTCTCAAAAACTCGTCAAGAAGCTACAACTTTGGTTTTGACACGTTTGTGTTTGCCTCTCCTGCCACACACTGCAGACGTGCTTGTGAGTGTGAAAGACAAAAGACAGAATATTTTTTTAGACTTATCTAATGAACTAAGAAGTGGTGACCTGAATTTCGTTCCTCTCTTAATTCCCATGTGAACTCTGCGGGTGTTTCCTGTTTACTTGCCATCGGTGAGACGACATATTTAGAGAAACGACTGACACCTTTTGAAGGGACTTTAAACTTTTTCACACTGTCTAAAAAATGCCTCCACAAAGTTATTTGGGGTTTTTGTTTGAAATGAGTTTGGTAATTTGCTGAAATTGTAGCTTTTTTCCTCTCTCTTTTGTTTGAGCAGCTCAGCAAGCTACAAACACCGGTTTTATTATTTGTGTTAAACTAAGACAACAGACTCGTTTTTTTTTTTTTTTTTTTTTTTGTATTCCTTAATTTCAAATGTAAAGAAAGAAATGACAGATTATATTAATAATCAGTTGTCGCATATTTCTATGTTCTGGAATATAATTGTACATGTTTCCATCCGTTTTGTAAAAAATGTTATTCTTTTGCACTAAGACAACGGTTATGATTGGTTACTTTTGGATTTCCATGCAACCTTTCTAAAGACATGAGTAAATGATTAGAACTCGATGCTTTTATTCTTTGTTTAAAATATCAGCACAATTTAATATACATATTATTGTGCTTCCATACCTGGATTTGGGTTTGTCATGATGCTACGACAGCTGGCACACTTCAAGAAAAACAGCCTCTTTTGAGTCTTGGTGTGTCTTTTCTGCAGGTCGCCTGCTTTTTTCTTCCTGTTTTTATTTTTATTTTTTAACTTATAAGCGTTAAGTTATTTAAGACTGACTGTGTGTGTTCTTAGCTATCAGTTTCTCTGTGGTGTAGTTCTGTGATGTAGTGTGGAGTTGTGACCTGCACGCCTCTTCCCACTGGGACCTGGGATAGGCTGCATCACTCTGAGGCCTTTAACTAGACCGATTAGGAACAGAGGAGCCTTAAACTGCAGTTTCTCATTCTGATATTTAGCCAAAATCATTCAACAGAATCTTTTTTTATTATTATTATTATTTCCTGGTCTAAGAGTAGGTAATAATGTAAAAGAAAACAGCCTTGTACATTTAGCTTGAGTAAACTACATTGTACCACCAAGTAATTGTAGATTCCTTTGTAATAGCATAACTACGTAGCAAGCATGGCATTGTTGGGCTTCCATACACCAAACACATCCATAACTAAACAACAGACAGAAGAATCGTTCTTAAACCCATCAGGAGATTTTCATGTCCATCGTTTCAGTAAAGTCAGCCTCCATGAGGATTCTTTGTTTGCCCCCTCAAAACGATTTTCCTCAAACAGTTTTTGTCCACTAAGTGTCTATGTAGAGAGCAGGCGAGTGTTTAACAGAGGAATAACAGGGTATGCCCAGTGCCTGGTGTGAACTCAGTCCGTTACTGGAACCACTGGAACCACTGTGCTCATTCTTCAGCATGTGTTTGCTTTGCTGCAGAAGACAATAAAAACACACTCGTCTTCCGGCTTTCAGACGCGCTTCTGGCTGCCCAGCAATGCTTGGCAGCAACACCAGCCATTAGTTTTACATTTATGTGTGTTATTCAATGAAGAGTGTACGAATTTTACATCAACTACTAAACTTAAAAACATCCACACATGCATACATCTTATGTCTATACTCGCTTATCTTTGCTGGGGTGCAGAACTTACAAACCTTAAGAATAAATTTTCTTATTTGCTTCCATAAGAAAAGACCACTTTGCTTCCAAGATACTGTTTAAACAGAGGATTTTAAATGCAACAGTGCCTTGATAACTACTTTGTTTATGAAACGGCGCTGTTGATTTTTACCTTTGTTTCTCATCAGGAAGCCAGTTCTAGTAATAAATCTAAGGTTGTTATTCATGGCTTGTTATACCTTCCTTACATCCTTTCATCTCAGTTGTTTTGCAAAGTTTTCTTCAAAGTCCAACAAAGTCGATAGAGTTAAACAGATGTGGTACGAAGGTTTTGCAGCCCGTCATACCTGCCAGCCAATTACATTTAATATTACACACACAACACAGTTTCTAGTCTATTTACTTTGGATCAACATTAATAGCTTTTTCTTCTTTTGCTCTTTCCTTTGGTTTGTTGTTTTGTTTGTATTTCCTTTTAAACCATGTAAAGCACTTTGTATTTATTGCTTTATTGCTGAAAGTGTGCTATATAAATAAAATGACCTTTTCCTTTGACTAGTGCAGGAAGATTATGCTGAGTTTGGTAAGTAATGGACGTGGCTGCTTGTGAAGGTAAAGCTCAAATCTTTTCACCCAAATCTCAAGTAAAGTCCAAGTCCTTTAATTCTTAACACATTTGACCAACTAAATTAATATTTGATATGGTTTTGTTTGCCAGAATAGCAAAAGGAGCTAAATTTCAAAAACACTGAAAACAGTGCTAGTTTTGCTTGATATGGTAAACAGTAACCAGTAAATTGGGAAAATGAGTAAAATGAAAATAAAACATTTTTTATGATCCCTAAATGTGACTTATGTGAATCTCTGGCTTCAGTTATCTTCCGTTTTGATTTCTTTGTTGCTTTCTTATATCTTGTCATTTTTGTTTATGCTTCATTTAGTTCAGTTATTCTTAAAGTTTGTGATTTATGGATTTGTTCTGGTAAATTTAGTATTCATTTGTGTTACTGTGTGTTACTGCTTCTCATCTCCCTATTTACCCCACTTCCTCCAGCGTTTGTCATTTCCATTCCCTCCTCTGTAACAAAACAACAACATTAACATTAAAGAAATAAATAAATAAAAACATATTTATAACAAATTACAACAATACAAACCTGATTTAATGAGCTTGTAAAATTTAAAAGTCTTTGATGGAGGATGAAATACAAAACCTTTGGGTACATCAACATCAGCACCAACCATTTGAAAGTAAATTAAAAAAGAAAATCACTTGATTACTTTATTAACTCATATGAAATATTTTAAGTGTTAAGCAGTTTTAAACATGCATAAACATGCATAGAGAATATGCCTTATATGAGAAAACGTCACTTGAGTCTGTTTAGGAGGCCGAAGGTACAATTTGACACAAAATGATATATGAACACACGATGCTAAATAACTCTGAGCGCACCGCTCCGCTAAGGGCTGAAATGACTTGGTGGGCAGCAGCAGCCACACGTTTTACTGGCCACTTCTTGGCTAAAAGTGCCTTTGTGTGTAGCACTGCCTGTTCTCACAACAGCTCCCCTGGGCCACTGCTGTAAACAAGAATATGCTCTTATGGAGGAATGTGGATGAGAGAGAAAGATGAAAGAGGAGGAATTCCTACAAGGAGGTCAGCTGAAGTTTTGCCGTCCCGTTGTGTACTGTGACACGTTTGAACATTCATAACGACGGAGGTCATCTGAGGTAGCAAAGCCGGCGCGGTCCCTTTGTCTTGTTTTTTTTTTTTTTTTTTTTTTTAGCTGCGAAACACACATCAAACACCAAACAAAGAAGCAAACTGAATGGAGCATTTTAGCTAATAGTTTTTGGTTTCTCAGAAAACAAACACGCTCATGTTTATAGTGTAGCTTAGCATATGTAGAAAAAGGTGGTGGACGGCCATCTAACTGAACCTCGAACTTTTCTGTAATTTGTCACGTTGCAACCGCATATTTACACGTATTTCTTGAGATTTTTTCATGAGGTAGACCAGCAGAAAGTACGCACTGGGAGTAAAGTTATAGATGAGTTTAAACCAGGGTAAAGGCTTAAAGCAATAAACACAAGGATCTCGTTTCAGTCCATCTTTCTAATTGAATTTGAGCTTTTTTTTTTTTTTTACAAAGGAAAATGGGCAATACTTCTAGACATAACACGGCATAAAGCAGGAATACTTTTGCAAGGTATTTGAGATGTCTTATGACCAAACGTTGGAGATCATCATCTTCAACTCTCTGCTGTGCGCCGAGTCAGCAGAGTGAAGGCTGATGATGCTGGACGACTAATTCTGCTGATGTGGCAAACAGAGCCTTTGATGGTATTGGAGGTATGGAAGATGTCACAGAGGCTATTTGGTGATGTGAACAAAAGCAATCAGGCCTTGTGTGTCACACTGCAGACAGAATCAGAGAACCCCTGAGCCACAGCCTGAGATGACAAGAATCCAGGTCAGGGCTAATCAACATCGGCTGGTGCAACACCTCCCGGATTAACAGCAAAGTCAGCTGCATGACGTTAAAAGAAACACCACCAGTTGCTAAGTTACTTTTTTTTTTCTTAATCATGTCAGTCAGGAGCTTTTCCAGTTCACTTCCACAACATACGCAATATGGGTTGTTTGTTTTCACTAAGCAAAAATTAAAGAGAAAGGTCCATATTAACAACTAGTACATCTGGAGCCATTTCGTTTTCTGTGATAAACTCTGAATTTTGTGTGCGTGGGGGGCAAAAATAATAACAGCTGTGATTACAAGCGTCGACAGATCCTCTGGGGCCCGCTCTGTCAACCCAAGAATAGGCAGTGTTTGGTATTTTATGCGCGCCGTTTGAAAAAGCTGACGCAATTCCCCGCTCTGCTGTGATGTCACTGATGCTAACAATCTGGCTTTCATCTTTTTCAGCTTCACTGCCTAAGCAGCTACAGCTGGATGGCTGCTTCGTTCTCCCTCTCTCTCTCTGTCTGTCTCTCTCTAAGCCTGCCTCATTTTGTTCGGCGAGGCAATGTGCCGATTTTTACATATCCTCCGGGCCCGTATAAAAGAAACCTAATTTGACGAAACAATGTCAAATTCTCCAGTGACATGTACCAACCATGAACCTGCTAGATCTGATCAATTATGAAACAAGTAACATCAGTCATTGACTCTCAATACCCGCTTGTCCAAGCAAATTTTCCCAGCTGTCTGTCTGAGCCCTTCCGAATCAAAGCCCTCTCCTATAAGCTTTGACACAATCTGTCTTTGCCTCGCGAAAAGGAAACGGTCTTATTGGACTTTTTTTTTTTCTTTTTAAAACAAATTCAGCAGTTTTTCTAGATTGATTGTGTCTTTCATTTTTGTTTTACTTGACACAGTAAGGCCCTTTAACATGAGATAAAAATGTTGGATCAGTTATACAAATGTGGCTAAATTATACAACGATTGACAGACAAGATTGCTGGTTAAAATATATTTTAAAAATGTGAGCTGTATAAACATCTGGTATTCGAGTTTTCAATAGTGCATCAGTGGCAAAGAGATAGACAAATGGAAACCACGCAAACACAAAACTAAAATAAGCTGCGATGAAAAATTAATAATGCGAGCGATGCTATCCAAACATAGCTAATGCTAACTGACTGTAGGACTTGAAGTTGAGGAGGAGATTCTGGGTGAAGTTTTCACCTCCAACAGGAAATAAAACTCTGTCCAAGAACTCCAGCTGTTCCAGAGCAGACACGAGACGCCACGTTTACCACTTCTGGACGCGCTAAGCTGCTAGCTAGCTGCTAGCCGCAGCAGCTAACAGCTTCCAACACAGACGTAGCCACCCGAATCGCTAAGTTTGTCTTGTCCATCGGAGCTCTATTGACAGCAGGTGCTACCTGGGCAGTAATAAAAGTTTGGGCTGATCATTTTAAGAGTTTTTGTGTATTTTACAGTATTTAGAAATGTGTAAAATGGACCATTCACCAGGCTACGCTGTAGCCGAGCATATAAGTGATTTTACTGGTTCAAACCTGATTCTAGTTTCATCACAATTAGTCCAGTAATGCAAACACGTCTGTTCCTGCAGAAAACGGGCCTCCAATCCTTTACTAAGAGCAATGCACGTTAAAGTTATCGACCCATAAAGGGTCAATTTAAATCATGTAACGTGTTTACATGTTGTAGCACAACACCATCCATGTGTTACCCTGAAACTGAGCAGCATCATTTTTTTTTTAAATGTACAAGATGTGTACATTTGTGCACAGGAAACACTAAGTAGTTTGTTTACAAGAGGACGTGATCGTTAATCCGGCGTGTACGTAAGACACATTTCTTCAGCCTTTTCACCACTTTAAATCGTCACTCCTAACAAATCTGCTAACAGCACAACACCATAGTGTAATCACACTTGAAACGAAGATAATAATTTTCAAAGGAGTTCTCTGTTGAGCTGCATGTAAACATGTAAACATAGCCTCTTTTTCTGTCAGAAAAAGCATCTCCACGCGTGTAGAAGATGAGCTGAGTCATGATTTGAAAGTACTGGTTCACATTTCTATAATGGTAATAACTCAGATAACTAGAAACTGACAATTAAATGTTGTTCTTGGTATTATGACTGTGTTGTTGAGCTAGTATGAGTAAAGCACGGATATCCCACCAAGTTTTTATTTGAAGGCTTGTACTATTGTTGGAGTATGACTGTTTTCATAATACATCAAACATTTTATCTTGATCATACATAAAAAAAATAAAAATACCAATATTTTTTTTTTCCTGTTGCTAACAAATTAAGGTGATGGTTAGTTATGTTTTGCTAGGTATCAATGCTAGCCTTCCAACCAGGGTCCCTATGAAAGATGATATGTTGCATCCCAAGGAGGCGATAAAGTAAACCACTCATTTAGGGTGGTCTTCTCAACACAGCGAGTGTGAAATAGACGGGTTTAAAGCTTGCAAGGCAGAGCGCTGTGTTTGAAAGCTGCATTCATGCGCAACGGAGCCAGTTAAGATGACTGCAAGATTTCCACATCTGTTCGATAAAAATACCACTCAGATTATTTTTCCCCCCTCCACTCTGCAAAATGACACAGTGTGCAAACACTGCTTTGAAAAAAAAAATCTCATTTAAGTCTGACACAAATCATGAGTAACAGCCAGAATTCCATCTCCATTTGCAGAGCAGAGTTTTTACTGAAGAAGCAAAAGCAGATGAGGTTTTTTTTTTTTTTCCTGTGTGCTAAATTTGAAACTTAGCTCTGATGATCACAGCAAGGCTTGTGGTGTTGGTCGGAGGTTTACACACACTCATCGTTGACACAAACAACGTATTAACAAAGGAATTTAAAAATGAATCAACCATTTTTTTTTTCCTGAGTTAAATTATTATCGAGCAAAATGCAGGTTTGCCATACGCTGTTAGCATAGGAATCTGAAAAAAAATATATATTCTGCTATCTACAGAAAATAAAATTCATACACACAAGCTCAAATGTATTAGTACACCCCCACTGATATTTAGATGAGTTATCTAGATTAATGCTTATCAATTTGCAGAGAAACATCCCAGGTTGTTCACCGACTGCAGCTGAACAGACTCTCATCATGGTGGCTGCATCACAAAGCCTCACCTTGACTCCTGCACATGCTATTCTCCATTTTACTCATACAGATCAATGTTTGGTCCTCTTTCCTTCAAACGTTTTTTTTTTTTTTTTTTTTTTTTTTCCAGATTACTTTAGATAGCCATAATTGAAGATGGCAGTTTTAACCTTTGTGTCTACAAATGCCTCAGTCCTCGCACACACAAGGGTTAAAGCATCGGCTTCTTTTCTGGCAATCCTTCAATCCAAGTTCATACTGATTTTCAATTAGGCTGATGGTGGGAAAAAATCCAAGTTCCTTGTGAGCACTAGACTTTTCCTGGTCATTCTACCTCACTCTACTTCCTGTTTGGGGAACAGTTCAAGTCAGATGGTTGAAACCTGGCAGTATAGACACTTAAAGAAGTATATATATATATATATATATATATATATATATACTACTTTCATCAACTTAAGATCAACCATACAGACTGTTATACTTTCCTCTTCTTGTTGGCCTGGTGGTGTTAAGCAGTGTTGTTGCGTCTTTCCCTCTGTTTTACATCTTTACATCTTTCAAATATATTTATGTTTAATATAAAGACCTCATAGTGGACACTTTTAGCCAAACTGTCCAATATCATCAGCTCTCTTTTTCTTGTTGCTGATGTTTTTATTGGACAATCTACAATACAACTCTTTTCCTGACCAGTCATCAGTCAGACATGCTGAAGATGCCTCTTAACTCTTGACCTACAAACTGGTCAAGATGCTATTTAATTCAGCTGCCTGTTAAGACACTGAGCTGTGTTAAAGTTCACTCTCAGATATTTGTTTTCTTGTGGTGGTGTATGTCAGGGCCTCTCGCTCCTTTTTAAGCTCTTGTTAAATTCAGTTTGTGTTGCTTTCTGTGGGAAGTTTCCTTCCAATTTCTATCATTTTGTGATTCTGTTTTGAAAGCGCAGCGGTAGACTGATGGGCCTTCACAAGAAACACATTTATTTCTGGGCAGTGTAGCCCTTTTAGCAATAGTTCATACTTCAGGCACTAAGATAACCCGAACCTCAGATACTAAAGAAACCCTAACTTAAGGTACTAAAATAAGTCCAATTTCAGATATTAAGTACTTTTGGAACATCAGGTTTTTGCAGCAAAGCTCCCAAAGGTTTTACTAAAAGTGAGTTAGCCTTTTCATATTGTCATAGTAGATCCAGACGACTGACGCTTGCACACAAGTCTTCTAATTGTTGGAATGGATGTAATTACTTGTGAATTGCTTGAAAATGTTTTTTACCCCCCTCTGGAAAGCAAGGACATTTCCGGGTGGAGCCAAACTTCCAAGGCTTTGCAGTGTAAACAAAGTTGCAAAGCAGAGTTAGCATTTCTTGTGTAGCGCTCAGTGCATTTGAGAAATTCATTTGCATAAGCCGGGACTTGTTCCCACTTTGATACACACCAAGTATGTGCACCTTTGTTGATAACATTTTAATTAGCTCCAGACCCTCTTTACTTGTGCACACGCTGACAGAGGGTTCATTATATTCCTATTACAACGCTCTAATTCAATGTCTGTTGAGTTATTGATGTCTGTGATTCACACTGACACGCCATGCAGACACACTGCGCCGTCGAAAATCAAAACCGAATTCATACAAGTGGCACATAATTATTTGCAACATAAAGTGGGTTTTGATGGTCTTTTGCAATTTGCATCATGTTTTTTTTTCTTCTCTTCATTCTCTATTCTTTTTACGGGTGGCTTCATTCACTTGGTTTAATAAATTGCTGGTACTTAATGACTGATTATTTTTGCTGTCATGTAACGCGTCGTTGTTTTACAGTGAAATCCTCATGTTTCTGTCTCGATGGTGAACTTAGGTTTAAAAGTAATCCTTGTCTTAGGTTTCTTCTTATTGGAAGTAATCTCAACATTTTGGATAAATCCGATCAATAACCTGTGGAGGCAGCTAAAGATTAGGGTGATGGCAAGAAAGGATTATCAAAAATGTTATAAATAATAACAAAATGTAATCAAGGATATTTATTTTCCTCTTATTGCCTTGTTCTTGTCTTACGATCTTCCAAGCGATATGCCTGTGTCATTTAAGATAAAAAATTTTTGATCAATAAAAATAATGTTCTGCATTTAAACTTCTTTAAAAACTGCTTCACTTGGTTCCGTTTATAATCCCTAAAACTCTTCTTGTATCTTCCACAGTTAAAGTCGTTGCCTCGTCTAGCGTGATGCTGACGTTGTAAGCCGTAGTGTGTTTCCTCAGAATAAGGTGTGTTAGTAGAAGAAAACAACGCGACGTTCAATGCATCGATTCTGCAGGAAAGCTTAATAGGAATTTTAAAAGAAGAGCAAGACTTTGATTTTTTTTTTTTATTGGCTTCAGTGGCAGGATGATGCAGCTTCCTGACTGAGGCGAGAACCAGGCAACAAAAATAGCCTTAAGACGTCCATAATAGTGTGAGAACCTGTTGGAGGTGTGTGTGTGTGTGTGTGTGTGTGGGGGGGTGTGTGTGGGGGTGTGTGTGTGCGTGTGTGTGCGTGCGTGTGTGTGTGTGTGTGTGTGTGTGTGTAAACTGGTTTTCTAACTAGTTTACAACACAAAGGTTCAAACCGGCCAAACTGCTCTACACTGCAAAAACATCAAATCCTACCAAGTATTTCTGACTAGTTTCTAATGCAAATATTTTAGTTCATCTGAAATAAAACAAAACTAACTTACAATTTTAAGTCATTAATTCCTCATTATTGATGAAAAGATTTGAAAAGATCTGGGAGATTTTATATAGCAACATTTTTCAGATAAGTGAATTACTGTGCTAGTGGAACTAGAACTGTATCATAATATTAAGAAATTACTGACTTAAAACAAGTTCATATATTTTGCTGAAAAGTTTTCCTAAGTTAGTTTTGTCTTTCATTCCACGTGTGCTAAGATATTTCCAATAGAAAGTAGATCAAAAACAGATTTTGTGTTTTTGCAGTGCAGCCACTGCTGCCTCCTCTGTGTAAATCCTTAGTAAATTAAATCAGCTGTAATCCAGGACAAACGCTGACGACCTGCCTTGGGAAGGACTGACCGTCAAACAACTGACAAATTTGAACAAAAATGGTTTCTAAAACCGCTCCCTGCCCGTTATTAGAGCCCAAAATCCAAACTAATATTGGGAACTAAAGAACTCTGGAATTAAAAAAAGGAAATCACATGAACGCCTCGTCTTTGCCAGGAATAATTAGCTGCTGTTCTCTGAAGGAGAAACGCCAGACTTTTTAGTGGTACCTTTGAGAGGGCTCTTTTATGTTTTTTTTTTTCTTTTTCTTTTTTTCTTTTGCCGCTTCTTCTTTTCTGGTCACAGTAGACTTCAAGGGTTTAGCTTTTCAGGTGCCGTGGCTCTTTATACATTCAAGCTTCTTTTAGATGTGTTTTCATCAGTAGTTCCTGTGCCATTACTGGAGCCTCTGAAAAGCCACAGTGGGGTTTAATTTTGGCGTCCTTAAGCCCTAAAAGGGAGCTCTACTGCATAACAGAGGTCCTTAAAAGTCCAGAGCTCTGATTCAGGGAAATTCACCCGCAGATTAGTAGAGGTTTAAAGTACCTATATGAGAGTATAATTTAAAAAGGTGAAAGTCATGGACTGTAGGAAAATAAAAGGAAAGGAAGCAGTGGGTACAACAGAAGCGACACGGGCGCGCTCAAAGCTGGCTTTGTCTCACGGTGGAGGTAAGAGCAGGATGAAAGGATCTTTTAAGAGGAAGTAAAGTGTGAGCAATGATTGAGGGAGGGAGGAGAAGTGAACAAAGGAGGAAAAGAAATGGAAGAATGATAAAAAATGATGGCACGCAATCTAAAATGAGATGCGGTTCCCACTGTCCCTCCTTCCCTCTCATTATCACTTTGCTCTTTCCATTTTCTTCTCTGCAGCATGTGTCAAGCGCGAGACAGGATGTAGCTGTTGTCGAGATTATTTGCGCATGTAAGCAGTAGTGAAAGGAGTGCAGGCATCTTGGGCTGTGTTGGATGCACGTGTACTCTAAACATACTTCAACCCATCTGGTAGGAAAGGTAAAAAGCTGAGCTGAGAGCAGAAGCAGGAAGAGACAATAGAGACAGCTTGTTATGAAAAAAAACAGGTTGAGTTGGTCAATGCGAGCTTGTCAGGTTTGAGATCTCAGAGTTAAATAAGTACCGCTTATTTAAGGTTATGTCGTGTGGTCAACACGAGATCCTTACAGTGCAACATACAAAAACCATGAATTAGAATACCGCACTATCACGGTGTCTGAGCGAAAAGTTCAAAAGCAAATATATTTCCTAGGCTATAAGTAGCACTTTTCTGGAATATAGTTTGGTTGGTTCTGTGACTCAAACGTTCTTGTTCTCTTCGTGATGCACTTTTTGACGGATGCGTTAAATGTGAACTCATACAGACGGACATGAGCCAAGGATTAAAACCACACCGTCTTCATTTGAGAGGAAAGCTAAATGGCGAGAGGTGGAAGAACAAGTCCACAGACGGCCACTTGAAGAATACAAATGACTTCGCAGGTAGGTTTTCTTAGTGCTTTTTACAATGCAACCGCTTCTGTAATACCCCCGGTTTACACTGCATGCGTCTCTGCTCAACTGCGCACTTTGTCACTTTGGACTTCAGAGCGTCAGAAACTGTCAGTCAATTTCCATACTAAGGCTGAGAGTTTCCGTGAATTTGTTGAAAAGCGGGTAACAAAACGGTACGTATGCGTACATATGTCTCAGGGTTTGGATGTTGATCTGGAGGCTAAATCCACACTCTGTGCCACTTCAAAGTTTTGAAATCAGGGGACATTTATCATCCAAGTGAAATGACCAGAAGTCGACAAGAGTCTCTGAATGAATGGCAAATGGCCTGTGAAGCAAGTGAATGTCTGTCAGGATTCACACCCTGATGGTGACAGACGCTCTGACCAGGCAAGGCGGGTCAAATGTTTTTGCCCAAGAACACGACAGAGCCAGATGTCGCCACCATCGTCCCTAGGAGACGAGAGTCAATCTCAGAGATGATGCATAGAGGAGAATTTTTCTTGATTGGTTTAGATAAATTGATTAACTTGTTGACCAGTGAGGAATGAAAAAGTCTTCTGCTGGGTCTGGAGATGGCCTCAGCAGGAATTTGTTTTTGACATGTCGATGGCACTTTGCTCAATGCTAACACAGCTAGCTCTGCCCAGCAGTGCAAAAAAGCCTTTTGATGTTCCTTGATTGTTCACAATCACTTTCTTATGCTAAGTATTTCTGGTCATAAAAGCATGACTGTGTAAAAACCCCAAAATTATCTTTCCTTAAAATGCTTAAATATATTTTTTGACACTGTTACTTTTTGTAGTTTGCAAATAAAATACATAGTTATGACATTTCTGTAAGGCTGAATTAGAACAAGAGCTCTAATTCTAATATGAAGACAAAATTCAAGGAAGATACTGACTGCTCAAAATCACACTTTTGATTTCATTTCTTTTTTGTTTTCTCAAAATGTATACAGAAATATAATTATATTTCCTGTATTATTGATAAATATGATTTCTCGTTACCGTTTCTCTTCTCACCTCTGCATTAGCTGTTCATTTCTTTAACAATTTTGTAGCAAAAGAGCCTTTTTTGTTGTTGTTTATACAACAAAAAAGTTGATCAAGTTACATTTTGTAACTTGATGCATTTTTTTTTTCTGCAGCAGTATTGATATGGATTTTTAACATCCCTGCTGATTTCAGAATGAGAGAAACTCCATCACGTTTAATTAGGGGAGCGGCTCTGTGCATGAGGCCATATGGGGATAGTGCATCTGTTCACTTAGCATAGCGCATACGACATGAGAGCATAATTTCAGCAGACATCTTTAATCTCACTCAGGCTTACGAATATTAACACACAGTGCAAAAAGGATGAGTTTTGCACCCATTAGATTTGAGGAATTTGTTCCATGTATCAACACGGATGAAGTCAAACTTATGCAGAGCAGAACTTAGTATTTAGGTAAAGTCAAAGATTTGTTCAGGCTTAGATTTCCTTCTTTCTTTCTTTTTTTGAAGATGAAGTTTATACTTTTATTTGTGAAATCTGGTGACGTATTTACCTGCTTTCCTCATTTTCCAACCAATATGACCTTTAGGGTCATGTTGATTAACCTGAGGAGTAATCTAAAGAAGGAATCCCTATGATTATAGTAAAAAAAGGGCCACCCATTCAAACAGAAACTGATGAATTAGATCCAAACATCTGTTTCCATTACACACAAAATAATTCCTGTGAAAGATACCGATTCCATAGATAATTATAGGAGCTAAGTCATTGACAAATATGTGTGAAAATGTTTTTTTCCTCCTCAAAATAGCTGTAAGCTTTAATCAAGTCAACTCAGAGTCTCTTCATACTGATTTTCAATTAGGCTGATGGTGGGGAAAAAAAAATAAATAAATGAAACCATTAAAACTCAATTGAGAGCCTGCTTCATATGCAAGATTACATCTCACCCCTACTTTTTTTTTTCTCAGTGAACAATTTGATTAACAATTAATTTGTTTTGAAAGCAGAAAATGGCTCTTAAGAGCGGTGTCAAGAAAGCGACTCGCTCGTTCGGTAACGGAAGTTGTTATGTAAGCGGAGCACCTATCTCAGTTTCCCCCACCGTTCCTGAAAGCAAAAAAACAACAACAAACAAAATGCATCCAATTTAGTCACAAAGCTCCATAATGGATGAATTTTCAATATTTTACCAGTGCATTAAATTTCTTATACTTTCCCTTTCTTACTGAAGTGCTATATATATTACAGAAGTTAAAATTTAAAGCGCACGGTGTGTTGCACTCTATGCATCGTCTCTAGCAAAACCTGTCTAAACATCTAAGTGTTCTATAATTTGTATATATAAGCTAGTGTACAAAGCCATTAGAGAAGATCCATTGTCTCGCACTGCTCTGTTTCTTTCTACAAAAATAAAATAAATAAATAAAAGTGACACTGGGCTGAAACCATCTCATGAGCCTAATTATGTTTCCTCATAGCGCAAAATTGCGGTGCTAAATCTTGCATGGCCTTTAGCCATGGGTGCTGCTGTGTGTCAACAGAATTATGTATAAGGATGGCATCCGACCTGCTCCCCTCATAAGGCTGCTGATTGCCGGTTCTTATTACTTGACTTCATATCGATTTCACAGCATGTCAGCATGTGGCCGTGATTCACGGGCGCTCCGAGTGCCGGATCAACATTTTTCCCCTCTGCGATCCGACTCAGTAGGACTTTGGTGGCCGCGTCCTTGGATCAGCTTTGTAACATTAACCCGAGTTTACAGCTGTCATTATCCCCGGCTAATGACAGAAAATGTCAATTACAAGTATTAGTTACAAGTCCTCTATTGATTTTTAAATGCTTTCACTGATTTTTTTTTTTTTTAAATCCAGCAGGAAGGTCAAAGGTCGTTCTGAATGCTACTTTCGACCCGTCTTGAGGTGAAGTAATTGTATCCTCAAGAGAGGAGGCCAACGTGTTCCTGGCAATTACCGTAAGGAGTTTCTTGACATATTTGCACAACAAGAAGTCATAGAGACGTTTCTGTGAGGTAACAAATGCAGTTAAATAAATTGGTTCACTCAATAAGTTATTCAAAATCGTCTTCCTACCTGCCACTTCCTGACGTCTTCTTTGTCTTTTCTGCCAGCTGATGATCGTGAGACCTGTGTGATTTCATTTCAGTTGTGAGAAATGCGCTAATTTTGATCCGGCCGAAAAACCATCTCGACCTAGGACAAGAATTAGTTATCAAAACTGGTGCGTCTCCATTAAGTCAATGTATTTTCATAATTCCAATTTGTGCAACTTTCAGGGCAACGGGAACACAGCTGCTACGAGCCTGGGTTTGTTTATGGTCGACAGACTGCGTCATGTTTGAGTCGCTTATTTTCACTTTCGAAATGGAGACCGTTTAGCTACTCTTGCGCTCGAGTTGCATCCCTTTTTTATATTATTGGGCTTAACTTTGTAATAATTACTTCATTGTCGTTATAATTGTTTACATTTTTACCATAGTCAAATGAATACAGACATTTGTGGCGCTTTGATGGCTTAATAATACAGGATGAACTCATACTGGGCAGATGATCCTGAATTTCATTCTGTTTTGGTTTGGCAGGTTTTTTGCTGTCTGGACTACATGCCGATTTTGAAAACCCATTTAAACATTTACAGCAAGATTGATTTAGAAAACAGTCCCCGGGACGCGTTTCCTGCAGATGGTGGGGAGCGGTATTGCAACAGACACACAGACCGCATTACACCTGCGTGTGTTCACATCGCTGCTGCAGGCTGGTGAGGCTCAGCAGCTGGCAGCCTCCACCAGAACTGTGCAACGCTTTGCAAAAGTTTCTTCTGTATTTTATCTGGGAGAAGGAGTTGCAGCACCGTCACAACGCTTTGAAAGATAAATCAGATGCAGCAGACCTGGAGCGTTTTCATAGTTTGACAATAGAAATTGCAACATTTGTTATACTGTCAGCTGATGCGGTTCGCTTTCACACTGCGCTGGGCCAAACGACCCAAACTGACTGAAAAACCTGCTCAGCTCCCCACCTGGTGGCGCTGCACCGAGAACCTTTGGAGGACTGAAGGAAACGACAGTAAAACCCCAGAAGAAGACATGAGCGCAACTTCCTTTGTCACAAAATGCAAACAAAGACGGAGTGGCGTTTTAGCAGTTGCAAGATTTCACTTTTGTCTTTGGTAAAAGGCAACGAGTCGTTTCTCCTGTTAGACGCGTTTATTCTGTATTTACCCAGAATGCTCTACACTGCAGTCCACTTCCTGCTTTTGGAGCAGCCTCCGTTCTGCTTGGCGTTCGAACCGTACCAGAGCTCACTTCAGCCAAACTAAGGCAGAGGTTTCTTTGGTGGATGCGGACCCCAAAAAAAGAAAGAGTTCACACCTCCCCATGCTAACTAGACTTTCTGGACTAAAGGACTAGAGTTCAATTAAAGTGGACCAAACGAGACCGGTGTGAACACACCCTCACTTTTTGCTCCAGTATCAGACTGAAGAGGCCGCCAGTAGATGTCTCAACTTTGATTTCCGGTTCAGGCTGGTGTGAGCTGGACGGAATTGGCTCAGAGGTGAAAGAAGATGCAACAAAAATTCAACAAATTTTACATTAATTTAATTTGGCTAAAAATATCAAATGAGAATCAGTATTTATTTAGTCATTAGTTTGGCTAATGGGATTGGGGGGAGGAAACTAAAAAGAGGGAGCTCTTTCTCATCTTGGTTCATTACCCCGGGATTATTTTTACGCTCAATGAGACTATAAGTATTCACTGAACGTATCACACAGTTTTCAGCTGCTCTGCTGGAATTATATTTCACTGTCCTGCCATCCATAATATAACACCCCAAAGTGCTCCAGTCACCAGATTTCATAATTTTCATGTGACTGCTGGGAGTGTGTTTGGACTCACACTCGTACTAGTAAATGTCTTTCCTCAGGCACCCCTGAAAAATGTGAAGTGAAGTTTTGTTCAGTTTTTATACCAACAAGCATTCATGGTCTATCCATAAATGTCATCTTTTATGCATCTTTTACACTTATGCAGCACTTTGGAAGCACGCTCTCATTTTTCACAGTCATCATTACTGTCCTCAGTAAGTCAAAGCCAAATAAAGACGGCCCATAAGAAATTTATTTTCTTGGATGTAAAAAAAAACAAAAACAACAAAGTGACCTTGATTATTGTGGCTCTGTGGTTTTCATTGAGATTTAAAGCTCCTCGCCATTTTCAGTACAGGTTATTTCTATTTAGACATTATGGACAATTTTATCTGACTTTTTCATCTTTTTTTTACTTTCTTCCTACTATAACTTTATCCCTCCATCCTTGCATAAAGTTTGTAGTATATGTGTCCCAAAATTATGGCTCTTTGTAGGTTTTCAAAAGTCACGATGTACCTCTTGGCTACTTTGCTGAGTGATGTTTGATTTAAACTCGGTGCCAGTTCTTTAGTGCGTTAATTTTGATAGACTAACTACGTTGATTTTTTGCTCTTTTTTTGTGTGGCTGGAACCTTTATACTCACGTGTTTCTGGTACGCTTGTAAGTCTGACGCACAAGCAACATTTGCAAACAACAGCGATGGGTGACGAAGCCGTTTCGATCCTGATGCGACGCTGCAAAAGATGACTGTCGCGTTCAAGTTGTGCTAGGAGGAGTTAGCCTGTCACTGAAGCTATTCTAGCCTAAAACAGCATCTCCAGGCATGTTGCAGCAGCACAGATGTCCCCAATGCTAATGTTAGCATCCACATTTCTGAAGAAGGATTTTTTTCAAATTTGTTCCATGAAGGATCAAAGGTTTCTGTACACTTGAAAGCTGAATGGATTGAGTAGCACAATGCACCAATCTGATGGCTGAATAACCTAAATAAAGGATTTTAAAAAGTAAATGTCTTTACTGTTGAGATCAATACAATGTAAGTCAAATATTAGCCGACTCAACTTGACTTAGTTTAGTTTCTTTCTTGCTTTAACTCAGTAAAGTTGCATCAACTTTAGCTGTCGAGTTGAAAACACTGAACTCAAGTTGCAGCAACAGCTTTTTTTTTTTTTGACATTGACTTGACTGTCTATAGCAATTATACTAAACTAAAAAATTATTAAAATACAATTAATTGTAATTAATTATTTAATTACAGACAGTCAACTTGACTAAAATTTTTATTAGGATCCCATCACTTTTTACACGTCTGTCTTGTCTTTGGGTCTTCATGGTTCTGTTTGCTCATTAATGTCCTCTAACAAACCAAAGAGCTTCATTTCATTGTGGTTAAACACACAGCTGGGCGCTAACGACTCATTAGGGGACTTTTCAAGTTTTACTTAAGGTAACAAAGTAAAATAGGCTCAATAGAAAAACATGTCACACTTCCAAGATGTGTAGAAAGGTCTCTTTTTTTCCACTTCACATTTATCTGCTGTACAATAAAAAGTGGTTGTTGTTTTTTTAATCACTTACTTTTTCCAAAGCGCAATTTGTTTCTGTTGCCACTTTCACGGCTGCATCAACCTCTGAGACAGAAGATGCTTAATAGGCTATTAATTATAAAAATTAACCATCGTAAACTTCATCTTAAATCTGCAAAAAGAAAAAAAAAAAGAAAAGAAAAGAAAATGGTTCAATAATTCTGCCGCGCCAAGAGATATGCAGTGAGAAGGGTCGAGTACTTCCCGGGGTGTTTTCATTAGAGCCAGCAGCCTGTCCTTCATTCCCTGTCACGTTGCCATGGAAACAGGATGAGAACAAAGGAAATAAATTTTTATTTTCATGCACTGCAAGGACTTGTCAAGTTCTCAGGCTGAGTGCTATAATTTACAAAAATAAAGGAAAGAACAACCCACACATGAGGCTCAGGAAGTAATCAAGTAAACAGACATATATGAGCTTCCTGTTTGTGTAGGTCAGAGCTGATTAGAGCTTTAATCTGTTTTGGCTGCCGAATTGTTGAATGGAAAACTGTCAGAGACGCAAATATGCACATGTAGGCTTTGCTCAATTAAATAATTTAAAAAATCTGAATAAAAGTACATCTCGAATCTGTACGGCCTGGGAAGCGGGGATTAAAGAAAACCTTGACAGTAGCTTGAGCAAAATGTTAAACGAAGCAGATAGCCAACTGTGAAAAGTATGTAAAGAAAAGTGATAAAGATTTTAAAGAACAAGAGGCCATCTGGGAGGAATCCTTCAGAACTGCATGTTTGCACTGGGGGTCCTGTGAGGATCCAAACCGAGAAATGTGTTGTTCTGATGCGCACTTATGAAAGATTGATAATAACTGCTGACGGCAACGTAGGGCGGCTTGTTTTCGCCGACGGCAGCGGTTGCCATCTGATTTTCAATATCTTTGTGTACACTCGAGCTGAAATGTACATTGTGTGAGCTTGTTTGTGTTGCGTCTGATGCAAATGCGAGCGCATTATGTCAGCAGATTATCGAGAGGCAAACAAAAGTTCAAAGGATCAGATCGGTCTCCAGTTTTTCCCTCTTTCCTCCCTTTGATATTATTATGAATGTTGTCAAAGTTCTGCACTTGAAGCGATAAAATAAATTCAGGCGTTAACGTCGACACGAAGGTTTATTTGAGTTTTTCTGACAAATTACGTGTAAAATGTTTTCTTCTCTCCCGCCAAGCTTGAAGTGTTGAGTTTCTTTCAGGTTTCTGTGGATGCTAAATTTTAGCGCGGTCTCTATCTACGCTGACACCACTCAGCGTAGATGAAGTATCTTGCACGCGTTTGTGGGAAAGTCCAGTCATTTTAACAGATAATTACGCAGCTTCCAGATAGACGAAATGGGTGGGTTGTTCTGAAAGACCGGAGCTACGTGTGTGAAGAAAAAAATACCACCTGCTAAAAGCTGCTAATGATTTTGATGTTAGAAATGTTGGGAGTAAAACGTGTCAGGATGGTACGGGAATTCATCATCTGGTACTTTTGGGGACGGGGAGAACTGTAATCCAATAAATGCAGTTTTCCCATTTCAGAATTCACATGTGATGATTATGGAGTATTTCATCCCACAAGCAGTATGTCATCACATCTCATAAACCTCCAGTCTGACGGATCTCATGACTGAAATCTGAAGATGTGTTTCTATATTCTCGGCTCTGTTCTGGCTCCGTCTGCAGATCACCACACAAAAGGCAGATAATTAGTCACACCTCATTCATCCGGCTGACTCAAGGTTATTTGACTAATTATACTCAGGTAGGGATACTTATGCAAATACGAGCGAGTGGATGGTGGTTCTCTCGAAGCAGCGGAAAGGTCATTGTTTCCCGCCGTTGCCTGACAACGGTGCAAGGCAAACGCGGTTAAATGACGCTCAGCAAGACGGCACGGAGTCACGTACGAGACAGAACTGCCGTCTGGTGATGAATGCGAAGGTCACCATCGGTTTGTGTCCGACAATGACAGCTGATGGATAAATATAGTGCACGTTAATGAGCGACGTCTCCCAATTCGGTCACAATCATACACGATGAGGAGCTAAACCCCTCTGATTCAGTTCAACACAAACATATGTAAACTGCATGGTGGGTAATTTTATCGTCATGAATATATTTGGGGGGGTAAATCCACAAGAAAGCTGGTATCATAGATGAGAGGGTTAGGCTTTATTTTGAAAATGACTGTGTTGTTTCTGAATCAGTCCATCTGCAGAAGTCTTTACGTGTTTTCAATCACTGATCATTTAAAATGGCGACCATTAGAGTTCCTGATTAAAAGCAATCGCCCAAATATGGCAGATACGATTTTCTGTCAGCAGCAACCGACTCCAGCAGGTTCTGTGGCTGAGTTTTGATCAACCCGGTTCTAAACATTACATCCCCGTTTCATGTGCATAACCTGGGAAAGTCCTATATCGACTCTGCGCAACATTTAATTTA
This sequence comes from Poecilia mexicana, assembly GCF_051168715.1. Classification (NCBI taxonomy): domain Eukaryota; kingdom Metazoa; phylum Chordata; class Actinopteri; order Cyprinodontiformes; family Poeciliidae; genus Poecilia; species Poecilia mexicana. The sequence continues at coordinate 27,365,893 of NW_028263375.1, forward strand.
CAAAACGAATCTGACAAACAACCAGAGCCTGACAGCGGAAAGCGAGTGGAGGAACAAACTTTCCTCAGACCAAAATCAGACACTGGTAGATGATTAATAGACACGTCTCACTCAAACTATTTAAATTAACCATAATTTACTGTTTTTCTGTCTTTATTTACATGTAGTGAACCGGCAGCATCAACACTTTCTGGAGAAAACACAACAGAAGTCATAGTTCATGTCTTGGCAAACTCAAAGACTTTCAACCAACTAGTTACTGAAGAACAATAAAGAAACTTGAGCCCAAGTAGCAACAGAAAAGAACAATAAGACTAAAACTAGCCAAGAATATTGGAGTAATTCTGCTCATCTTTGTATTTTCTCCATGTAGTTTTCTCAAGGATTCATTCACGTTTTCAGGCACTTAAAAATTCTCTCCTTGAATCAATGCAAAATACAGGCCATACCTTCGCAAATCCCCTGTAGATTTAAACAGGAAAATATGAAAGACCTTACAAACTTTGGTTTTTGATTAATTAGACAGTTTTAAGGTCAAGGCGTGAATCAAAGGTCTCTCATATCTGCACTGTTTTAATCTCTTGCTTTGCCTTCAGCAAAGAGCCTTTTGGGATTCACTTCTACAAACACATAAAAACACAGACTCACATCAGTAACTTATTCTCATATGAAGGAAATCCAATAATGCCACTAATAATCAGAAAACCTGTTTGGTTTGCGTTAGGTGGAGGTAGATCTGCTGTATCGCTTCAGCAAGGCTAAGTCACCACAACTAGCACTAGCTAGATGACTGATGCATCGTGGGAGATGAAGTCATACATGAATAAATAACCAGAGTTCACTATGAAGCCAACCACAAGTGCAGCCTGAGTGAAACCAAAGCAGACAGAGACTGAATGTTTTCATTGCAGTGGTCACAGTGGCATCCATCATCTCTCTCTCCCTCTCTCTATCTCCCACACACACACACCCACACACACACACACACCCACACACACACACACACACACACCCACACACACACACACACACACACCCCAATGTGCAGGAGTAGTGGCAAGTGATGGTGTTTTCCACTCAATAAAGTCTGCATCCCATTAGTCCAACTCTCCAATCCTTCTTCTTATTACCTATTTAACTGATAACACTAAATCAAGACATTGACTGAACAACTGTTCATTACCGACAAAAGTGGAATTTACAGCTTCCGGCTCTTTTCTAACTTTGAAAAAGTTTGACTTTTTCTCCTCAATGATGTGAACACAGCAAAAGTTACAAATCTCCCCAAGTGTTTATGGCTTAGTTTATAGTGTAAATATGTTTGTGCACTTGAAATAGGACAAAACCGAGAGCACAGGTAACTTCTCAGAAAGATGGAGCTTGTTTAGGGTCAATATTTTCTTAATATTGATGAAAAAGTTCTTGTTCCACTGGCAGATTATTTCACTTGTGAGAATGTATTTTTCCCATAAGTGAAATAATAAACCAGTGGAACTAGAACTTCTTAAATCAATATTCAGGAATTATTGATATAAAACAAACTTCTATATATCTTGCTGAAAAGTTACTTGTAAGTTAGTTTTGATATATTTGAAAAAGGGACGCCTCGGTCTTGTTTGGTCCAGACCAGGATCCGGTTCAGTGGATTCACACCTGCACAAAAAGCTCCGGACCACTGAAGTCTGCTCTGTTTAAAGGGATCCAAAAACTGCACCATTAAACCAAATGGTTCGCTTTGGGTACCAACTAGCAACCCGTTAATAAACTCAACCTAACATGTAATCCTCCAGAGTGATCTATTATGCCTGCACCTTTTTTGGTTGAGTCTTGTTGGTAAACTGGGTAAAGGTTGAGAACTTTTGGCTTTTTTAAAAATATATCAACACCTTTAATTTACAAATACATGTATTATGCTGTTTTTGGTTTGTGTTAAATGTGAACATATTTGGGCAAATAGTTCAGTGCAGAGAAGTGGAACTTAAATCTGATTTGAAAACTATTTTCCATTTTGTCTAAAAGCTGCATCATGTGACTTTCACAAGAATATGTTTTTCACAAACTTGCAGAAATTACTATTATGTTGCGACAGTAAAATATTAAGGAACACATTTGTGAAAAACATAAAAATCAAGCTCCTCTACCTCCTGCAATCTTCAAAAATGCACCAAAAACAACCAATCAAGAGCTGGGAGGAGGGTCTCGTCGTTGTCAATCAGCTCATGTATGTGCCACTCACATGCTCACTGGCTCACCACAACATAGCCTGCCAAGAATGCTATGCTAGCTAGCATGGCCACCAATGACAGCGGATAAACGGTTTTGCATGAACGAAAAGTTGTTTCTCTCCTATTTGGACATTTAGCAGCTCGTACATGAGCATGATTGACAGCTCTAAGACCCTCCCTCTTACTCTGATTAGTTGTTTTTTTAATCAGGAGTGGTGCATTTCTTTCAGACAGCAATAGCAGCTCAGGGGGTTTTCCCACAAACTATGTGTCTCAAACTGCCACTGACATTGTAACTGTTTTAATAAATATGGAAAAAATATATATTTTACCACAGCACCATTACCTAAAACATAAACTTGACAACAACAAAGACGAAAAAAAAAAAAAAGCCTTTTTCATACACAAATCCCGTTTTTGGCAGGAGTTTTCCCATCCCTTTAGCTCTTTGTCTGTAAAATGACCCGGTTCCACGCAGCAACTCGAACGCACCTGTGCCACGGCCATAAAAACAGCGGTGCAAGGGTTTTTAAGCAGCTGCTAACAACTCCTGCAAAAACTGGGACAGCAGGCATATTGATATCATAAACCATTCCCAGATCAGAAACAGATTGGTGTTGCGGGGCGGCGGCGGCGCCACATTAGGCGACACAACGTAATCAGCATGCCACCGAAACATTCAGCGTGTCTTTGTTGTCGAACCCGAAGGAATAACACAGAGGTTATCCGTCACACTGGAAGTTTAACGAAATGCAATCTTGCCGAAGAGATAAAGCCACGAAATGTGTCAGAAACCTGAGTGGCACTCAGATTTTGAAATCACCAAACGCAGTCTCACTTAGAAAAAAGAGAGAAAAAAAAAAAAAGGCTTGGAGAGCAGCATTTTGTAGCACTATCAAGAAATAACACCTCAGACTCAGTGGAAGTTTTGCGGGCGCCTACAGCTATTTTTGGGCCATCATGTGTTCCAGGTAACAGATTGTTTCGAGCCACGTCAAGCTGTGAGCGACGCGGGCGGCAGCAGACACTGCCACGTCTGTGTTACACTCCAACAATAATAATAATAAAAAAAAAGATAATAGTAAATATATAGAAAAACAAAACCATGATGCTTTTAGGGAACATCAGGACCTTCAGGGGTAAAAAAAATAAAAATAAAAAAGGAAAATAAAGCTGCATTATTCCGGTTATCAGTCAAGATTCTGCAGTTGACACGAATGAAATTTAAATGTCAAGCAATTGAAAGTTTTGAGGAACACATTTTGACAAATGCCACAGGAATGAGGCGCTGCTGTAAATGCCAAAGAGCTGGAAATAACAAGCTGATAATCCAAACACGTATGCAGTCCTAACTCCAATCGAACAACAAAAAAGCATAATATTAACTTCAGTATTGAAGTGCATTTGGTTTTTCCTTCAGCTACAAACAAAACCGCTCTGATTTTCACTCTGACTCAAATGTTCGTGGGGTTAAGATCTGAGAAATCCGTTTCCCCTCCAGGACTTCCTCATACATCGACCATCGGCTTCAGTTTAAAAGTGACCAAATACAAATTACAGTTTTAAGATATTTATTGTAAAGGAAAAATACATCTTTTAGTTCACAGTTCTGCTTTACTTTGCGTCCCGGTGAACAACCATGTCTCAGTTAATTTACAACGATCATAATATTACTATTACTTAGGGGTTTAACAGTCACCATGGAGGGGACAAATGCACATTGTAAAAAAAAATATATATATAAATTCATCAAGTAGTTTAAAAAAAACAAAAACAAATTTAGATTTATGCTGAACTTCGTGTTAGGGAGACAAAAATCCCCTTTTTCACTTCTGGTACAGATATCTATAAACGCAGACATAAATGTACTAAATTACAAATTAATTTGATAACTTTGCACCAGTACAGCACACTTAAATACAAAAACAACTTGACAAGCTCAGTCAAACATGTAAACACAACAAAAGTTTAATTTATCCAGTCAGTGTAAATAGGAATATAACAGCCAATGTAAAATAAAGAAACTGACAAAGACAATAAGGTTGACTAACTTGGAAAAAAAAAAAGACCAACAAATCTTCTTTCAAAAGGTTGAAAAAGTGCAAGAATAAATAATAAAGAATGATGTCGCTCAGAGTGTCGTGATCTACAGGTCTGCTAAGGTGAGGGAAGACGCGGGCTGACCCAGGAAGAAGATGAAAGGTGCTTTTAAAAATCCAAATGAAATCCAACAATGGCAGCACAGGGAACTGGCAGACGACATACAACGAACACGATCTGACGAGGAACACAGACAACAGGTGGGACTAAATACACTGGGAGGGTAATCACAGGAACGAGACACAGCTGGGATCAATCAAAACAGGGAGGACAGGACATCACAGAGACTCAGGGACCAGGATCACAATAAACAGAAAACCCCCAAAAATAAACACAGAAAACTACGGATCACAACACAGAGCACAAAGCATAGAATTGGACTGAACAGATCCACACTTATGGATTGGGCACTTTGTCACCAAAACCCAACGTAGAAACTCCTTCACTATCGACACAGATACTCAATCGGTGCATCTCTACTTTCTGAGGGTGTTTTGGACTAAATCCCAAAGAAATGAGATGAAATTTGACTAAATATGCAAAACTATAAAAAAATAAAAATAAAAAACCTAAAAAACAATATTTGAAAATAAGTAAGTGTTCATCATCTCACAGATATACCGGTACAAAAACTCACAATGGAGGTTCAGCAACATTTCTCAGTACAGTCGGCCTGTGTTAGAAAATCTGACGACTTCCTCTGCTTCAGTGGCACACGGCAGATCTGAAAGTATTGTTGAAAAAAAAAAAAGAAGAATAAAAATCCCACAGGGGCTAGAAGAGACTCTGACACATAGTTTGATCTTTAAAATGTTTGAAATTTTTCAATCTGACACAAAAGGCTAATAGATTCCACTTCCAGATGGGTTTCATCATCGGCTCGTGACAGAGGTCGACGCAGTTAGGCCGGTCTTCCCTTACGTAACAACGGGGCTGTGAAGGACTTCACTTCTCGCTCTGCACAGTCCAAACGGTTCACTGTACACGGCTGTCACTTCACGAGCCGTGACTGGCTGCGCTGCGATTCTTTAATCAGAGAGATATTAAATCAGAGCTGTGACAAATTTCTCAAATTACTCATTCTTGTTGCGAAAATTATCCTACAATTGTATTTTCATCTCTTGATGCCTTTTGAAATTACACTTCAGAAGTAATTATGGCTTTCTGTGGTTGTAAATGCTAAAAAAGAAAAGAAAAAGAAATGGAAAAGCGAAGACTGTCTTATTCTTGCAGCTAACAAGTTCTATTAATTAAAAGACAATATCTCAACAGTGACGTCCTAAAAACAAACGTCCAGCACTGATCTTAGAGTTTATAGCACAGTTGTTGAATTAGTTTACCTTTACCAAAAAATATATATATAGTTTTAACTGCAGAGTGAAGAAGAAAAACAAGAGTCGCAGGCTCAACTCGAGTGCAGTAATTCATCATACCTGAAGTGACACTGAGAATAAAAAGGTCAGATGTCTTTTTAAGCACCGTGTTAAAGCTTGTAAGAACTCAGGCTTGGCGACGTTACATTGCTGTGGGAGGAAACGCTGAGCTGTGTCAGCAGAATGAAGAAAGTTTTCTGCTCAGACACGTAAATATTTCCTCTTGGAGCTGCGAAAGTCGTCTCAAGAAATCCCAGCAACATCTGAGTCGGGGTTGTAACGGTGACTCGAACAAGCACAGGTTGTCTCTGTGTCACACTGCAGATGGCTCCCTTTAGCGTCCGATGGCAGCGTATGAGAGGCGAGGGCTGTGGAACGTGGTTCATCGCCGTCGTTTCTTTCCAGTAAAACATTTTCCTTTGCATCAAAGCTGCGACATGTAACTTCTACAAAAATATGTTTCTGCCATGTTTGTTGAAACCGTCAGCATGTCCTGACAGACAATCTGTGAAAAGATCCATTTCCTCTGCCTACTGTTGCTGTCTGAGGAAATGCACTGTTACCCAATCAAAACCAACCAATCAGAGCCGGGGGGCGGGTCTTAACGCTGTCAATCTACCTCGTGAACGTGTCGCTAAATGTGGTAATGGCAGAGGAACTACTGCATCAGGAGAACCATTTCTCCGCTGTCATTGGTGGCTACGCTAGCTAGCCTTAGCATTTCTGGCAGGCTATGTTGTGGTGAACCAGTTGTAGTGTAGGAGTGTGCAAGAGAGTGATTGGGAGCGCTAAGCCCCTCCTCTTGGCTCTGATTGGTTATTTCTGACTTAGTGGTGCGTTTCTGAAGTTAATACAGGATGCAAGGCAAAAAGAACTTGATTCTCACAGATTAAATCTTTACAAATGTTTGAGGAAAAAACACCATATTTTTCATAAAAGTTACATATTGCAACTTTAACCAGGTATAGTCCTGTCAAAAATTTTACAGGAATGACAAGTAAGAGGTACAGGATGTACCAAAGACAGTAAAAGCCAAATCTAGCACGTTATTTGAAATAAAAAAACAACAACAACATTTTCATCCCAATCAACCTTTAACATCTTAAGTAAGATGCCGTTTCAAAGATAATCAGGATTTAATTACACAAGCTGCCATCTCCTAGCAGCGAAGCCAAAGGACAGCTTGTACACACATGGCTCCCACGTGGCTGATGAACCACAAGCACCATGTGATGAGACACACTGGGAATTAGCATACTGTCTGTCTGCGCAAACATTACCGAATCGGCACAAAGCTCAGCCTTTTAGTCATCCGTTACAAGTGAAGCCCTGTTCACCGACCTCTTACTCTATGGGATTATACTGCAAAGCAGTCTTTGTATCGGTACCATTTTGAAAACTCTTTATTAAGTGGCTGGTCCTTTCAGCTGTATGGATGGGCTTTCACTGAAGCTCCTCTAAACCTTATTATTGTTTCTTTGTCCAGGCTGTATTTTGGCTGCTGTACTCATGGAGACTCACTGGATGCAGAAATGTTATGTCATCCAATTCTACATTGTCTGGCTGTCATAGCGCTACAATGATATATAACATGGGGGTACCTAGATGATTCATGGTTAAGGAACACCAAGGTTTCTGATATTTCATCTGTTATACCATATGAGAGATTTGGAAATTCCAGGACTGCACTTGTCCTTGGCTCGCCATGTTGGCCACAGCGGCTAATTCATCCCAAACAGGTTCTGTCAGGTTGAGGTCAAGTCTCTGTCCAGGCCAGTTAAGTTCCTCCACAGGAAAGTCACTTATTTATCTCCTTACGGACTTTGCAATGTCGTCTCCAAACTGAGTTGGATCCATACAATTGTTCAAAATACCTCTTTACTGTACAACATAAAAATTTCCCTTCCCTGAAACTATAGGGTCACCGAACAAACAGCGAAATATACTGAATAATAACAATGAATCAATAACAACAGATTGCGATAGATGGGATCAATATCAATAGATAAGGCGTCTGAAAGAAGATCCAATAATTTCACTCAACTCCAATCCAGAACCACACGGCATTCTGGGGGATGTAGGAAGAGGAAAGTCTTTAGCTGCTCAACCTTTCACAGGGTGAAACTCACTCACTCATTGGTTACCTAGCAACAGCTGTTTAAAGTTTTACCACCATAACTGCTTAAAATAAAAAATAAAAAAATGGCACCAGTTTTCGGTATTTCAAGTACTTATGACAAAACTAATTAATATCAAACAACTGATATTAAAAACTTGTATCGTGACTCTTCCACCAAACTTTCCACTTGACAAAATGGAGGCAGAACAATACTGCTCTCCTGGAAACCACCAAAACTCAAACAGGCTCATTGGATTTACTGGACAGGGGATGTGTACTTTGGTACTTCAGAGAACATGTCTCCCATGCTTTATAATCCAGTAGCTGTTTGCTTTATGCCACCGCATCCATCGATTTGATGAAGTGAGGCTTTTGATGCTGCTTTTCAGACATTGGAAAAACATTCAGTGAAGCTCCATGTGTGCCGCTGTGGAGCTAATCTGTTGGCCTCGAGAGGTCTGGAGATCTGGATTTACTGACTGCAGCAAGATGGCAAACTCTCCGCAGGACATCTGAATGCATCACCGTGTGACTTCCTGCGGTCGCAGCGACTTCCACTTTGTTAAAATACCACTTGGGAGTTATTTCTAGTTGCTTAGTGAGCAAGAAATGTCACAATCGGACTTACTCACGGGTGCCATCCAATGAGTGCACCTCTGTGGAAAGTGACCCATTCTTTCAGAAATGTTTGGAGAAGCAGTCTCCAAACATTTCTGTTAAAAACAGAAAGGAAGATGTTTTGTTTGATTATCAGTGATTAGCTACATGAAAAACAATTAAAATCTTTTTTTTTAAATATTATTCCATCCAGTCGACAGTCACCCTAATGAGATCTGCGTTTCTACTGCCACATGAAAGCAATGCGTAGCAGAGACAGCACTATTTGGATTTTTTTAAAATTATAATCTGCTTTGTTTCGACTAAATATAGACACCAACAGCTCGTGCCGAAATGACTAAAAATGACAGAAAAAGGCCTCATGCTGGAACTCGGCGAGAACAGCTCCCATTTCTGTGCACAACAAAAGTCCACAGAAAAGGGAAAACACTGGCGGTGTGAAAGCAGCTCCCCATGGTGGAAGAGAGTCCATCTGTTTGTGGCTCCAGTAAGATGAAATGAAACTTTGATGACTTTTTCCAGGAAATTGGGCCACTGCAGAAAGACGCCGTGGAAGCAAATCTAGTGTAAATAAAAAGGCATTAAGGTAACACTTATGGCACACCTCTAATATCAACGCTCTTGCAGCATGCGCTCATGTACATTTAACCCTGCAAAGTATGTGTGTGGGATGGAAAATGATATCTGAATTATATCTCTGAGACAGCCCAAACTGCACTGCAGCACGCATTTACACAAAGCTGCAAATTCAAAAGAAAAAGGAGTATCCATGTGTGTGTGTGTGTGTGTGTTTTGTGTCGCTCACACTCCCTGTTATCAGAAAACCCCAGATGGAAGAACAATATGTGCTGGAAAATGACAGTATGTACAGCATGCCTGCAGATTAGTCTTTCATCCATACTACAGTGATGTTCAGAATGTTGTCATCAACATAGTTTGGATTGGAGATGAAAAGACTTCAACGGCAGACGTGTGTTTCTATATGAAGCTCAACATGATAAATCTGTCCTTTTGTTCTGCTTTGCTTTAGCACAGAGTGCCGTGTGTGTGTATTCATACTAGAGGTGCCCCATTTCTCAGCCAACTGATTTATCAGCACAGATTTCCTTAATTTTGGGGGATCAGTGATCAGCCAATACTTACATGTGAAGACCATCGTATCCATCGATCCCATTTACCTCAGCAAAAGTCTGAAAATCGGCCACTGTCCTCCACTGCTCTGTTGTGACAGAGGTCTGACTGACAGACTGGTCCACCAGGTCATGTCCGCACATTTAGAGTCAACAATACCCCACTGTTACCAACTCAGCCAAAATTGAAATTGGAAGGTCAGGCCTTTTAAAGATCGGTAATCGCAGATTGGCCAGAAAACTGCAACCGGTGCTTCCTTAATTCATACCACCAGAATTTTTAGCAGTCCGTCAAACTTCAGCTGCCTCAGCGTTTTCTGCACTGTTCCCGATGCTTGGTGTTTCATCTGCAGTATTACAGGCACAGTGCCGGTCTGTCTGCAGAAAATGCTAAACCATTCTGAGCCTCGCCTACTGCGAAGACACAAACCAAAAGAATGAGATCCCAGATACAAGCTTCTTCCAGAAGGTGACTTCCGAGGATCTTGGTCATCTGAGGGGAGTTCACAGTAGGACCACTACTTCTATCGTATCTCTATAGTTGAGGTGGTTTGGTGAACTGATCAGGATGCCCTCTAGGCAGTTTCCTTTGGAGGATTTGCTGACATGTTGCATTGGTGGTAGACCCCAGAAGTGAACGGAGGGACTATATGTGCTGTCTGGCAATGAATGCCTTGGGATCACCCAGAACTTGCTGAAGGATCTCATGAATTCTCCCCTGGACCTGCTGCCACATGACCCAGTTCTGGATAAGAAGAGGATGGATGGATGGATGGATGGATGGATGGATGGATGGATGGATGGATGGATGGATGGATGGATGGATGGATGGATGGATGGATGGATGGATGGATGGATGGATGGATGGATGGATGGATGGATGGATGGATGCAACCAAAACCTAAATGTACATTTTATTTTAGCTGATAGACTTTTGTAGCATTTCATTGTGAAGTGAAAGAAAAATGATATATTGTTTTTTTACAGTGTTTTTATGGTGTGAATTTGTGTTCAGTCCCCTTTGCTCTAATCCACCAAATAAAATCAAGCAGATGCACAAAACACTCCTTGGGGAATGCAGAGTCCTGTTTTGCCCTTTTCCTTTCTGAAACGCAATGAAGTCCAAAAATATCTTTAAATGAAGCAAAGTCTACTAATAAGTAAAACAAATTCACAACTATTTGCTATAAAACAATACGCCAAGCGATAAACATCTCAAGTCTTGTTCAATCGATTGTCCTAAAAAGAACAGATTATGGCACGAAAAGATCTGGGACACAGCCAAGAGGAACATCGTAACTCTAGATGAGCTACATCTCAGGTTGGTGAATCTCTTGACTGGGATTGTAATAGTTGTACACTCTGAAAATGATGCCTATATGGAATAAAGGTTTTATTCAAAGGTTTCCCACAAGTGTTAAGGACAAAGAAAACGCATAAAAAATGTCTTAGTCCCAGTCAGTAGGGACTAACATAAACAACTGTTCTCACCTCAGTTAACTGAATTGTAAATATATTCAATCTGATTGAGCTTGAATTATTTCAGTGACAAACAAGAATAGGCAAAGATTCGGTTTCCAACTGTGCGAAGCTCGTACATACAAACCGCAAGACCTGAGCAGAAAGAGGAGTTTGGAGATCCTACCCCTGTGAAACAGAGGGTTTATTACCATGTAAATTCCCCCTCTAGTAGCACCTGACTCTGCTGAGACATCCAATTTCCAGGTGTAGGAGTCTGCTGACATATTTCGCGTTACGGTCTCGGTTGAGCTCTCGCTTACTGAGCATCTGTCCCCCTTTCTCCCCTGTGCAGGCCAGGTGCTTTGCAGTCTTGTGTAAAGCCTTCAGTTAATCCTCTTTTTTTCAGTCAGAAATCAGGTATTCCAGCTGGCCCTGCTGTCTGTTCTTGCCAGGACTTCGGTCATCACTGCCGGCATCCGGCCTAACCCCTGGGGGCCTGTTTCACCAGTCCCTTGCCCAGCTCCTGGAGAGATGCCTGCTCCTTTTGCATCTTCTGCCTGCTGTCCCGACTCCCAGAGGGAGTTTTCCCATCCCATTGTTGGACAGAATTTATCCTCATATCTGGTCTTGTCAGTTTTGGCTTGGCCTCGTTGTGATCACCTTCCAGACATGTCACATCTGCATGTCCAGCCATCACACAGGTCTTACATCCGGTGGCCAATTCCTATCCTGTGCAAAATCTCTGAATTCCCAGATTTTTCTTGCCATCATATCAATTCCTCAAGTTGTACGCTGCTCCAGTTTCCCATCCTTCAGTTGATATTTTCACAAACTCCAAAGAGTCTATACTGTGGTAAGTGATGCAAACTGTGAGCCAAGGATTATTATTTGAGCAGGACTTGAGATCCATAATCCAAACAGAAGACTTTTTCAGACTTTTGTGCATCAGCTAAAGGAATCTTTTTCTTTTCCTCCGACGCTGTTCGTGTGATCACATCGTGACATTTTCTTCTCTTTGTTTCTCTCTCTGCAACATCATTCTGTTTGAGCTGAAAACAGTTCAAAATGCCAAGGCAAGGCACCATGTGAATGTGGCCTCAGGCTGGCTTTAAAAGCTCAGGTTCCTGGTGTCACCTTATTTAAAGTATTCACTCGCACAGCTGTCGCACACTTTGAACAAAGGAGTCCAGAAAGTATTAAAATGGCATGCATGTTTTATGACAGCTCCTAAATGAGAATGGTTTCAACCACACACACACACACACACGTACACACACACACACACACGCACCATTCAATAGCTTTTTATATAGTTCAAGTCAGATTAGGAGCAAAGTGAGGCCATTTTGGTTACAGCAGTATTAAATGACCCACTTCAATTCAAGTTCATCTCATTTTGGTTGCAAGTGAAGAGTCAGCTTTGGTTTTGAGGAATAAAAAATTAGTCTCATGTTTGCAACCCTCAATGGCATTTTGTGAAATGGACTTAGTAGACTTTTTTTTTTTTTTTACCCCTTTTTTGTTTTTTTCTAAGCTTTAAACTCCTGCTCTCTCGATCTTTCATAAAACAATGGAACAATGGTTAACCCTCACAATCCAAGTAGACAAGTTGTTCAAGACACTGTATCAATCAGCTGATCTGGCAAATCGACCGTTTGTTTGTCCGTCAGGATAATTTACAACCTGAAAAGTGTTGAACCATACGATGTCAGACGAATCCAAGAGTTTACTCCATTCCTGGCAGAGCTAGATGGCACTGAGATCATATGGATCAACCAATGTATCTTCATATAGAAACCTGGATGTCCTCCTGTTGGACAATACAGCTCCAGATGGTACATTTGGTACATTTGGAGCTGTATTGATGGATAGCATCTCTCTGTGTTGTGCTGTGTAACATGTTCAATTTCTGAGAAGGTATACATTTGTTTAACGGAAACTCTGTTTATGGGAGTCAGAGATGGGTTACTGTTTACTATGAGGTGAAAGCTGAGGGTCAAAAGGGTGTGCGCGTTCGATGACATGCTAAAATGACAGCGCCATACAGTGGCCTGGCATGACGACTGCAGCTGACATAAGCTGTGTGTTATGCGTCGTCTTAATGTGAAACTATTTCCCCAATCAACATCCAAAAATACTGGCAGTTTCCAGGCATGAGTTTCTTGTAAACGTAGCCTTGACGATGAGCAGGGGTTGAATACAAGGAGACGGTAACATCCAGAAGACAGAGACCAGGACCACAACAAACAGCTTTGAACTGCAGTTCGTCGCGTGTAAGACCTTAATTTACTTCTGACAAGAAACAATAAGGGGCATTCATAGTTCTCCTAAACATACCACTAAAATATAAAAATCTAAAACATCATCTTGTTCCTAAATGTTGCATATTATTCTCTATCATCGGTTGGACGCATCATTAGACCCTGATTAACCAACAATGAGAACTAAATCACAGCTTTTCTCAATCCAACCGTTTTTAATTGAGCTACAGAATGAGTCGTTGCGTAATCTGTAGGATGATCGATACATTGCCTTTCCTAAACCCTACAAAGACACGTGTCCACCAGCTTACCATTACTACTGAACTGCTTCTCCTATATGACCTAAATATAGAGCCGTACCTGAGCCTGGCCTCAGCTCGGGTCATTAAAGCTGAAAACTGCAGACGCACAGAGCTTTCCCCACGAAAACCTCCTGCATCCAAATCTCCTTCCGGTGCCTCCTGACAGCCTTTGCTCCCCGCTGAACCAGTTATAAGGAGTGGGAGTGCAGCAATAACATCATGCCACGAAGATCACTTGTCCCAGGTGGCGATGACACTCATTTACAAACACGTGGAGCCACCATGTGCCGTGAGGCGCCGAATGCTTGCACATGTAGGCGGTTCGTGTCTGGCAGAACCAGCCACCAATTGCTTTTTTTCTCCCCCCCCATCTTGCACCTTACAAAAGCCGCATGTAAACTGTCTGGTGACTTGTTTGCCAAACACATACATGTTCGGATTCGAGGCGAGATCTCTGCGGATAAAACGGGTTACATTTAGCTGCTGTTCAACGACTACAAACCGCATGCGTATACAGCCATAATTTCCGGCAGCAGACTACCGGCTACAAACTGCATGAACTATCACGCAAACGTCTCCAGAGTGTGCTCCAAAGGAAAGAAACTCTGTGGTGAAATTATCGCTAAAGTGAATGTGACAGCCTGGTGCAGACTATCTAAAAATGTCTCTCGTCTCGTCTTTGGGATGTGTGGAAAGACAGTGGTATTAAAGGAGAACGAATGATCTGTGTTTTACTGCCGAATGGCCACAAAGGTAAAAGAAATATAGGCACAGACAGGCAAAACTGTAAAAATAAAAAATAAAAATAAAAAAGATGAAAAAGGAATCCTTCTTTCAAGAGGTGTTGACTGAGTCCAATTCATTCAGCTTCAGTGCTGTGGAAACAGGACATGGTGTTGCTATTTTGCAACGGATACTTAGCCCTGTAAGAAGATGTGTGTGTGTGTGTGTGTGTTTGCGTGTGTGTGTGTGTGTGTGTGTGTGTGTGTGTGCGTGTGTGTGTGTGTGTGTGTGTAGTGGTGTTTTCATTAAAGGTGTAAAAGAAAAAAAATGTTATTCTTGCAGGGGGCAAATTAAAGTTACAAATGACTATGAATTACTGTTAGCTGACACACAGCAGTATAATGTGACGGTTCGGCACATAAAAGGGGCGTAAAAATGGATTTGCTCCAGTTTCACTATTTTCATACTAACAACCAAAATTTAAGATCAAACAAGGATAAATGCAAACGCTCACCGTCAAAACAATGATTTGAATAATGATGGTGAAAATAAGCTAAGCTAACCAAGCAAACCCCTATGTGAGAATATAAATGATTCACCACAGGTTTTGGTTTAGTTGCTTTAACAATACCAAGGTTTGATTACAGCCAGACCAGAAAAACAAAGAAATGTCTTAAATAGAAACAGTTTGAACCACAGACATTCATTCACATGGAGAAGACCTAAATTAAACTTGGCTAAACAAAGTTTCTGGTGTTGCAAGGTGAGAGCTGAAAAGAAAGAGCAACTACTGACCAAAAAGGGGACGAAGGCCAATTTCACGCTTGTCAAAAAAACAGAATAAAATAAAATCAAGTAAAATAAAAAAAAAAAACAAAAAAAAACATGATGATGATCCCCAAGGTTCTGGAGATAATCATTTGAATTACCTGAGAAAGTAGAACATTTTGGGGAAAAAAAAACACAAAATTTCATTAACAGAACATCAAACTGACAGCATGTTTCTGACTTTCCAAGACAAATCTGTGTTAAAATTCAGTCCAGACTGTGGGGTGACCTCAAGTAAGGAAGAAAAATAAAGTGGTGATTCTGTAAAAATAGCAGCACATTATCTGTGGTAGATCTTGCTCAAAACTTCTACATTTCTTTTAAGAAAATGTCATGTGACCTTTACGGCTCTACACAAGTCATTTGGCTGGAATTAGGGCGAAACTGGATCGTTGGATTACAAAGGCTACAGATGAAAACAACGACCGCCTCACCCTCACAAGCCGAATACCTGACGTGGCCCCAATGAGCTTAAAATAAATGATTCATTGACGTAGCAGCAGGCTGTTCACTTTACACCTTTCCTTTCAGCACCATGTGAAACTGGGGGGCATCTCAGGAGACACGCATACGACAGTCTTTTCCAAAACATGCCTGACCTGTTCACCTTTAGACCCATGTCAAACACTTCTTTACGCATGCTAGCACAATATGATGCATTCACTGTAAAGAATGCAGCCAACGATTCATTGATAATGTTCCTTTTGTTGTCTGAGAGTCAGCATAAAGAGCCAAGCTGCTAAAAAAAGGCACACAAAAAAAATAGTGCGTATCAAAGAAACAACCTCAGGTTCATGCACTCCTGCACCGTTTTGCTAGCCCATGTTGGGTCCTGGCATTACTGTTTCATCCCCTCCTATTGAATGCCAAGACCCTCTGTAGATGGTTTCATTCACCCCCCCCCCCCCCCAAGGAAGCCGAGGGCAGGGGAAGCAAATCTACAAAGTAGTACAGAGAGGAGAAGATCCAAGGTAGCTCGCTTTCTGCTTGTGATTTGCTTTAGCTTTGACAAGCTTTCTTGAGTATGAGTCGTACAAAGGAAAATGTAAATGTATAATGTTTGGAGTATTAGTGGCACTGAAGTGTAAAGTCATGTGAAAAGTGTAGAAATTATCATTCAACTTTTATAAAAGATATGTTTATTGTTAAAATTGTCTATGTTGTGACAGTGTTATGAGACAGAGAAACTGTGACAATGTCAATCCGCTCCACCTCCTCTGTGCTACTACTGCTGTCTGAAGAAATGCACCACTTCCGGTCAAAAACGGCCAATCAGAGCAAGGAGGAGGGTCTTAGCGCTGTCAATCAATCACGTGAATGTGCCGCTACATGTGGTAATGGCAGAGAAGCAACTTACAGGAGAACCGTTTATCCGCTGTCATTGGTGGCCATGCTAACTAGCCTTAGCGTTCATGTGTAGCAGCTGTAGTGTAGCAGAGAGCATGTGCAGGAGGTAGAGGTGATTGGCCGTGCACAAACCCTCCCCCTGGCTCTGATTGGTTGTTTTTAGTTAGCACTGGGAGCAGAATATGTACTTTTTTTTTTTTTTTTTTTTACAGATTATCTGGGAAAAAAAGATTCAGATACTCTGTGATTACCATATTTCAACAACCATGTAAATTTTTTTTTTTTTTTAATAAAAGTTACATACTGCAGCTTATCTATCTTAATTTTATTTTATTTTGTTCTTGCTAACAACAACATAAAAAAGCTTGGTGCATACTGCATGAAGTGTATTTATGTGCAAAAACATTAAAAACAAACAGGCTAATTTTTTTGCACGTGGACGTTGTTACATATTTAGAGCAAATGCAGCCATTAGAGACATGGCTTAATCACACTGGGAGGTGAAAAGAGCAAATCATGATCCAAGTGTCCAGAAACAGGAATGCTTTGCATCCGACTCGCTTCGTGTGTGATAGATGAACAGGGTGAGTCCAGAAGGTTGAGCCAAACAAATTGATACTCTCTCCTTGATTTTTAATAGTTAATTTTTTTTAAAGTATGTATCACATTCATTTTCCATGTCTTTTTCCAAGGACTTTGAGGTTGAAACTTTTCTCCTGACGCACTGAACCAAAAATAGACCTCTGGGTGTATCATGTGTAATAATTGGAGCTGCCGGCAGCTTGCTTCAGCCCGTGTTTTCACTCATCTCTGACGTTAATCATAGAGGAGACTGGAGCGCCGTCAGGACTGGGAAAGGATCCAGCAGCGACACTCTCGGAGAAAGGCACCTCTCGTCCCAGCTGTGCTAACGCGCTAATCTAGCTCCTTTGAGCCTAAAATTGATCAAAAAACACAACAAATAAATACAGTTTCAATGGTTTAATCACATCTTTACTGTTATGTTTCCAAGCAAGCTGTGAGCGTCGCGGCTTCTGAGCTATTAGTAATGGAGAAGGGTTTCTGAGGAGTGTTTCAGAATCAGCCACATTGCTGGAGGGATGACTTCTTAATTAGAACTTTTTTTTTCACCTATATTAGTCCTTGTGGGTGGGAAAGGAGCAGTTTTACAAAAAAAATGGTTGAATAAGAGTTTCTATTTTAACACTTAAATGTAGGGGTGGTGAGTTTTTTGTTTGTTTGTTTTTTTTAAATGGCCATACCGTAGGGTCAGTTGCCCAGGGCGGCATCTGAAGGGAAGCGCATGTGCAACAGATAAAAAAAAAAATAGGACTGTCAGTCGATTAAAACATTTGATCGGCTTAATCACAGTCTAACACTGTGATTAATTGTGATAAATCGCTACACCTCATGTCTGCTAAAATCATAAGGGGACGTGAATGTTTTTGTCACTTTAGCGGGTAAATTTCTTCTGCGTGTGAAGAAAATTTATTTTAATTTCTGCTAGCAAGCCACAGGAATCCACCTGATCCCCCCCACACTTAATTCCACCTGGGAAATCTCCGCTAGCCCCTCTGCTGCTAAACAGATAATGCTTTCTTTTTAAAAAAAAAAAAAAAAAAACCTCATTATTACTCCTCTCTGCACTTCACCAGCTGCTGAAATGCGTAAATGCTGCTAATTCGCAGCACAGTCAAGACAGGCTTTAATTCAAAATGTATTTGTCCCTGTATTTTACATACATTCAAAAGAAGGAGCGTAAACACAAAAATAATTGCAGACAGTGGAATACAGCTTAACAGAAGACTTGGCTGTCTTGAATTATATAGTAGGATACAGCGATTAGAGTAAAATACTTAACACAATTCTTAAAAAAAAAAAAAAAAAAAAAAAAAAAGATATGGTTGCATTTCGTTCAACGTTTCGTGAAACAATATGAATAAAATTAGAGCAAAGCAAACCAATTTTTAACAAGAGACGGTTTCATTCGGTTAGATTTTATGAAGGAACATGCAGAAAGAATAAAATTAGGCTCAAAGTTATATTGCTTTATTGCGTGTTCATGTAGTGCGTCTTAAGTAATTAAGAAAATAATTACTTTTCAAAATAAATTAGTAAAGTAACTGGACTACTTTCTTTGGGAATTAATCAGTAATTAGTAACTAATTACTATTTCAAAGTAGCTGGACCAACACTGTTTACTGCATTAATCAAATATATCCTCTTCAAGCAACATAACTCTGCTATAGTTATAAACTGTTAGCCTGCGTGCCTCCATTCTTTACGTGAAGCATAAACGGCCGTTATTCAAGTGCATCAGAGCACCTTTTCAAGAGACAGCCGCCACATTACCATCAACAAATGCAGCAGAGTGTTGTGTTCCAGTAATTACTGTGTACAGGGTGTTTTTATTTTTTATGGAGGCCAGACTTCATTAGGGAGAACAAATTACATTATCCATAACAGCATTAAACCTGATCATCATGTCATAGTTGCAAATGTGTTTGTCCGTGTTGTTTATGAGTTATGCCTTGGATTATTCTCTGTGGTGATGCTTTTTTTTTGTTTTCTGTGCCTGTAGTCCAAAGGGAAAAGTGGAGGGATCTTGTGAAGGATGTTCAGTCATGAATATGCCAAAGATAGAAATCAGAATGCTCTGAGGCTTAATGCTGCATTATATAACTTCAATAAACAATGTTTTTTTTTTTTTTTTTTACATATTTGTCCAAACTTTCACCATTTCATGACGGTACAGTGTGAACCAGATACTCTGTGGAGGGGGGAAAAAAAAGAAGAAGAAAAAAAATCGAGCTCCTCTGCCGCTTTCCTGTGGTCCTATCTGCAGAAACACACCGCTCCCAATGAGGAAGCAACCAATCAGAGCGCACATGAGCTAATGGCGGAGAAACAATTTACTGTTTCAGAGAAACTGCCATCAACGGTGGTAACATGCTAACTAGCCTTAGCATTCACTAATACTATGGCATCAACAATGCTAATGTTGATGCATTAGTATCAACATTAGCATTAGGGTATTATGCTAATACCCTAAGGTATTAGGGTTATATTATTATAGGTTATATTATGCTAATACCCTAAGGTATTAGCATAAGCTCTTTGTTGATGCTACGTTTAGCATTCACTAATGCTAAGGCTAGTTAGCATTGGTGGAACTAGCTGTAGCCTAGTGGAGAGCAAGATGGAGACCATGAGTAACAAGTACATGAACGTCATTAGCAATGCTAAGACCCACCAACCTACTAGCTACAGTACCTGTAATCAATTTCAGATCATTTTAAAACAAAAGTGATTCTCTTCATAAACATTTTCCAGGAACCATTCAATGGTCGTTGGATGTATCAGGGTCACAAATAACAATCCTCACTGAAAACTTACTCCAGAAAACAGTATGTAAGGGAGATTTTACCTTTGATAAACTGAAGGTTCAGGGCATTTTAGATTTTAGATCAGATATTCAGGGTAGCAAGTCAGCTTTAAAGAGACACTAACCTCCAAATCATTTTTTAGATAAGTTATATTAATTGGGCCTTAAGATTGCCATAATCTTTTACTGTGCAAACTGTGACATTTTCATGGAAACATGCAATTTTGCAATACTTTGGCCTCAGACCATCTTAGTGCTGCCCTCTTTGGTTGAAGGGTGGCTACTGCAGTTGAATTTTCCTATTGGTCAGAAATGATACAGATACTCAGGATGGTCACTGCGGATCGATTCACATATTGAAAAAAGTGGCTGGAGTTGTTTGCTTTTATGTTCATTTTAGCTTATAAAAAATAAACTAAATAAAAAAAAGAAAAAATATGTTCAACATAGGAGAAAAAATTGGAAAATTGTGAGAAAATGTAAAAACACATCAGCTCAGAGGTTTTGCTGGTGTGATGTTGAATCCAAACTACTTAAGGCTGTTGATACAATTAACTTTAAAAATGTTTTTTTTTTAAAAACAGACTTTAGTGTTGTGGAGTTAATAACAGTGGCATAGATTTCTCACATTGTGAGCAGAACATTTTTAACAAATAATTAACTTTAATTAAAATAAAGTAAACGAGACCTGACAATCGGAAATAATAACTGACTAAACTGACATTAAAATGCAACATTTCAAGCTATATAAATGTTAAATAATTTCCATTGTAGCTTGTTGGGTTATTCAGGTATTAACATTTATATTTCAGCCTAACGTTATTTTACCCTCAGTCTTTAATAAATGCTCAATCGCAATTTTCAGATACAAATCCTCCTACAAAAGAGGATCAAACGTATAAAACAAATGTTGGTACTTTAGTTCAAACAACTATTTCTTTTAGAAGTAAAGGTCACGACCTTGTGCGCCACTCAAAGTTTGCCAGGTCCAACATTTTGAAATAAAACAATCTGACCCTGGCCAAACCTTGGGGGGTAATTTCTGTTTGTCCTTGTTAGCAATCGCTCTCTTTTTAAAACCGTGAGCCTTTCTCCGTGTTTGTTTTTGTTGAAATCTTCTGAAGGTTTTTCTGCTCCGCTGCCAGATATTGTGGCTCACTTCACCTCTGCAAATTCAAACCTGGTGGGTTTTTTCCTAAAAAAAATAAAAAAATAAAATAAAATAAAATAAAAAATCCCTGTGCTCAATGCTGATTGTTCCAGAAAGCCCACTAACAAACAAAAACGCTATGATCAAATTGAAATGTTTCTGATCAGTGTTTTGACCTTCTCAAACAATAAAAAAAACCAACAATAAGGAATCACATGGTTGAAATAAGAAGAGCACTTTTCCGGGAATTGCACTGGAGCGACGTTCACTGACGTCCCAGTTTCACTTACTAATTTGAAAATCGCTCAGAAAACCAAACCAGGTTTAAAGGTGTTTCAAATGTTTGGTGACCTTTTTCTTAACAATGTCAATCATTTCAAAGGAAGGTAGGCATGACGAGGTCGGTGATAATCGTTCCATAACTGTATTATGCCATTTTCAGTGTCACTGAAGGAGCTTCATCATTGCCAGCCTTTGGTAAAATTAGCTGGAAGGTTATCTAGAAAACACTGACAATGCCTGGAAAATCATAAAATATTTAATCAAAATTTCCCTCAGAAATTATTCTCTCGTGCTCAGGCTTGGTGGTGTGAAGGTTCTGCTGTGATTACTAACAAAAATATCAAAGGGGCAGTATTATGTATTTTCCAGGCCTGTGGGGCCATTTAATAGCACAATCAATTAACTATGTAACCTTCAGTCTTTATAAAAATCCTCCATAGATCAAGCATAATGTAAAAAGAAATTTGACTTTGTAATTCAACGCCTTGAAATTGGGCTTCTGTCTCTTTAAAAACTCCTGCTCTTTCTAAAATGCCGCCTTCAGGAAGTCATCACAACATGGTTCCTCTGTTAACCCTTTAAAAACATTTTTACCAGTGAGAAGTATCTCATATAATGAGCTCAGTAGATGTTCAGTTCCACCAGGTGTTTGCTAATTGCTGTGGGCTAGTCTGAAGGAGCTGAGTGGGACAGGGCTGCTCTGTGAGGAGGAAGCTTGGAAGCTGAAGCTCAGAGGAGGAGCTGGGTCTCGAAGGCGTTCTGCACAGCTGAATGGTTGCCATGGGAGATTAAAAGATTTCTCAAAGATGCCTGAATGAACCAAAGCAACACTTCATGTATGTTTTTATGACGAAATAACACAATGTAAAGCTCAAAAAAGTACATTTTAGATAATACTGCCCCTTTAAAAATATATATTTCATTTATAGGGCAAATATCCTTTAATCTTTAGACCAACACAGCGATATTACTGGTGTTTAAATAGACGAGTTACTGTAGATTCACAGTTCTCTGCTTATTTCACGAAGAAGAAGAACAAAATTGCCTCGGTGACAACAGAAATGACTCTGAGGCGGAGTGTCCGGAGTGAAAACTAGGGCACACGAGGAGGCCTATTCATGCGATTTTGCCAAAAAAAACAAAAGGTCACATAAAGGTTGTTCTTTTCCTGAGAATGCAACACGTGATTCACTGCGGCGCACCCAAATGCACGAGATGAAAACAGTTCCTGCATTATTTATTTATATTAAAAAAAATAAAAAATCTAATTTATAGTATTTACATTTACTCAGCCAGCCAGAAGAAACAGCAAAGGCAAAGGAAGAGAACAAAAATAGCAATCTCATCCTTCACAACTGGAGGGTTAACGTCTCTAACCCAGTTCCGGCTGACTCCAGCTTTAAGTCCCAAATGTATTTGCAGGTGTGAGGATTACAACGGCTTTACCCAAAACAACTTTAAAAACTTTTTTTTTTTTGCGAGTATCAGTGTGATTACTAATTAACAGGGTGATAAAATAATTTAATGGGGAAAAAAAAAAGCAGAACAAGTTAAGTCCTATATCTGTTATGTGCAAGCGACAGAGAGGATGCAAACACGATGTACTAGGAAGTGGGATTAACGGCTTAGCCGGCTCTGTTGGGCTAAACGTGAAGGTTTTCGGCGCCCTGAATTTGGCTCCGTTCAAACATGCGCTGAACTCCTCACCTGCTCCGGAGCGCTTTCTGTTCCGACTATCAGGTTACGTTGCGTGGAAGACGAGCGAGCGATTCCAGAGATTCCCGTGCATGCACGCCTAATGGGGTTCGTTATTTTTGCCCCCGTAGAACTTATCTTTATTCATTTTAAATAAATTTTTCCATGACAAATTTCTGAAGAGACGTTTTCAGCACACCTTGCTTCAGATCGGGTTCCAAAAGTTTTGAGAGGAACGGAAAAATCAAAAGTCACTGACGCGGTTGTGATGCTTGTCGCTGGTTTTTCTTTTTCTAGAAATGGACGCCGTCTATTCTGTGCTCCTGTAGACGCACAGTATGTTAGGTTTGTTTATTTAAATTATGTAACAGAGGAATATTTTTATAGTCTTCTAAAATATCCAAACAGCAAATACCGTCTTCCCTAAACAAAAGATTGCTAAAATTCTGCCATGGTGGTATGAATACAGACATCACATTAATATTCATTCGCAGTTGGGTTTAGTTTGTGTTTATGCATCTAAACAAACCTGGTTTTTTTAAAAGACAAGATAAATCATGTTTCCTATTTTATATCCTCAACGCTTATATATTTATACTTAGCTACATTATGTAACTTTTACAAAAATATGTTTTCTACATATTTTCTAAAACTGTCACCATGACAGACTAATAAGACAAATAGTCTGAGAAAAGATTGAGCTCCTTCTCCCTGAGCTGCTATTGCCATTTGAAAAAAATGCATGGCTCCTGGTCAAAAACAACCAATCAGAGACAGCAAGAGGGTCTTAGCGCTGTCAATCATCCTAGTGTACACTTCAAAGTGTGCTAATAGTGGAGAAGCAAGTTACCATTAAAGAAAAATTCTCATCTGCTGTCATTGGTGGCCATGCTAACTAGCCTTAGCATTCACGTCAGGCTGTGTTGTGGTGAATCATCAGAAGCGCAGCACAGAGAAAGGCAAAGGGTGTGAGCAGCATGTACGTTAGAGTGATTGACAGCACTGAGACCATCCTCCTTGTTCTGCTTGGTCGTTTCTGACTGAGCGGTGTTTCTGTAGTTATAGCACTGGGAAAAGGCAGAAGAGCTCGATTTTGTTTCACAGATTGTCTCATGTTACGCTGTCATGATAAAGTTACACACATAGTTACACACAGCAGCTTTACTGTCTGTACAATGTGAGCAAGGAAAATTGAAGTCAAATTTCTTGTTTGTGTGCAAAACCCAGAAGAGCTGATTATTATTCTAACAATAGAAAAGCTAAATATGATCTTTTTTCAGGGCCCTGGTTGTTACCCAGGATAAAATGGAGCAAGATTTAAATAGTCCTAACACTGTTGTTAGAGCCCATTACATCCTATTTACATTATCAGCAAAGTTAATTATTTGCTAATCAATACGCAGAGGGAAGATAATGGAAGAACTTCTCACTGTTTACTCAAAAACAGCTGAGCGGTGAGAGAATAGGATTCAGAGACATTATGTGCTCATCGTTGGCACATTACTCTGAAGTATTTTTATATCCGTTTTGTCATTGCAAAGTGCATTAATAACAAAATTACATTTCGAACCGCCGCTCCTTTGCAGCTTCGCACTGTCGCAGTGAATCTCTTTTGTTTCGAGGTCCTGCGTGTCCAATCGCGTCCGGCCAAAACGCGCTCGGATGAGAGGCTCCAAATCCCACGGAACTTTTCGACTCGCGCGCGCCGCCGCGGACACCATTAGCTGTCAATTGCTGTAACTAATTTGCCAACTTCATTTCATGCATCATGCTAAATTATGAAGCCACATCGGTAATAACCATTATTCGCTGTAATGACCATGAGGAAAGCTGCTGTGGAAGTTGAGGGAACGGGGGGATGAGTTGTTAATTTCTCATTTGGTGATGGGTGGTATCAGTGCTTCCTCGCTGTGGGAGGAGGGGCATCCACCGGCGGCGTGAGTCACTCTTGGATGCAAGTCACCTGCTGCATGGCAAGTTGTTTTACCGCTGCAGAGGAGGAGATGGAAAAAAAAAAAAAAAGAAGCCTCCTCGTAGGGGTCTTGTGTTTTGTTTTGGAATTTTAAAAAGTGGATGCATTCCTTTAAAAAAAATTAAAATAAAAACACCAAATTAGATGTTCAGCTGTAAGAATGGGGTCTGAAAATACAGATTAAGGCCGGGGTGGCAAACTCGTTTCCATCTTGGCCCAGATCAAGATCATGAATGTCCTTAAAGGGCCGGTTGTGACAGAATGTCTTGATAAAACCCATCAAGAAGCTGAAACAGTACTGACAAATAACTGGCTCTGCATTCAAGGAGTACGTCCTAAATTGGGGTAATACTGAACATCTTCTCACATCGAAGTAATTTGGCAGCAGAACGGCTTCGGTTTGAATGATACAATAAAATCAAAGTACACAACTTGAAGGTTTTATTTACATGGCTCTACAGTCTACAGGGCCACATAAAAACTTA
The DNA here is from genome assembly GCF_051168715.1 of Poecilia mexicana. NCBI lineage: Eukaryota > Metazoa > Chordata > Actinopteri > Cyprinodontiformes > Poeciliidae > Poecilia > Poecilia mexicana. The sequence goes on from NW_028263375.1 coordinate 27,391,349, forward strand.
AGGTGGGATCTGATTTATTTTGCTTTAAGCTGCTTGACCAACATTTTCAAAATAAAAAAGGTAAAACACAATCTGGTTGATTTTACTTTAAAGAAAGAAAAAAACGAGGAAACACTGCTGCTAACCTCATACACTGATCATCACAGTTACAATGTCATCTATTATAATGATTATTTTAATAATAATCATTGTGCCTTTAAAATATATTCCCTCCCTTGGATGTTTTCCCTCTTTTTATTACTTTTACAAATCAAATATGGTCAACAAAAGATTTTAGACATAAAATAAGTGCATAAATATTAAAGTGACTGACCTAATTTAACAGAGGTCCAGTCAACTGGTGCTAGTCGTCTCACAATGAGTGAAATAAGAGTGTCTGAAATGTCTGCAGTATATAAAAAAAAGAGCTTTTCAACCATCAAACAAGACTTTTTGTTTGGTGGATATTTTTTTCTGAGCACCCTGGACTTAAATTGTAAAGTGAACATCAGCTAAATGTTGTGCTGGTTTTGCACTGCTGTGCTGAATGTTATGTGTTTTTGCCTTTCTTTTCTTTAGACTAACAGGTAAAACAAGGTGGTTAATTAATCAAGCTAGCCCTTTGGGTAGCTGTGTAGGAATATTGTTGCAGTTTGCCAAATGTACCTTTAAAACAGTGAGGATACTATCCTTCAGTGTGTGTTAGTTTTCCTCTAACAAAGGCACGCTGCGACTAGGAAACCACCAGGTTATAAAATATGGATTACCACTGCAGAATTTGAGGAAATACAAAGTTTTTAAAAAAAGAGAACCTTGAAATTTAAAAGATGATTATTCTGCTTCGTGTGTGTCAATGACGCCGCAAGTTGCACAAGAACGGAGCGGATCAGCTTGTAAATGCTATGGTGGAAAAAAAAAAAAACTTTTAAGAGTTTCTGACATAAATCTGAAGCATTTGAGTTTCACTCCAGTCGGCCGTTGTCCTCAACTTTGTTATTTGTGGAAATCCAGACGGTGTTCTCTGATACGACTCAAACATTTTGCTGCTGCCACACGGTAGCAAAGCGTTGCAGCTGTGAGGCACTTTAAATTCAGGAATAAACTGAAGTTATAATGCTTTTCCAGTCATACTGACCCCTGAAAACACTTTATATCCGAGCCACACGTTCACACACTGATCAGTAGGAAACCTGGTGTTAACTTACCCAGAGGCGCATCGACATGTGAGAGGAGAAAACCCAAATCAAATCAACAGCGTGCCACAGTCGCCCCAAAACAGGGCCGGTTCTGGGCATGGATACATGAGGGGGCAGGCAGAAATGTGAAGGGGGCATCATTAGGCAAACATATTTATTAACATTGCTGACTTGTGTTTTCTTCATGGGTTTAGGGTAAACTGTGCCCAACACAACAACAACAAAAGCATACCGTAAGACCTTTAAAATAGATGGTCTTCATCCAAGACTGAACAGCCAACAACATAACATTTATCTACTTGGATGGTCTTTACGCAGTTATAGATCTTAGACTAAAAACGATAACCTAGATTTCAAATAGGATCAACAAACAGTATGGCTACAGCAGAGTTTTGTTAGAAACTGAACACCTCAAACGTTTATCTTACCACTCCTACTTTTCTACTTTGTCTTCCCGTCTTGCACAGCAGAGGACTCTACGCTCGTGTAGGGCAGCTAGCAGGATTGTATGATCTTAAAGTGTCATTGTGTGACACTCAGAACCTAATAAAGTTCTGAGAACTTGGACCTCTAGACTGCTGTCTGTTCTGCCAACATTCTGAGCCCTACAGGTTCAACCTTTCACTGCAGGGGCCCAGTCCTCCGGGACCAAGGACCGGTCTCCTGCAACCTTTAGGTGTCTCTCTGCTTCAGCACACCTGGCTCCAATATCATGTCTCTAGCAGAGCTCTGACTGCGTGCTAGTGAGGCAGTTTCACCATTTAACTCCAGCGTGGAAGACAAGGAACACGTCTAAATGTTGCAGGATCCTTTCTGTCGAGGGTTGCAGTTTGAGACCTCTGCTTCACTGGATCTTGTCTCCTTAGACCAGGTCTTATCCAGACCTTGGTGAGCCACACCATCATGGTTTCCATTCACCTGCCCAACGCCTTCACCGTTCAGACTTAGCCCTCACAAGCCATCTAGCCTGTCCCCATGTCTACACCACCTCACTAGACCTCAACCTCCATCTCATTATTTATTCTGCACATTATCAGCTGTCTCACGCATTCTTTCATTTACAGACTCTGGTTCCAGAAATCCTATCCCCAAATCTATTGCACTTCCCTTTTATAAATAAATCATTTTCCTTTTTACCTCGAGTCCTCTGCGAGGTTCTGCGAGAAAACTACCTACCCTCTGTTCTTTATACTACAGGCCTTCTGAGATATGTTGACCAACGAAAAGAAAAAGAACAAAACAGACTCCTCTGCTGCTGTCTTCCTATTATCATTGCAAATGTAATTCCAGCTCCTCGCTACAACCGGTGAGAACACGAGTCGCCGTGCTGCACCTGTATTTCAATATGCAGTGGGATCAAGCCAAAATTGGCTAAGTGCTAGGAAGGAGTCCTAAATGAAACAGCAGCAGAAGGTCCACCCAAGGTGGGGTAATTTGATTTATCTTTTATTATTTTCCCATCTCCTGGCGTTACCACAGTTTGCTCTTTTGAAATGGAAAATGTGATAAATATTGATGTCCCCTGCAAGAAATGCAGCCAGCGAGGCGCGAGGGTGCAGGTCTTTGGTGATCTATAGCGCTTTCCTACTCCAGTCAGAGAGAACCTGAAGGTGTGTGTGTGTGTGTGTGTGTGTGTAAACTGACCCCCAGCTGCCAAAAGCCTGGCAATCAGAAGAGGCTTGGCTGTCTAAAAAGCTTTTACTGAGCTGTATTAAAACACGCACACACACACGGACACTCACTCACACACACACACACACAGTCTCGTCTTCTCACTCACTTCGGTTCTCGTGTCTCCTGTCAATCTGTCATTTCCAAACTTCTTGATCCTTTTGTTCTCTTGCTTCCATCACTACTTTTAGTAACTAAGATCTCTCATTTCTTTCCTCCTAGCAACCCATTTTCTCCTTGTAGAGCTCAGAGACGAGAGAGGAAGACGAACGGCGACAAGCAGAGACAAGCAGACATGAGCCAACCCAAAGCAGCTGAGTCAACTTCGCCGGGCTGGTAAAGTGAAAATTAGAGGGAAGCAAATGTTCTTGATTGAGTAAAATAAATCATCTAAGGTATACACAAATGAAATAAACAGGTGCTTAGTAATGGACTTATATGTTGAGGCAGGTCTCTTGGGAATTGGTCATAACTCTATGCAACATTGCCTCTCCAAAAATGGCTGCCAGAACAGGAAGTAAGCATCAAATATAGCGATTTGAGTCCAACTCTGCTGCACCAGACGCAGAAACTGTTGCAGAAAATAAACTCTCCCCGGTTTCATAAAGATGGAAATATCACCCACAGCTCGGCGGATTTAGCTGTGCACGCCCACCTATCTGCATCCAGGCACTCGCCCTGGCCAAGCTGCTCCCCCGCAAGCACTCACGCAGCCAAAACTGCTCCGAGTCGCGCAGGTAGAGCATCGCAAAGTTGTCTGGGATGGAAGCTGAAAATACCAGCAGATCAATGCGCAGAAGCAGCGAGCCGCCGAACAACGCTCCCAGTGTCGGGAGGACAGTGAACGTCTCCCTGCTCTCTACCTGACTCTTTCCGCTAACCCAAAGGCAGATCCCCCCCCTCTCTATCCGTGTCCCACTTAAAATGGCCAGCTCAGCTCAGTCTGACTGCTCCCCTCCATATGATAGCGTGCGCTCTGCGTTCACCTGTCAATTTGTGGTGACAAGTGAATTTGGGGGGGTAGGAGGTGCGAGAGAAGCAGGCAGAGAAGCGAGAAAAGACAACCTTACCCAAAGCTGTAACAGAGGAAATCCAAAGACTGCTCGTTTCCATTCACGGCGGCTGCTCATTAAATCCAATATGCTGGAGGAAGGATTGAAGATGCCATCTGAGATGCCGCCTCAAGAGGAGGAAAATGAGATTTCTTTATTGGAACGATGTTGCAGCGGTGTTAACAAAAGTGATAAGTATGCATAAGGACGGGGTGGAGGGGATCTGATATCCAGTCCACGGCCGTTTCCCGTCAGCGGCGGAGCCACACGTGTACACGCACTGACACATGGGGTCCGCGCAGAGAACGAGCGAGGGAGGGTGTATCCAGGCTGAGAGACTGAGGTGGGAGAAGGAAAAGTGGGATGGAGACCGGCAGGGGGAAGAAAAGAAAAAAGAAAGGAAGAGAGACACAGAGGAGAAGGCAGCTGATCCGGAAAGGAGGAAGGTGGAGGGAGGAGGAGGAGCAGCTGCAGCAGCAGAGGATGATGAGAGATGGGGAGAAGGGAGGGAGAGTCGATCCTTTCCGTCTTATTTTTCAGTCGATCTAAATAAAAGTGTTTGAACCTCACAGAGAGAGAGATGGCTGAATTATTTTGCCACATCTGTATGTGAAGGTACCGTCTGGGCTCTTCACCATTGGGAAGCCCCAACCTTCAGAGTGTTGGATCCTATATGATGGATGGATGGATGGATGGATGGATGGATGGATGGATGGATGGATGGATGGATGGATGGACATGCAATAAATATTGAAACACATTTCTGCATTTTGTTTTGACTTCTCCACACCTAGAAGATAACGTGTATCTAAAGGTTCTATCATTATACGTCAAAATTCACACAAACATATTTCCTTAAAGATTTCTTTTTTTGGCTCTTACGGTTATTTTAAAAAATGGTAAAATTAGACCAAATCAACATTAATTTTAGATTCTTTCATCATGTTTATACTTTAAAAACTGAACTGAATGGAAATGTATAGCTATAGTGAATATTAAAGAAACTTCGTCGATCCTGTCAACTGAACACAAGAAGAAATCAACTGACTGATTTATGTGATTTATGTGATTTATGTGATTTATGTGAATTAAAATCCCTTCTGACTCAGAAGAATTTCGCAAAAATCCACAAAGCTTCAATATCTAATGCTTGTGAAATGTGTCTAGACAAACTGTAGACGCTGCTTAGTGTCTGGTCTATTCAAGTTTAGAGAAAAAAAATTGAATGATCAACAATCCTTTGCAGCTGTTTATTACTTTAATCTGTGTCTCAGAACATAAACAGTGAAAATAGAGCAACTTTACTAGTTAAAGGCTTTGATGCGAGTTTAACTCTCTCCGATGACGAATGCTGAACTCTCCACTTCTTCCTGTTAAATATATCCATAAGGTTGTAGGATTTTATTAATATGTTTAAATGCAAATGTGATATTTAAATGTTGTGTTTACACCTAGACAAAGATGTAAAAATGCTGCGGTTATTCAACCAAAAATGTTTCGCATCCTCCAATCACAAAGCTAAGCTAAGAGTCAATCCAAAACTATCCTAATGGGGATATTTTCTATTTCTTTTATCCCCAGATGACGAGATAAAAACTGTAATATTTTGCTCTCTGCTTCAGCAGTCACACATCTTCTAAGTTTCTTTGGGGGGGGTCGGGAGGGGGGTTCCCCAAAAACTACAGCAAATATTGCAAATAATCTACACCGACGCATCCTTTGTAAAGTGCAACGGGCATCCCTTTGCTGATATGACTCACTCCATATAAATCCTACACTGATGATTCATGCGCCAAAACAGTGTTCGATTCGAGGCCGGGGTTCAGAGTATGGGTGGCATAAGCGGTCAGGACACCCCGCAGTGAAGAGCTTACAGACAGGATTAGGAATCTGTGGTAGTGGTGCGTAGAAGTCTCTGGTTATCGCTTCCCTCAGTGAAACCGTCAACGTCAGTCAGAGAGAATCAGAGGCTGAACTTACAGGATGAATACGACTGTCTTTTTATGCAAAAAAAAAAAAAGAAAAAAAGTTGATTAACGCACATTGTGACAGATTTATTCTCCCTGCAAAGGCAGTCAAAGTGGAGGCATGGGATCCTTTAGTTTAAGCAGATTTTATGAACATTCGGAGAAAGCGGAGCAGACGCAGAAGCCGTTTCATGCGCATGAGATGAGATGTGGGGCATGTGGGTGAGATCCGGTTTAAGTTGGACACACCGCTGCAGTAATATTTTAGTTAATAAAAAATGATCACTAGTGTGACGATACATTCAGCGACAGAAAAAGATTAGGGCGACTAAAAACAACAAAAATACATTTCTGACTTTAATCTCAGAAAATTAAACTCAGAATTCACAGATTTGTTTTTCCTGTGGTCCTTATCTCCTTCTGTACTCACCTTGCGAGAAACTTAAAAAAATCATTTTCTTTGTTTCAGCTTATGTGGAAAGGATTTTACAGATCACGTTGTGTTTTAAGGATTTTTTTTTATAATGTGTAGTGGTCTAGTCCAAGTCTGACACGTCTGTGACTCAAATTCAGCTGCAAGAATTGCGACAAGGACCAGAAGGCCACTGCACAGAACTCGGCTCATAGTACTGATTTTAAAGTCTCTATCACGATATATATTACTACTGATTTATCCTCCAGCTTTATTGTTGTCTAACCAAATGATTTGAACCAATTAGGTGTTTTTTTGTTTGTTTTGGGGGTTTTTTTAAAAAAGGATCTTAATATTATTCAAATCAGTTTCAGTAGTAAGTCCAGGAAACACAATCTTAGTTAGTCTGTTTGGGTTACAGTTTGCACTTCTAAATAATAGTGCAAAGTGAAAGCCAGGAGACATGGAGTCGATATTTTCAGATCATCCTAAGCCGGGTTGTTGAATTCATCTCCTGCTCGGCATATATAACTGACTTTGACACCCACATGCATTTTCTTCCCCCTCTTCTCTCTTTTGCCTTCACTGAAGTTTATGTAAACAGCAACATTACAGAAATATTGCACCGGAACCTTCTCCATCGGAGGTAAACAGGCTCTCCTCTGCAGGCTTATGGAAAAAGGTTGTTCCTTGTATCCAATCATACTCGGTCATGAATTAATAAACAGCTCCTCTAGCCAAGCCCTGGCTTTTCTTCTTCTTCTTTTTTTTAACGTGAGACAGCCCTGGCTTTTACTGCAATCCGGGCATTTGCTCTTGTCCTTGTTTAGCATTTGCAGTGTTGTCCCCGGGGTAATGTGGGCACAAAATTGTTGCTCGGTGCATGACAGCTTTTTCCTTCCCCCTAGAAACCGTTCTGACCCACCAGAAGTGTTCTGTCACTGAATTCCCAGTAGATCCCCAATCCCGGGAACTGTGGAACTAATGTGTGTGTGTGTTTGTGTGTGTGTGTCGGCAGAGAAAATGCTAAGCAGAAAGTCAAAATGTTCCAAACACTGCATCTGTTGACATTAAAAGTAGTATTAGTAGAAGCTAATCTTACGTAAAACATTGTGGCTGAAGTTATTTTTATTGAAGATGAGCCTCAGGTTGCCCCAACCAGCTCCAGGTTTCTCTGGTTATATACTAGTTATGCAATTTTACGTATTTCTATCTGTTGGTGTTAGAATAAAAAATTGAACTCAACTCAATTCAAAGATACTATATTGATCCCAAAGGGAAATTAACTGTTTTATTTCATTAATTCAAAATTCTTCAGAGAGTTATTGTTGATAGTGATGGCTGTGTGCAACAGGGATCTCCTGTAGCAGTCTGTGTTACAGCAAATCTGAAGAAGCTGTTTTTCTGACAGTCTCATGAAGTGGATTGGGTTGTCCATAACGTTCTTGATAGTAAAACAGGAGGACTCCTATGTATCTTCTACCAGATTCTTAAAGGACAAATAGCTTAATTTAAGGTTCATTTAAATTAAGCTATTAACAAAGGGCAGGGCACTAACAAAAAAAGAGGAAAGTAAGATAAAAAAAGAACAACCAGAGTAAAGGGAAAGCAGAGGAGAGATATGACACGAGGAGTAAGCAGAAGAAACGACACATAAATAAGGAATAAGAGAAGGAAGGGGAAAAATGGACGCAGGACACAAGTATGCAAGGGAAAAGAGACAAAAAAAGGAAAGGAGAAAGAAAAACAGAGGGAAGGAAGACAGTTAGGACACAAGGGAGCAACAAAAGAACTAATTCAAGGAAGGTGGATAGAAAAGAAAGTGTGGTACGAAGAAAAAGAGAATAAAGGAAAGAAAAAAATGGCACATGGGATGTAAAAAAAACAAAGAGAGAAAAAAAGAGGGAAGACAGAAGAAGGGATCTGCACAAATACTCTGCATCCAGTCTTCCAGGCAACTTGCAATAATGGATGAGCAAATATTCTGTCTGAGACGAACCTAAAAAACTTGCCACTGGGTGCTGATAACAATAAATGACTTCCTTTGGGTTATTATTGGCAGATATTTTATCAGCCTCCTTCCATTTCACCAATATGCACAAATCTGTAATATGTGTCTAACATTAATATGATTTTAAAACTTATTTTTGGCATCAAAACAACAACAGAAATGCCTTTTTTTTTTTTTCAGTTTATGCACACATGACGTAAGACCCCACCAGTTTACTGCCGGGTGACACGAGAACAAGCCGTGTTTCCGACACCCGGCCCCCCTTGGTCCCCCCGTCGGCGGACGCGGCTCTCCCTGCAGCCTTGTCTCATTAGCCTGACCTCTAACCCCAAAGTCTTAATAATCCACAGTATTATTACCTCTTGTGGCCCATGCATATTTATAAAGCCCTCATTATGCCATCAGTCAAAGTAATCATTATCCTGGGGCCCATTAGAGGGTGAGTTTTGGCCCCTTTTCACCACAGGGCTGTTTTCTGACAGAGGCAGCCTGGATGAGCTTGGCAGCCGCCGAGACTTTGGGGGATTGCAGGGATCATGGGTGGCACTTGGAACCTGCACTTTCATAAACAAGCAACACGTTTCGATAAACACGCGGCCAGAAGAGCACGACGCATAGAGGCACCGTGAAGATTCACGCGGCTACTCGTAGCAGAAGGAAGACGGTTTTGGCGAAGGGAGGCTGGGAGGAATTCTACTTCTCGACCCATGAAGGCAGTTTTTGCAAACCCGCTTCCTTTTCACTTCAATGACGGCAGCTTTTTTTTTTTTTGTTTGTTTTTATGCACGTTTTGTTTCAAGACGAGTTCTGAGCACTTCTCCTTTCGGCTGACTGAAAGTCAAAGACAGGACGTTTGTTGTTGTTCCTTTGTTGTGAGCTTCTGTTCGTAATATTTGCATTTTTATTACTGTATGATTAATTTCTCTCAGCTGGCCGTGCAACAGTTGGCCCGGTAGCTCGGCACAATGTTACAGTAAGCAAAGAAAGGAAAAGGGGGCACAAGGCAATATTGCGGGTTGTGCGGGAAAAGTGAGATTAGCCGAGTTCTAAGGACCCAATTTACTTTTTAAATACTCTGAAGCATCCCGAGCGCAGGCCAAGAAATTGCACATTTCAGAGCTTTTGGTTCAGCGCCTTGTAAAAACATCCAAAAAGGTACGTTTTTATGTCCACATTTTGTCACGTTACAACCTCAAACTCTGAAGCTTTTTCTTAAAATTTCTGCAAAAGAGATTCTCCAAACATTTTTGCTCTCGAGAATAAAACTAAAACAAACTAAAAATCAGACCATCTCATCTTTTGTGGTTTTTGTTTTCTTCTCCGTCTTTTTGCCACTAAAGTATCTGTGAAACCCAAGTTTGATTGCGACAGGGAATATTGGGGAAAAGGAAAACGATCATAAAAATAAGAGAAAAACTGCCAATTTTAATGTGTAACTGTTCCTTTTGTTTATTTTACAATTTTTTTTTATTGGTGTTTGTTCTCTTCTCTGGTTGGTTGTGTGTTATTTTGTAGCTCAATACCTCAGTTTGTGAGTCCAGTGTTTGTTTTGTATGGACCAATTGGTGAATTACTAGAAAATACATCAGACCATTCACGTTGACCGTAATTTCAAATAGAAATAAACTTAATCTCATCCTTACCTTTGCCAGCTGAAGTGTGCTGCGGTTGCGGTGTGTGTGCGCCAAAGCGAGTGCCTTCAGAATAGGGATTGATTCTGTCGTTAATTTGCTCCGGAATATGAAGGGTTTTGTCAGGAAAGCTCTCGAGGGTAATTCCGTCCTCACAATAGAGAGGCTGATTAAATGAAAAGTGGCAGTGTCGCACACAAAAGGTACATTGTGCATTCGGCGACGCAGTGATGGTATTATGGCTATTTTAGAGCTTTAACCTTCACTCTAACACCGAGGTTGGCATCTCCGCCTACCACAGCGAAGAGGAGCCAAGTTGGGTCGGTCTCTGAATTTTAGTTTACACGGATCGTCAAAAGAAATGGCGAAGAGTAAAGCTGCTTTGGTAGATTCGAGGCGTCGTGTAGATGTAGAGCAAGTACTGATGTTGGAAACTGCAGAATAATAATGTATGCTAATCTCAATAAACAATGGAAAAAGCTTTACTGGCATTACAAACATGCTTGTTAACACTGACCAGCTTTTCACATATTTCCTCTGGTATTCTGTCTGTCTGTCTTTGGAGATGAGCTCCAAGCCTTTAACATTCACAAGCCCTGTTTGTTGCCACCTCAACGTTTGTCATCATTCATATCCAGGAGATTTGAATCTCGCCGCAAAATGTAAAAAATTACCATCATCTAGAAGAAATGTGTTGGTTCGCATTTGCAAACTGCAATCTGGCTTTTTTTAATGTTTCTTTTAGAGTAATGTCTTCCTCCTCGCTGAGTGACTTTTCAGTCCATGTTCATACACAACATTTCAGCCTGGATAATGATGTCGTCATACCAGCTTCATCCAGCATCTTAAGATCTTTTGCTTTTTGTTCTTGAATCGATTTGTACACTTCAGACCAGAACATATTAAACTGCAGGATACAGAATCTGCCTCCCTGCCCATCATGTCTAATCGTACACACAGTTGTGTGAACAGCACAATCAAGCAGTTGTTTTTATTAACTATATGTCGTGCAGGCAAGTTGCCAGTGAATATCTAAACCCATCATTTCCCCTCAGAATATGAACAGGTGTCACAGCATTTATGTGGTAACACAACAAAATCAATCATTTCAACATCTTGGAAAAAGAAAAACCTCTATCGTCAAAGAAAAAAAACAGTCAAGGTGTCATGCTGTGCAAAAAGCCATTTTCGCCCCGTCTGCCAGCTATCAGTGTCCACAGACTCATCTGAGGCGTCGTCCTTTCGGGACCGGAGGGGATCAGTGTGGACATTTTTCTGTGGACGTCAGGTTGTGTGATTTCTAGTCACCTCTCTCTCTCTGATCATTGCAAACGAAAGAGGAAGAAAATACTGAAGAGGTTGTAAACTTAAATCTTCCTCCTACTTAGCATCTGCACGTTTAGGATTTTCCCAGATCGAGAGGAGTTCACCAATTCACTCACTGATGAAGGAAAGCGGCATCGTGACGGCACCATGCTGTGTTCAGAAGGATGTGCAGCATTCGTTTTCTGCCATACATGGGATTTAGCACAGGCCAAAGGGGGCTCATCTGATCAGAACTCCTCCTTTCATAAATCTGCTGCGTCTCCGATATTCCTGGGGGAAAACCTGGTGTTGGGAGCTTGGGATGTTGTTTGATAACCTAATGCTGCATAAACGTCCAAACGTTTTGTCGCATGGGCCAAAATTACTCAGTTAAAATAACTCACGGGTCAAGAAAATAAATGAGGGAAATCAAGCAAATAAAGTACTTTTTTTCTCTCTCTTTCAAAATGGATATTATTCATTGCACATTTGATGTATTAAAAGAAAAGCATCTAGTTCTCAGTTTTTTTGGGGGTCAATTTTACATTAACATTTGAATGTTACTGTTTTACATCCTACAATACTTGAGGGCAAAAAGATTATGTTTTCTGCGCTGCGGCGGTAGAACAATTCTGTTAAAATGAAACTTGGAACTGTAGGTTACATTCATTTAGTGCAGAGCGTCACAGCAAAGGGAAAACAAAGAACTCACAACAACTCATGTTCTTCTGTGTACTCGCTCTCTGTGTGTCAACTACTTTACATCAAAACATGATAAGGTTCTCAAAGTCAAGCTAGCTTAGCTGACCGACTGCTATCGCCCTTGCAATTGTAATTAAAACTTTCTATTGGCCGGTGAAATGTGACGCCTTTGGAATTTGTTTTCTAGTCGTCCTATTGATAGCGAAAACTATCTTTGAAATATCACACATACATTTAAGATTTAAAGCGTTATGTTGACGGCTAAAACCAATGGTAGTCATCGTTGGTTTCTTGGGGGGTTTTTTGCACCTTAAAAACGGCAACATGTCATTTTTAAAATCTTTTGTCATGTCATTTTTAAACTGCATTTGGAGAGGTAGCAAACAATCAAAGAGCCACAAATGTCCCCCGGGACACTTTGGACTCCCCTGACAGAGAGCATCAAGTCCAACAAAGGAGCGCTACAAAAAGCAACAAGCCTAATAAAACCAAACCAGCTAGAGCATAACAGAGTGTTACATCATGCTAACGAGGATAATTATTGAAACCTGTTTTTTTAATGCTTCCTCTGACAGTCTGATGGTGACGTCTTCGTCTCTATGAGGCGCCGTCGTTCCTTTGGTCTCATCGCCTCGCTTTCCCATAGTGTCTCTTCTGTGGATTTTACAGTCTAATAATCACACACACACACACACACACACACACAAAAAAAACTGTCAGGGTTAGTCTTTTATGTTTTCCGCTGTGATGACATTAACAGCTAAAAAAATGAAAGTCTATTCTGTTCTTTTTTTTTTATACTCAATTCGCGTCAAGTAAATCCAAAAATAGGCTTGAGGATGAAAAGAGTCTGGGGCGAGCGAGCCTTTGATTTCAGTCTGAGGTCCAGTTGTGTTTACATTCCATAAAGTGCTGAGGCCAGACTTGACTCAGAGCTTGTCTAAAGCAGAATCATCACACTGAGTGCAGCAGAACGTCTGATAGAGCTGGATTTTGTATTTTACCGGAGGAAGAAGGTCACACAGAGTGCTTTCCCAAAGGGGTTGGTCAAAACGGTGCCAATGTTCATTCTGCTGCACCACAGCCGTGTCAACCTTTAAGGGTAAATGTGTGTGTGTGCGTGTGTGTGTGTACTTCTATATACTACATCAAGAGGACCATTTTCACAAAATTTCCCAACAGAGAGAGTGAAAAGGGAGGATTTATTTTGCACGTCTACTGTGCTCTACTAGTTAGATTTAGAGGTCAGATGTGAATTACGTTTTGGTTATGGTTAGGCACAGACTAGTGGTGGTAAGAGTAACAGGAGATGTCGAAATTAGGCAAAAATGTAGATACTAAAATGAATGGAAGTCAACACAAAGTCCCCAGTTTGCATAGAAGTACAAGGATATGTCTGTGTGAGAGAAAGAAAGAGTCTTAAATCCTGAAGCCATACACTACTATCCCAAGTTTCCATATGTGTCCATGTGTGTGTGTGTGTGTGTGTGTGTGTGTTACACTGCCATGGAAACACATGGACTGACTGCCTCTGGGTCAGCAGGCTCTCACCGCTGCAGTCCACTCACTTTCTCCAGACTACAGCTCACCACACCGAGTCATTCAGATTTTTGAGGTGAAGAGATAAAATAAATGACATGAGATTAAATATTTATCAAATGACTAATAACGGTTTAGCTAAAAATAATCATTTTCACATATATTTATTTAGTGAAAAAAAAAATATTTATAGATTTTTTTTTTTGACAAATGCATCTTCAGGTGAAAATAGATTGTATAAAGTTTGGCGCTGCTTCTAAACTGTTTATGAGAAATCTACTGCTATTGTCTTTGAGTATCTTCCCACAACACTCCTCTTTTTAATGTTATTATTTCCATACATTTTTGGTGGATGTTAATTTTAATCGTCATCTTAAAAGGCGTTATTCATTTGTACCTTTTTTCTACTTTGTGCAAATGATATTTATTTTACCCCAGTTTAGTTTGTCTGCTGCCTGGGGATTTGTTTGTGGGTTAAAATCTGTTAGAATTTGATTTTGTATCATATGTATCAATATATTGCTAATAATTAACATGTATGTGGAGTGCATGAGTGTTTATTTTTCCTTCAGGGTCCTATTAGGGGCTCTGTAGAAACATGCCTATTAAAAAAGAAAATAAAACTCCGGACCATAATTTTAATTTGAAGGGCCCGGTTCTATGATGAGCTCAGTACAACTGACCCGATTGTCCCCCCTGTCGGCCGCGCTTTACGCTCCTCCATCCAACAGAGCGGTGTTACTGCTCTGCCCTTGATGATGAAGGAAAGGCCAGGGGAAGTTTGGAGGTCTGAAGCTATCGACTCTGCAGAAGGTTGTGGGTCTCTGGGGATTGAACGCAGCATGCTCTGACCCTGCTTTGGAATTTCACAGGACCTGCCGCTTTGTGGCTCAGTTGCTGTAACTTCCAGTCGCTTCCACTCTGTTCAAGTGGCACCAAAAGTTGAGAGCAGATTATTTAGTAGTGAAGAAATCTCATACCTGGACCCCTGCATGGTTAGCTTCTGGGCTGTATGCACGTGTGGACATGAAATTACATGGGACGAGCGTAGATGGTTCTGCAATCCCCAGGACCATCTGCGCTCCACAAATCTGGACAAACTTCCAGAAACTTCCAGGTTCCTATAAATCAAGGCTAAAAACCCCCATCTGTTGGGAGGGTGAATACTTTTGGCAATGTAGTTTACGCATCAAAAAAAAAAAAAAAAAAAAAAAAAAAGCCAAAGCAGAAAAAATCTGCAATTTTCACAGCACTGTGCTAATTATGCAAGTCATCTTTATCAAACGTCTCTACAGTTCCCACTGAGGCAGAGGTTAAAACTGTAAGCAACTCACTGCATTTAGACTTAAACAGTGCATTTCATCCCAAGCACAAATTCTCTAAAATAATTCATTAAAGATGTTAGTCATATGTTTTCAAGTGGGCTAATAAAAAAAGGAACGTCTGTGTGAATGTTGTCAAGTGATGAGTCAGATGTGAACTTGAATGGAGCATTACCTGTGACTGTCTGCTGACCTTAAAGCAGAAAAGAAAAATGTTGTTCATATATCAATTCAATCTCCTATTTAAAAAATAAATATATATATTTTCTTTTTCTAAAGCCAGCTATAAATACCTTATTCTAAGAGAAGACGACTGTTCGTTCTCAGACGGTTACTTCAACTAAACTACAAAAAAATCATAGTAAGTATTTTTGGCATGGTTTCCAGTGCAATTATCTTGGTACACTAATGAATGAGTAACTTTTTAGCAAGAGCTTGTTTTAAGAAAATAATTCCTTTATTTTGATCAAAAATAAAGGAATGAAAATGTTTTCCCATGTTATAAGTGAAATAATCTGCCTGTGGAGCTGGTACTTTTTCATCAATGTTAGAGATGATTGACTTAAAACAAGCTCATATATTATTGCTGAATAGTTACTTGTAAGTTAGTACACCTGAAATAAGACAGACTAGAAACTAGACCAAATAATAGTTGGTCAGATTTTGTGTTTTTGCAGTGTATGGCAGATTTTTGCATTAGGGGTTGATACTGGAGTTATTGAAAGGATAAAAGATTTTTTGGGGGTTTTTTTTTTAATAACTAAATATGCATCTAAGTCCAATTTCTTGTAATGCATTACCTGTAAGATTCCCTCTGAAAAGATTCAGTCAACCTGGATTGGCCACAAAAACCACTAAGAACTGCTAAAGAACAGAAAAAGATTTCCGTTTTAAAAGTGTGAACAGTCTACTGACACAAACACACACTGAATCTTTCTTTGACAGTGTATTCCAGCTGCTATTAAGTTGCACATTCGAGATATACTTCCTCTCCAAGCATGCGACGACACCTGCTGCAGGTGGATCCCCCGGATATCTGAACGCTACATTATTCCGTATCGCCAGGCGCAGTCAAAGGGACCTGTCAGCATGGGGATAAAGTCAGCTTAATCTTAAAGGTATCCCTTTTTCTCTTTAATGCTTACAGTGATAACTGAAGGTTACTCGCTGAATAGAGCTGCCATGATAATTGACATTTAGTGATGAAATGCCTCGCACAATGGAACCTAAAGAGGTAACTAATTACCGCCTATCCAAGTGTCAATAGCGTCATCTGCTCTCTTCTAAATGTCAGTTTTACATTGAAATGCTTGAAGGCGAGCTTGCCAAGCGCTAATGGCTAGTTACTGGCAGCGAGGCGCGTCAGAGCCCCGCTCCCAGGTAGGATATGAAAGGCGACTCGTTCCTTCAGAATGCCCCTCGCCTCTAAAAGCTCTGACGACTTTACTGTTTACCTTTCAAAATTGGATTTCATACCGAGAAGGTGACCTGGCGACGTGGCGTTAGCCTTTATGTAATGACTCCGAGATCCACGGTGACTGTAAATACGTCACTCCCCAATTCGAGAGTGTGCATTACGTATCTTCTTATCGCTCTGTGGGAGGGGTTGGCAGAATGAAGGTGGGTTAGGAAGAGAATATGTGGCTTAATCAGCTGTGCAGTAGTTAATGTGTGAAGCACTTTATGGCATGGGCTCCATACAGCCCCTCTACCAACAATCATCCTGGCGTGGTTCCACCGCAATCCATTACGCTTAATTCTTATGATCATTCAGAAGCACATTGGAACAGCAGGGGTGCCCGTGGGGGATTTCATTTTTATTTATTTATTTATTTTAAGATTAAAGTTGAGCTCCAGTTTCCCACTTGATAAATCAAGTGGGAAACTGGAGCTCGAACAAACTAGTCACAGGAAAGATGTACATTTAAAAATGGTTTATCGACAAAAAAAATGGAAAGAAATGGGGAAACGACTTTAAGACGGAGGAAATAAAATTGATAGCAAACACTTATCAAGGTAGAACAGCTGTACTTCTTTTTTTTTACAGCAGAGTTCCTTGCAAAAATGTTCTTGAGAGCGTTTTCACATTATAATGGGAAACAGAAATATATGATTTTCAGTCAGAATATTGAAAATGTATCAGAAGTACGTATTCAGCCCTCTATATTTTGATTACTCTAAAGAGGCAGAATTATGTAAAATAAACTTAAGTTTTGCATAATGTCATAATGTTTTTGCCTCATCATAAACATGCCTTGAGTGTTGATTTGATTCTTTCAGATGTGTTTGAGAAATCCTTTAATCTCCCATAGCAAACACTGAGTGCTGAAACCCTTCAGACTAGCCTGTATCAATTAGCAAACACCTGGTGGAACTGCACATATACTTTCAGACTTCAACTATTTAAAAAAACACTTTTCTCATAAACAGATGGGTTTTTTAAGTTTTTCTCTGGCAACATGTTCCTGGTTTTGCTGTAGAGTGTCACCTGGTTAAATTATTTAATAAATGAAAAAAATACACATTGAGAAACATGGAGCAGCAAAGTGGAACAAAAAAAAAAAAAAAAAAACATCAAAGTTTGGCCATGAACCACTTGTGGTCAAGGCTCAAATCACCCAGTTGTGGGTAACAACAAAACCTGAAAAGGAAATTCAGAAAACTGCACAACCTCGGCACTTGTTCATCGATGTAAAGGCTAAATTAGCCTGATAAACAACGTCCTGCCCTTTCAAGATTGTGTTCTCATGGTTAATTGAATTATCATCTTTGACCCTTTATGAATTAATTAGAAGATTAATTCAAAAACCTAGCTTGTTTTACAGGCTAGGTTGTGAAGCTAGCTTATGAAACAAGCTAGGAGTGTTTCAGTCTTGTTTGTAAGCTAGCAAGCTAGCTCTGCTTTACCTGTGCATTCAAACGAAGACAGTCCCTGCGCTCGTACGTCTGATTGGTTGATTTGCCTTTAATCTGACCCGTATGGTACACTGTCACAGCCGAGGTTCTGCTTCTCATTACCAGTTGCTACATGGGGTCAGAACCGCTCTGGTCTCGGAGACGGAAGGTCAGGGCTAATTACAGTGACGCAGCTATGCTAGTTGAGGGAGCGTTAAATGTCAGAGCTCATTATGCCAGAGAGGACACTGAAGGCATGTAAGCAGTCAGCGCATCTTTACCTTGGTCTCTCAGAGGGCGGCTAAGGCACAGTTCAGCGCACCAAGCATTTGTTTAACCTCATCCGCACAGAATTGAAAAGGTGCATGTAATACTAAGCATTAAGAGAGAAATCAAGGACTGAAGAAGTGTGTTGCGGTGAGACAGGTTGGGGATTTTGGTTTATTTCAGTTCAGTTTATTCACAAAGTGCAAAAGAGATGTCCTCTCAATTCACTTTACAAAAAAGGAAAAGTCAATGCAATTCAATCTAATCATTCATGCATCCCAATCGGTCCTGAGTGTCAAACAGTGGAGTCAGGTTGAGCTTATTATTCAAAATTGGTTAAAATGTTCTGAGGGAAACCAGCAGATTCGGTCGAGTCACTAGTTAAGCTTCCATATCATTTCGGTAATTGGAATTACGAAAATAAGTTTTCTTAATGGAACTGTCAATTAAAAAAATAAATAAATAAAAAAAACTCTGTTTTGTGATCATACGTTATAGAGCCAGGATGAGGTGTGTTTTCCTGATGTATTAAAATTAGTGTATTCCGCAGAACTGCAATAGAAACACTTTTTTTCACATCAGACAAGTCACATGATCAACAGATACTACAGCAGAAACGGCAAAGAAGACAGGAAGTGATAGGACGACGGAACGGCATGTTTTTTAATGATTTATCCCGTGAAAGAACATGTTCATGTGTGATTTTAATTGCAATTTGTATTTAGTGGAAACACAGTAATTGCAAAAAAACAATGTTTTGTTTTTTTACGTTAACAGAATATAAACAACGTTTTGCACCCATTTGTAATGGAAATGCAGCTATCAACTTGAAAGCTACAGCAGTGCATGTTGTGCAGCCGTGCTTTGAAAACTCAGTTCATGTAAAGACGAGGAATGAAGGAGCGGCGAAATGTCTCTTCGCTGGGTAAGAACTGACACATGGTCAGGACAAAACGTCCTGCTGTAGACGGCTCGACTTCAAACTTTAATTGTCTTTTATGTAGAAACTAGTGCCGTCAGTCAATTAAAAACTTATTCAGATCAAACTTTGTAAGCTTGAAGCACATTTCAAAAAACATTTATTAAAATACTTTATTGTCTCAAACCAAACATCTCAGTTTGAAAAAAGTCATTTTGTTCCAAATGTAATTTGGAAATGTTTTGTTGCAACAGGCTACATACTACCGCGGTTTTATTCAAACATCCATTGTTTCTATTGTTTTATTGTTTAAGTTTTCTTTTTGGAGTAGTTTCCTTTATTTGTCAGAATTGCTAATTGTTTTGTAAACGACGCCATCCAAATCAGCAGCTAGCCAATGTAATATAAAAGCTACTAATTCAGAGGTTTGCTCATTTAATTATGTGTATGAAAAATAGACGAGCTGAAAATGTTCATTCCCATCAAGTAGTTCTGCATTAGAGTAATTAAGATTAAAACATTTGTAGTAACGGTCCTTAATAATAATAATAAAATCGCCATAGATTTTGCTTCTTGTGAGCCGATTCTTTTTGCACTCGTCTTTCGAGAGCCACTGATGGTCGCATTGCTCTCAGGACTGAGCGAGTGCTTCCTCTACTGTATGAGAAGCAAACATCTGGTCGATGATGAGGGTTGATAATGCTTTTAAATTTAGGCCTAGCGTACACGGCTCGGCATCTGTGCCGTGTGCTAATTGCCGTCATCATCACGACTCTAACAGTCATTTAAAGATACGACAGCTGTAAAATTAGTGTGACGTGGCATCAGAGTGGTACGGAGTGAAAAGTACAAGGTGTGGTTTAGGGACTTAATGGTCTCTAAATAATTTCAGATGATATACAGTTGAGTTCCTGTATTTCTGTTCAGTTTTAGATCTTTTATAAGCGGCTAACAAGAAGGGGAGTTTTACTTTGAGCATAAAGGATGTGGTTTTCAAAAAGAGTCATTCCTGAATTTTTTTTACCGTGAAGGTTCTGTTAAAAGGTAATGATCACTTAGTAACTGACTGGTAGTGGATAATTCTCTTCATATCCTCATTTGGGATAAATATTAAATCGGTTTCTGTTCCCTGCAGGCTGAAGTTAACAACTTGCCTGAGGGGGCCAAGACCAAAGCATATTTCTACCATTTTGTTTAAACTCCAAACAGCATTTTATGAAGCATTAACCTGCCATTTTATCTGCATGAAGCAACTATGCATGTGGACTTCTACACATATTTGTGTGTCCGTTTGTGTATTTCGTTTCCCCACATACAAATCGGGTTGCACCGGCAGAGTTCTTCAGCTGCGAAGTAACGCGCCTCGCTATAATGAGGTTTAAAATGTTAGACATCTACATTTTAAACCTGTCTTGGTAGTTTAAGAGAGAGGGAGGAAAAAAAAGCAGGAAATTCAAAACAGCTCCTGCTTCGATCACGATATCCCTGACTCCAGAGTTCACCAGATTTAAAGAAGAGCGGCAAAAGCAAACGAGGCGGACTAGCAGCGACTGCCAACAGATGATGGAGTCGTCCAGGACACATTAGCAACTATGTTCAGTCAGAGGTCTCTTCATGAGACTTAGAACTTCATCATCATCATTATCATATCTTTATTCCAGATACATGAGAAGGTCCATAGTAAAGAAAAAATAATAATAAACAAGAAAAGAAAATTGAGTCACAACTTAATGATGACGTCAGTGGCTCCACAATCTGGAGTTAAATCTGACTGAACTCAGATTGTTCAGGTGTAAAAATAAATACCATTTAAAAAAGTAAAAATTCAAGCAATTCCAAAAACCAGCAATCACACACAATAAATCAATCAATCAATCAATCAATCAATGCTGGTTAAAACTGCAGTCTTTGGAATCCAAACAACATTCTGGTATGAAAACCAACTATGGTGATTTAGATCACATCAATTCACCAGAAACACATTGTTTCAACTTTGACTGCAACCAAGCAACTTAAATTATTATTTTTTTTAAATCATTCACTTTGGACAGTCAGTGGGGGAGGAAAAACCTGCAGAAATGTCTAAAAATAAAATAAGCAAAGCATGGATAATAATCTACATGACAATTCTTTAATCTTCTTCTAATTTTGTTGTAAGAGCTCAGCTAGAAGTTACTACCGAGTGAATTTTTTGCTTGTTCGTGCATGCATTTTTAAAATAAGAGTGTGGTGAACCATATTTATGCGTTTAATACTTGACTGTCCTCAGAGTTAGAGCCATGTGTTGGGAAATGCCAGAAACCGAACCGTATAGGTGCGGAGGCGGCGTTTCAAAGCTCAATAGCGATTCTTTGACATTTGGCACAAGATTCCTCCAGTTCCATGCGCCGATCTGTAATGTCTGTTGTGGGCTCGGTGGAAATAAAACCCTCCTTTGTTCAGCATAGTCTGTGTCAACAGAGTCCTTTTCCTTCTGCCTTTTCACATCAGCAGTTTGAAGGTCGCCAGCTCATCACAAACAACACTGGAAAAGAGTTTCACACTTCGTCTTTTCTGGCAGAATGCAGGCTAGAGAGCCAAGCCTGGATCATAAGTCAGCTAATAATAGTTTTCAGTGTTACTCCATTATCCAATAAGCACAAGGTTTCCGCTACTCATGAAATTATTTTTTATTCTCTCACCACATAACTTCTGTAAATGGGTTTTTGTTCTCAGGTGACTATAACTTATGACCTTTGACTGTGATGGCATTCAAGTCTTGATTTTTGTATAATCTTAAGTTAATAAAATAAAACTTTTCATTTTTATCTACAAAATTGATCATCAATTTCTGTCTTCCTGTTTATGTATTGAATTTTTACATCAGTCCTCACAGCTAAGTCCCTCTATGAAGACATTATTTTTTTTCTAAGAGCTTTGTGTTGATGTTTATCTCCGCCTGTGTATTACTGTGTTTCAGAGGTTTCCATAAAGCAGCAAATAAATAAATAAGAGCTTTTACAATGACTACACCTAATGGAAACCCCCCAAAGTGCTCAGCGTGCAACAGGGATCTATTTAGCATGCATAATGATTGCAGGGTGGGAAAAAAAAAATAAAATAAAATCACAGGGACATTTTATTCTTTGCTGCCTCACCTTGGAAACCTAACAATGCTTGTAAAGTGCGACTTCTTCCTGCCTTCTTTAAGGGTAATGATCTCGCCATCTCGCCACCGGAATTACAGGCCACGGAGTTAGCTCCCACTTTGCTTTTAATTAAGTGCCAGATCAGCCGCAGATTGCTCATCACTGCCTCTTCAATTTTCACAGGTTTAATTATTGAGAACTTTGTTCAGCTGCTGGTCTGTGCTCCTTCAAAACATAAAAATTAACAGGCGATGCATTTGCGGGAAAAGTCATGCAATGCCTACTTTAAAAGATGTTCTGATAATTAACAGCGTCTGAATTTACATATTTATACAATGTATTTAATGAGGGAGGGAAAGAGAGAGGGGTAATGTGGAAGCTCAAAGAAATCAATATTTGGCTAATTGTCTGAAAAAGGGGGGGGTTTGTCTGCTGGGGACAGCAGACAGAGGAACGTCCCTTTATGCTTGGAGTTCTGTTCATAGCTACTGAGGGGAGAAAATATTAAGTAAAGTATGCTAATGTATTGAATTACTTTAGCATACAATGGACTTTCTCAAGCCTAGTACTTCACTGGTACATGGCAGAGATCATGAATTCATGCGATCACAGTTTCTACAGTAGCTCTTCCCTCATTCCTGTGATGCATTTTGTTAAAGGTAAAAGAATGTGACTGGTGAGGCACTGACTTAATCATAATCAGATTTACAAATTTAGACACTTTGCATGGTATTGTTTACATATGGAAATTTCGCGCACAATGCAAAAAGACTATTCTGTTACATGTCATCCATAGCTACTGCGGTAGAATAATTCTGTTAACCCAATGAAACTTGGAAATGTACGTATTATTAATTTAGTGCTTTGCTCCACAGAAAAGGGAAAAACTGAAGTACAACTCAAAACCACTTCTTTTTCGCTCTGTATCGGCCAAGCGACACGTAGACTCGTTGCTATAGCAACTGATAACAACGCCGCTATATGCTTCAGGATTCAGCACCAAAAAAACAAACAAAAAAAACAAAAAAACACTAAAATATTTCCCACACAAAGAACATAACATCTAGTCTGTTGCCTTAGTATAATTTTAGGCTAAATGTTTATTGTGCGATTACTAATAAGTGAGGGCTGTGGTAGATTGTAGCTAACGCTGCTATTAGCTAATCTAATGCAGCAGTTTGCGGGCCATGTTTCTTTTCTGCATTCTTTATACACAAACTCTAACTCACAACACGCACATTTCATTAAAAACAAAACTAAATAAAAAATGTTACTGACGTCTTACCTTTACTTATAAATTAAGTCCATGTGCCGCCCGTTCTGCATGAAAATATTAGTTCATTCAAAGCCAAGTCTATCCTCAACACAAGTTGAGAAAAGATGGCAAGGAAAGCAGAAAAGGAAGTTTCTAGCAGGACACCCACAAAACCATTTGAAAAGAGCGGACATCCTTCTGTCTCGCAGTTTGAAGCAAACCTTCCAGCTCCGGTGTTGGTCTTAATATTTCCTGTTTCGATTGAAAATCCACTTTAGAAAACCTGTTTTTATCAGGCACGTGCAGGGGGTCAGGGGGTGCTAAGGGTGCTTGGGTGCTTGCTGCCCCTTTGAGAAACAGCAGGCGCAAATCGTGACACCACACCTACCGTGGCACTTCCGGTGGCATGTGTCACGGCAGCCACTGTTTTCGGGGCTAGCTGCCAGCGTTGTCACTGACTTCGGTTGACTTCGGCTGACTTCGGCACCTTCCAGGGGTTGCCGCCATAGACATAATATAAGAGTAGACCACACATTGGCCGCTCCGGCGCAGGAAATACGGCGGCCATCTTGGAGCGGTATACCCTCCTACTTTGCTCAATCAAAACAGCAGAAGATGCCTCAGCACTGAGGGATATTGTTGTTCGGATCTATGGATTATTGATGTGAGGGCTCCACAGACAACATTTCACAAGTAAGATGGAGATATTATTGTGTATATATTGTGATTAGAATATTACTTTACTGTATTTATGTCCAGGTGAGATACTAGCTAATATTAGCTACAGTGCTTGGTGTAATACGGGTACAGCCCCGCTATGAAGGCTAACTGAGATTCCGTAAATCTAAAAAAAATTAATTATTCTCTAACATTGACTTAGATTATCTGACACAAGGGCCTATATTAGAAATGAAACAATATAACACATATTATAAAACTTATATTACGTGTTATAACATTCACCGGCAAAGTTTACACAAGTGGTAAAGACTATTATTTATATTCTTTCACTCTGTCAAAGTAAGATACATCCTAAATCTTCCGTTTTTGTTTTGAAAGTTTCCTAAAGACACGATGCGAGGAAGAGGAGGGAGAAATCTATAAAGAGAGACGGATTCACTGCAGCACGATTTTGGACTCGTCGGCTGAAAAACATATATATATATATATATATATATATATATATATATATATATATATATATATATATATAATTCACTATTAATCATTATTTATTTGTGTCATTGTTAATCATTATTTATTTGTGCCATTATTAATCTTTATTTATTAGTGTTTGTATAGTTATATACATATATATTGATATTACTAAATAATTTATTAAATAAATTATAAACGGCTGTGTGCTTTGTAATATGCTCTTCATACATCGATATCAGAATATTCCATTCCTATTCTATTGTGTAGCCACTAAGCATATTTAAATATGATGAACTATGTATTAAAAACATACTTAAAAAATACAATTGTTTATAAATGTTGCTTTGATAGATGTTTGAATATGGTTTCCAGTAACAAAAAAGTGTGTTATGATCGATTAAATGCGCTGATACGTCATTGTGCCTGCTAAACACGTAACGCTGAGTGGAGTGGAGTACCGCTCCAAGATGGCCGCCCTAAATCTCGTCAGCGACAATAGGCGAGAGCGGTCCATGAGGGTCTATCCTTATATCATGTCTATGGCGGCAACCATAGACATAATATAAGGATACATCAAATACTCCCAGCTGATTTCGAGAGAGGAAGCTATGCAGCTTGCTTCACATTCTGAATGGCAGATTGGTTGTACAGTTCTGTCCCTCTGTACCATATTTGGACAATTTAAAAGATAATTATGTCCTGGAAATCTCTTCATATTTTTAATAATAGTATTCAATTGTTATTTGTATTTCTTTTCAGTCAGCTGCAGAGAGGGGGAGAAAAAAAATTCAATGTGAATGAAAGAACACATTTATTCTTAACATTTGCATAACAATCCCTGGCCTTTCCCTGACATTTAATATAGCGTATGAATTATAATCAGCTCCAATAATGAGATGAGAAATACCAAGTGTGTCAGTAAAAGGTTTGCCTCAAATAAATAGCAAAGCCTCCTTCCAGATAGGCGTGCTTACTTTTTTTTTTTTTATGTTTTCTGCTGAATTAAACACAAAACAAATACACTCAAATACACATTTTAACTTAAAGGCATGGTCCGTTTTGCTGACTAAAGTCTTTCTGGTGCTTCGTTGAAGGTCGTGTGACGTTTTGAGCTGTTCGACTGGGTTTCAAAGTTCACAAAAGAAGGAAAGAAAAGTTTACAGTAAAGCAGTTAATGGCTTTTTTTAAACCTAAACCTTCCTGGCCTTGGTTCTTTTTCGTTTAAAAAGCTCTTTTAGCTTTTCACCACATTTATGCTGTATAATGTATAATGTCTGGGTCCAGTAAACACAAGGTTAACAGCAGACTGAACTCTAGAGTTAGGCAACATGGGAGAAAAGGTTTTACTGTGTTTTTTTACTTTTACTTCTTCGTGCTATATTTTTATAGTGTGTCAGACATTTTTTTCAGGTTATCGTTGATAGCCAAATGTGTTTGTTGTCCATGTTATTGTGATAAAAACTTAAGGAATCTGTAAGGACTGAACTCAGCATTTTATGTGCAGTTTGGACCCTGTGTGGATTAGCGATAAAGAATAGTTAAGTAATTTCAAACCTACACACCCATTAGGCCTGTCACAATAACAAATTTTTGCCGAACCACAAATTGCCCCAGAACTTACTGCAATAAATGATAACATTGTTATTTTGAGGACATTTTCAAGTAATACAATGGTAATAATGGCATAAAATGCAAGAACACATTCTCAAAAATCAAACTTTAAATTCTAATGAACACAATGTAAATTTCCCCACTGTGGGATTAATAAAGGAATATCTTATCTTAAATGCTGGAACTGGAAGACATTTCCAAAATAAATTAAGAAAACAACGGAAACATCAAGTAAAATAAATTATGAAGTCTGTAGACAAAATTATCTTTTTTTAAAAAAAAAGGATAGTTGAGACCCTAACACCAGACTGAAGACTTTTATCATTCAGTTTTTGGTAAAAAGTGACAAAAAAGAGAAAACAATAAATCAAGCAATGAAAATTTGTTTTTATTTCATTTATTATGCAATTAATAGATTTATTGCTTATTGTGACAGACCTAACACCCAGTTCTTGTCTGTTTGCTCAAATTTCATGTTATATATTAGTTCCACCCAGCAAAAACAAAACTAGGCTGTGTATGCAGATCCGTGATGGATAAACATCTGACTGGAGGTGCTTGGTGTGGCACGCAGGATTTTTTTCTTTTAAACGTTGTCCTACCGCTTTAAAATAAACACAAACATGAGCATTTTCAAGGAGAATTTGTGCACAAAGAAGAAACCCGACAAAATAATAATCGGTAGTTGCTCAATGTTTGTTTTGCTGCCACAGGTTCAGCAACACGTCTCTGGTGACTTGCTCCACATTCAAGCAATTGAATTACCTAAGAAAAGAAACAGAGATCCCCGAGAGCCTTTGTGTAATTGTGTAAAATTTCATAGCGCAGGATGACGCTTCGTATCCACTGCTGTGTTGAAACGGAGGGAAAATTTGCATCTGGTTTACAGGAACAGTGCTGAGTTCGCCTAAATAGTAACTTTAATTAAATTCCAACTGTTTAAAAAGGATTTGGTGACAGAAAGCTCCTTTTGTTTTTCTGCTGAGAGACGGTAGGTGTTCCGGTGCAAGAATGGTTTCGCATTATGAGAATTTTTAGCATGGAGAATTTCTTTTTCTTCATGACAGTGAGTTTTTTTTTTTTTTCCTTTTCTGTTCTTTTTTTTGCGTATCACATAAAAACAGGAGTCACTTTTCAGATATTTTCTTTGGAAGTCGCCCAGACTTTACAAGGAGTTTTGATGGGACACAAAGACGCCTAAAAACCAAGAAGGCAGCAAAATGTAGAGCTTTGTATTTTTTAATATCAAAGGAAAGATAGGTTAGATGTTTTTTAAGATTCTGTACTGATACTTGATAAACACATTTTAAAGAAGCATACAACTTCAGGGGAGACATCCAGTCTCTCGCTGCGTTTCCACTGACCGCATAACTGCACAAATTGGAAAGACGAAAATAAATTTGCTCAATGGTAACATGCCAATTTTCAGAAAAAAACAAACAGGTTTTTCAATGAAAACCAGACAGCTGGTTGGGTGTAAACTTCTCCGAGTAGGAAGTTTGCTGGAAGTGGTTCAGCACTTCGTATAACAATAGAGTTAATATTTAAAATTAAAACAAAGTTACTCCTTTTTGAAAAATAACATGATCTGGTGTGGATCCTTAAGGCGCCTTCGCACGGAACGGAACGGTACGGAACGGTTCCAGCCCTGTTGTGTTCGCATTGCACTGAGGGCGCCATCGAAGCGGTGCAGGACGTCATTATTTTTAAAACTAAACAATGTGGTTTGAGTTGGTTGGTTGCTAAGTGCCAATTTAATAAAAATATTGCAAAGAGCACTCTTTACAAAATATAGTAGTGAGAGCCAGCTGTCAACGGAAAATCAACGTCTGACTCCATAACAACCAGCGGCCAATCAGCTGCTGGTTCTAAGCAGAACCGCTTGGCCGGTACGATTGGAACCACAGCTCTTGTGGTTCCATGGGGCCGGGTGGAACCGGTCGCAAGTTGTAATGTGAACACGCTCAGATCCGTGCCGTGTGAAAGCGCCTTTAGAGACACCACTGAACTCCTGAGCTGGAATCTGAACATTGTAATTTGGGATTAAATTTGCTAGTTCACCAACCAGATGGACTCTTTGGGTTGCTGTGGGGTTTGCATTGGGTCAGTTTTGACTGGACTGCTGAAACAACAGCTGATCCGACTGAATTGTTTCAACTTCAAATATGCTCAGTCTCAGATGTAAACCTTGCAAAATATGGCACAATGACCTTTTGAGCAATCTTGTTCAAATGTTTGCAAAGAAACGTTTACACTGAATTAGTTGTTTCAGCAGTGATAAAGCACATCACGAGGTTAGTTTGGGTCCAAACATTTGACGAAGACAACATGAATACAACAATTTTGATTTCGGGTTTTATCTGACAACCCGAAATTTGCTGAGTTTAAAAGTGTTTCTCTTTTTCTTTACAGTCTAGTTAAAGAGGAAGAAACTCAGAACACTCAACACTTTAATATGCCGATAATCTGAACAATATTCTTTAAATATACTTTCAAATCATACTACTGTCTAATAATCACCCTCCCCCCGATGCCTCTGATCAGATCTATAAAGATATATAACAACATTCAAGCTCATCTGTGATTGGCTGCCAGTTTTCTCTCGAGGAAGCCCAACAGGGAGGTGGACAGCCAGCAGTCCTGGTTCCTCTCATAATGAGGCGTTACAGCGTCAGGGTCTCCGAACAAATCGACTTCTAGTCAGACTCCCATGAAAGCACATCGCACAATATTGCTTTGAACTTTCAATCTAAAATTTCAATATGCCATCCAAGCTGCTCCGTGCTGATGTTTGTTGTTAATTACTGTATATTCCGCTGAGGGACCGCTGGATATTAAAACTTAGAACTGGAAAAAAAAAACAGGCATACACTGCAAAACCTGACAAACGTTTCTTACCTCACCGTTTCAGATGTGGCTCATGTAAAATGCTCAAAAGTTTACAAATGCCCTGTTCCTAAATTACTGTATAATCAGATTATCTTTACCATTTTAGCATAAGGCAAACGAGGCAAAAATGACACAATGCATATTTTAGGACCTGCAGCACCTGGTTGCTCACAGTGGGCAGCATCGCAGTCAGCTGGAGGAACAGATTGTTCCCTCGCATTTTTTGTCCCGTCATCATATCCGGCGGCTGAAAGAATTGGCTGATCCTGGCTCTGCTGGGGGTCAAAGTCCTGGCATTTTGTCCAACTCTCTTATGGATAAGGCAACACTTAACACTTAACATTTATTATTATGCAGAGGCTGTGCTAGACGATTTTGTCGTCCATCATGCAAAAAAAGAAAAAAAAAGTAATGTATCCTTCAATTTGTAGAACGATACTAATGACGTAGGTCATGAAAGGTCATGAAAGGTCAACCAGCTCCCCCCCCCCAATAAAATGGTGCCAATCAACTCGACGACGTTTGTGCAGGAAATATTTTTGTTTCTGTTGCTTTGGCTTTGAAGACATTAATGAACGTTGTTAAGGAAGAATATATTATCTAAAATAGGTTAACTTTAGAAAAAGTTTGGCTCCCTCTTCCTTTAGATCCCAGGTCCTCTCGGCGGGCCACGTGTAGGCACAAGGAAACAACAATGCGTGTTGACATCACAGAATTACAGAGTTTAATCCAATATAAGACAATGCATAAACTTAGAAGTAAGACAATGCACAAACTTACACCAGAAACTGCAGAACGACGGAGACATACATTCATTTACCTGACATAAATGGAAAGAAAGAAAGAAAGAAAAGCAAAGACGTGCAAAGACGTCTTTGGAGAATTGCAAGAGCAAATCTGATTTGTTACTTCTGTGTAGAAAGTTTTATCCTCTTGTATTTAATTTATTCAAATAAGGCGTACCTTTGCTCCTCCAACCAGGAGCTACCTCTGACCCTCTATCTGAAGCCTAAACCCCTGCAGTGTTTACGGCCTTTCACAGATGAGTGTGAAAAGCCACAACTTCAACTGTATTGTTTTCTCACAGACAAGAGGCAGTTCAAACGATCCTAGCAAACCATCTGCTGGAACTACAGTTAAAATAAAGGTCAATAGGCCAGAATAAGTTACTGATTTTAAAACCACAATTAGGCCATTTGAATCAAGACATGTTAAGTTTTAAAACTAGCTTATTTTAAATTTATTTTCTCAACAACGTTTAAAGTGGGGAGGCTGGTTGACCTTTCATGACCTCTGGGAACTTTTCTTAATACCTTTAAAATGACAGCGGCACAAACGTTTGATCCCAATTTTGAAGAAGGTGGTCGGGGCAACTTCACTCAGGTGGGTCGACGTGGTTCTGATAACAGCTCAAACCGTAACATGAGGAACTCAGTCTTCTAAAGTTTAGCTGATGACTGTTAAGGACTGAAGTCAGTAACAAAGTTATTACATAATGACCGTGGACAGGTGTAAACCACTAGCTGGTAGGAGATAAAAAATCTGCATTTGTATGGCAGAGGAGAGCCGGGTAGTGTTGTCATCTCATGACCATGATAGATGAGTCGTCGTTAAGGGGAGCACGCGCCTGCGTTTTCCCCACAACCTCCTGAAAGCTCCCTATGACTCCACTGATGACTCTCCTGTTATTCTAAATACGGTTCTGACTGGTTAGGTCATCAAGTCTGCTGTTGTTCTTTAATATTTAATCGGTTTCAGTCAAATGCTGCAGGAATAATACAAGTGGTGGGAATAAGTCATAGCTGGGTGTTGCATGGGTAGTTTTTGAAAATCAATGTTTCTTATTTTTAGTGATTAACTGCTTGGCTGTGTATCAACAAAAACGTTGAATTTACTCGTCTATTTATTTTGTTTCCACTGGGTTTTATAGACTTTTCTGCTTACGATTCGCGACGTGATGCTAGTTGGACAAATGAGGCTCAACAGTTTTCTACGGTTGCTGGTCATTGGTCATCAAGGCTGGAGGACTAGTTTGTACAAAACAAATGTGAGCTCAGTCCGCCATGCGCTGCAGTCTGATAGGACCAGCTCCCACAGAGAAAACTCCACCTCATTTAATAAGAACAGAAAATGAAAAGAGCCTGAAGCAAAGGCGGAGAGGTCAAATAAACGGCCAGAAATATGCTAGGACATGTGTCCCCAAACTACGGCCCGCGGGCCGGATCCGGCCCGCCTCCACATTTGGTCCGGCCCCCTGAACAATACCAGAGAGCATTCAGATTTTTTTTTCATTTATTGTATTTTCCAGTTTATATGTGGATTTTTCTTCAACCACCAGGGGGCTCTTTAGCAGGAAGTGTGTCCTGTAAACTGTGGGTGTTTTGTTTTGCATGGCGCATTGCTGCCATCTGTTGGACTTTTAGGGAACTGCTTGACTTTTATGTTATTTAATCAGTACGGTTGTTTGCTAGCGGTAGAGCAGATGAACACACGTGTCTGTTATGAACGCCGCATTCCAGGTTGAATTCTTTGAAGCGATGCCTGTAAGTAGCAACTTATACTTCAAAACGAGCCTTTATGTTAACATATGAGAAATTAATATGTTAAAGTTACTTTCCCTCAATGGAAAATATACTAGTC
Organism: Poecilia mexicana; assembly: GCF_051168715.1. Taxonomy (NCBI): domain Eukaryota; kingdom Metazoa; phylum Chordata; class Actinopteri; order Cyprinodontiformes; family Poeciliidae; genus Poecilia; species Poecilia mexicana. Next base: position 27,422,898 of record NW_028263375.1, read on the forward strand.
AGTCCTAGTGACCGTTTCACTCATGGGTTTTGCCCATGTGCTTTCTGGGTAAAAATCAATCGAGAAACGCGATTGGTGGGGGGCCGTCAACAATCTCCGGCCCCCCACCAGAGAAGGGAAAAGTTATGTGGCCCTCACAGGAAAAAGTTTGGGGACCACTGTGCTAGGACATTACCAACTGCTACAAAAAGGTGTGGCTTCTCTGCTCCTGTGGCTTCAGCTTCTACGCACCACAAATCTGGAACAAACTTCCAGAAAACTGCAGAACAGCTGAAACACTGAGGTCCTCCTCCACCTGTTTGGAGTTACCTTTGATCAGCAGTAAATGGGACATTGATCAACACATTGCATGTGTGTTGATGATTATGATGATGGCATTTGACAAAACGTAGTGCTTATTGCTCATTTCACAATGCCAATGATGAGTGAGGGTGACCGTCTGAAAAGAACTGTATTCAAAAAGTGATTAAAAACAAGATAATAACATAAGACCTTATCAGGCCGACTGATTTGCAGATGGAGCACAAGGAAGTAAAGGCAGAGAAACAATACGGTTCCTAACAGGAGTCGGTAGTGCTTAAAGTGGAAGTCCCCTCACTGGCACCCCACCCACAAACACACACTGTCCACTGTGTTTACCGAGTCAAAGCCAGAAACCACGCCAGCAGGGAGAGTCCACCCCCCCTACCCTCACGCTCCCCTCGTCAGCCGGCCAATCGCTGCTCTTCCCAAACGGCTTTATAGTAGCTCCACTTTTTTTTTTTTTTTTTAGCCCAGGCAGCACTGTTGCAGGAGCGCCCCAAGAGAACTCATCCATTTCTGATGAATAAAACAAACATTTTATTTGCACCGTGTATGACATCGTGCTACCCCAGCGCTGAATGCCTCCCAACACCCGGCGAGGAAAGAGGAGGCGGTCGAGGCCTCGGCAGCGGCTGATTAAAGCCGACGCTCACTCTCTCAAAACGACGACTCTGAGCTTTGAAGTGATGTCGGAGTAATCTGGAGAATCCGATTTCATTAACTAGGACTCGGTCACCACTTCCTGCTGGTGAATAGCAAAAAAAAGGAGAAAGAAAGAAATAAGGGGGGAAAAAAAGCCTTGTTGCCATGGTTACCAAAACACTGAACGTGTACACTCCTACCCAGAAATTTGCATTTGCTGTGCACGGTATAGGAGTCGGATATCCTCGCAGGCCTGCGCGTGAAATGAAGCAAAGACGCAGTGATCTGGGTTTATCTGCAGGGCTGTCTGCCCTTGGGAGCCCAGCCATGTGTGCAATACTTAAAGGGAAGTCAATTAAGGGACAGACATTAAAGCCGGGAATATGTTGAAAAGTTCATTCTGTGGGAAGACAATGATCACCGCTCCTTCTAATGATGTTTGCATTCAGTTATTTACACAAATAAGAAAACATAATACATCACCATCCCCCCCACGAGTCGCACACAAAACGATCTAATTTGCACGTGCCGCAAATTACCGTGGCCCTACAAATGCTGCGTGAAGCGCCGTAAACCTCGCAAAGGTTTTTACGCTCCGTGAACCTCTCCCGTTTTTTTCACAACTAGAAACGCCGATATTTCATTATGAAGGAAAGTGATAAGACGCCACACAATTCAGAAGACTGGAAAAAAATGCGTTTTCTGTATCCTTTCACTTCGGATTTATACAGTTCAAGGCATCCGTCACATAAACAAAAAAAATAAAAATAAAAAAATCACAGTAAAATACAATGAAGTTTGTGGCTGATGGACTATTCCCAACTGGACTGCATCCTGTCCATCAGATTACCTCTTATTTCATTTTATGCTTCCTCTCTTCCACAACAAGGACAAGAGGAGCTGAATTTGAATTTTAACTGGCTCGACTGTCACGCTCACAGCCGGCTCTGTTGTCATGCCTGAGATGAACAAAGATACCTGTCGTATTGCCATGTTCTTGTTTCCGCGCTAACCCCAATAGGAGATGAAGCCTCGTTGAAGAAGAGGTTTGTTGCCGTCGATGCGTGCAGTTTAGGACACTTGTGTGTGAGATACCTGCTTCTTCAGCTACATTTCTGCCTGGTAAGCTTTCAGAGTTTCATGATTCTTTTGTTTTTACTTTTTATTAAAAAAAAAAAAAAAGTAAATAACAAAAAAAGGCTGTGTAACATGAGCTCAAGCAAAACAAAAACTGACAACTACAGCATTCTACCAACACTGACAAGTACAGCTATTGAAGTGAAACTAACAAAAACTTAGTTTTTTTTCTTACACCATCGAACTGTTTTCATTTACGGTTTGAAGTATAATTTGCAATTTGCTACTGAATTATATGTTTACCCATTTTAGAGATGCAGAATGTAACTTTCATAATAAAAAATAAATTAAAAATGTTTGTTTTTTTAAACACATTTGTTAAAACAGTCATCATGTCCTGACAGTATGAGACAGAGAAACTGTGAAAAACAAAACAAAAAATCAGGTTCTTCCATCTCCTCCCTGTCCTGCTAAAAAAACACCTCTCCCGGTCATAAACAACCAATCAGAGCCAAGAGGCGGGTCTTAGTGCTGTCAATCATCTTGGTGTCAACATTATTAAATGTGCTCGTGGAAAAAACAACTTATCGCCATCGGTGGCTATGCTAACCTAGCATAACAGAGAGCAAGCATGGGAAGGAAGGCTGATTAACAGCGCTAAGACCCGCCTCCTGGGTCTGATTGGTTGGTTCTAGTTAGTGCTAGAAGATGTCAGAGTAACTTGATTTTTTTTTTTTTTCGCAGATCATCTGTCTCGTGCCATACTGTAGCGACACAGTGACAGGTTCAATAAATAAAGTAACAAATATATATATTTTTTTATAAGAGTTACATACTGCAGCTTTAAGCAATGGACACTTCAAATCTTAACATCTGCAGTGTAGGCATTTCACTGAAAACACCTTATTTCTCATGCACGCGTTTTCATGGCTGGCTGGCCTCAGTCTGAATCAATCAGTGAGCAAATCAAGGTGTGCCGCCATTTAAAAAGGAACAACCACACTGCAACCATGGTGCTCTTTATAAGGAAGGACGATCGGACGCAATGCATCTTTTTTTTTTCTTCCTTTTGTCAGCACTTACGCATTCTAACAACTGAGCCATCTTTTCTCCCACAAAGACACATCCTCCAGAGAGGCAGCCCTACATTAGACCAGCCTCAGGCAACCAGATAAATACTCTGGTTCTGTTTGCCTCTTTGTGGATTTCCGGGTCGCTTGGTGGTTTTGGATTCACATTCGACGCAGAGGTATAAAAACAGAAGTAAGGTGACAGCTTTTAATGCAAAAAAAAAAAAAAAAAAAGAGAGACTTTATATTCGTATTTTGATTTATGTGGCTCGGTTACTTGTCACAGGAAGTACAGCCTCACATCTGGGCTGTACGCTTCATGGCTGTTGAAGAGGCTTGAAGCTGAGGATGCTTCAGCTTTTACAATAGTTTTCTCATTCAGGTTGCAGCATCATCTTTGACGACATAAGGCCAGTAAATGCTGCTGACATTAAAGGCATTATATATGGATGCTGGTTTTATTAGTTCTTTTGTTATTTGTGATAGAACACTTTAAAATGCTATAAACTGTCATCGTGTTGGTTTAATAATAAATCACCGCCAGGCTGAAACTGGCACAAAGTATTTTATGCATCTTTCATATAAAATGAGGGTTCAGTCAGGCTGAGTTCCTGCTCGCATCTTGGAGTTTTTGCATTTTATTAAAGAAGGCTTTCACTGTCGGGTAAGTCGGAGATGAAACCAAGTGGTGGCCATTTGAACCGTGAGCTGAAGTCTGGTGATGTTGTCGTTTCGGAGCTTTTGGAAAGTGACCTCGTCACGGAAAGATACTGAGATTGACTCATCACTTTCTAAAACTTACCTACTGAGGGCAGAAATGACCCTGAGGTGCTGCAAATTCCTTCATCGGTATTCGTCCTTTTGCGTCCCTCTCTGTTCTGCAGACTTGAAGTTCTGATTTTTTCTTTTTTTTTTTCTTTTTTTCCAAAGATGTTTTGGACTCACTTTGTGAAGTTATTTTCTGTTATTTACTGGAAAGGGAAATGTTGCTTTGCGCGTTTAATTTGATGTGTGAGCAGAAGGTCGCGCAGTTGTTTTGGTTTGGTCAGCGGTCAGAATCTGTCCGGACGGCCAGTGAGGGATCAGAACTGTATTCAGCTGAGATAAGGTGAAATATAAGATCTTCAAAAAAACATTGCACAACTGAAAAAAATATGTTATGATCTTATATCTTTAATTCCATAATTCATCAAAAATACTTAAAAAGGCAGGATTATGCGTTTTCCAGCGACACAGTACCACTTCATAGCACAATCAAGTAACTATGTTAGCTTCATTATAAAAATTTGAACACCTGGACATTGGGCCTCTGTCACTTTTAAAACTCCTACTCTTTCTGAGACTCCGCCTTCAGAAAAGTCCTCACAACATCACTCCTCTATTAAAATATGTTTTTCTTTAATAACATTGTTACCAGTGTTTCAATGTGAAGCTCAGCAGATGTGCAGATACCAGGTTGTTTACTAATTGCTTCTGGCTAGTCTGAAGGAGCTGAGTGGCGGGAAGTGCTCTGTGAGGCAGAAGCTGGGAAGCTTTGAAATGGGCATGTTTTTTATGAGGGAATAACAAAAACTGATTTCACATAACACGACCCCTTTAACTACCAATAAACAAGCTGATATGCAACGGGTAAGTGCATGGGTACAAACTGCTTTTTACTAAAAAAAAGAAGAAGAAATAAAGCAAAGGTATGAATTAGTGATTTGGAATCATCATTCCAAATCACTAATTATAATTTATTTTATCTGAAATGACCTTTTTCTATGGTCACTGTCTGATATTAAAATTAGTTTGATGATCTGAGAAATTTCAGTTAATTTCACTGCACTGTAGATATTTTCTGAAAAAAATCTTGACTCGACCCGTAACAATGAACTTTACTGGACAATAAATTGTCACATTAATTATTGCGGTGAACGGTAACATCATTGTTTTGAGATGATTTTCGAGCAACATATTGACAGAGGCATGATAATGTAAGTTCCCCCCTGAAATACCAGTAAACTTTAATTTTGAGAACATTTTAAATAACCAAAATGAAACACAACGACCAAAAACAATAAATTGAACAGAAACAAAAATGAATTATGACTTAAACAAAATTACCCTTTACAGAATCAACATAATGGATACTGAGTTTATTTTTATCATATAGTTAATTGCTTATTGCTTAACAGGCTTAACTTGGACTGCTAAAAACATGTAGGACAGTCAGGCAAAACCAGAACAGTAATATAAGCAGTTTTATTTACATGTTTTGAATTTTAGCTCCCAACACCTCATAACCGTATTGATAATTGATAGAAACTCTTTCAGATGTTCTCCATTAATCCATGGTTCCATTAACGGAGAACTCAGCAGGACCTCTGCTGTCATTTCATGAACGCTCAGAGCAAGAGAAGACGTCTAGTTCAAGGAACAAGAAAGGACGCGGCAGGATTAATTAGAAAGTAAAGAAAACCGAGTCTCCCCTATCAAACTGTCAAGGTGCAACTGCAAACTGATTATTTCAGAGCAGTTTATCCCCCACCGTGGTCCTCAAGGCCCTGCATGCTTCAGCCGTTTCCCTGCTTCAAAACACCTGATTCAAATGATCGCGCTTCAGCAAAAGCCTCTTAATCGTCCATCGCCTGATCTCAGTTGTGCTGAAGCAGGGAAACAAATAAAACATGCAGGACGCTGCGCCTGGAGGACCAGGGCAGAAAAACACTGCTGGAGAGCAGCTTCAATGGCCGGTGAACAAAACCGCAAGCTAAGGGCTAAATCCTAAAGTATAATCCATTAAACCGCATATAAGTCATGGTGATTAATAATATCATGGAGAACTTCCACATTTTATTTTTACATTTTCAGAGTCCTCAGCTTTAAGTGGTAAACAGATTTTTTGTTTTTTTACATACAAGACAAATTTGAGCTTTGACATCAAGGCTCCTGAGAGCTTTAGTTTCTATAGACACACACACAGTAATGATTAGCCGATGAAAAAAGAATATTTCTGCAATATCACCAGAGGCATGATGTTTTGATGATTCCTGCTTCCAGCTGTTCTTCTACTGCAGCTTACCAAATTGTAGATGCAAGAAACTCTCCAAAGCAACAGAGATGTTTGTGTTTCTGCACATGGAACAGTGAGGCCATTTCATTATTTAGCTTTTCTTTCCAACAACATGCACCTTTGTGCTCAGTAGTATAACTTACTACTTGAATGTTAACGTTGCAGCCTTTAAAAAAACTAAATTTTTGTTTGACTTTTGTTTTTTAATTAGTACGGGAGTGCTGGAAAAGTCATCTTGCTTTTTTTCTTTCTTTGCTTCTTTACGTTAGAAAGAAGCTGTTGAAGAATAAATAATCATAGGAATACTTTGTATTTTCAGCCTTAAAATGTATAAAACTGAAGAAAATCTAAATAATATTTTAACTTTTGATGGTTTCACCCTTTTTGTTTTTAGAAAATGAAACTATTTTTCTAAGGTTACTGTCACAGTCCCAAAAATATGCATATTTTTGTTCATTTTATTATTGTTTCATTTTAAACAAAATTTCAAATTTAAACAATTTGCACCAAAAAACTAATTAAAGCATAAGTTTTCTTTTTCCAGACAAGTTGAAATTTGTGGAAAAAAAGTATGAGCATTGTTCTTAGCTATTTTAATAAAATATATGAAAATCCTGAGTACATTCAATATAAAATATCGACTTTTACAAATAATTTGGATCTCAGAGGAAATTAACGTTATGGTTCTTATACCATTGTGTAGTTTCAAACAATTAGAAGGACAAAAAGACAAAAAGTAATTAATTTAATTCAAGACAAAGCAATTAAAAGAAAAGTATGGAGAATTTAAATTCTTTATACAATTAAATTTGACCCATGAGATAAGTTTAGGATGAACTAAACTGTCTCTTTCTGCTCCTACCTTACATTTTAACTGTAATTTCTTAGGCTTATTAAATGTATAAAATGTTATAAGAACAACTTTTATTAGATCATATGAAACAGGTTAAAGATAAATCATCATGGCCATCATTTCCTAAATCAGAATTAAACGTGTAAATCCTGTGAACACCACAAACTACAGATTTGCTCTGATAATTAATGGATCGACTCGTTGGTATAAAACTGGGTTGCACAATAAGCTCTCTGTTGAAGTAAATCATTTTCTCTGTTTAAGCCGACATTCCCACTCGAAATCATCCAACACATTTGCAACAAAGAGGAAGCCAACTTCATTTCTGGCCCGACTGCTTTGCATCTTTTTTTGTCAAATTATCCCGCGTCGTCATTCGCTTTAAGAAGCTGCATCTCTTTCGGAGTTTGGTAGATTGAATTGCGCCGACACATTGCATCAAACTAATGCGTCCCGCTTGGCCATATCTCACCACTCGAATTTGCAGATGAGGAGTGTGGAAAGAAGTAAAGTGCTCTCTGTCTGTCTGCCCGGTGGGCTATTCGCTGGATGGTGGTGCCAGAAAATGTCAAATAAAGAGGTTCTAGAGAGCATTCTGAAAGCCCAGTGGAGACAGATGGAGGACATTTAGACAAGCACTACTCGTATCATCGCTGAAAACACGCGAGGTGCATTTTACGCCCGTCATCAGAAACAGTATAAATTACTCATGAGCCCAAAAGAAAGGGCTATTACAATAAGAGAGAAAGAGGTTTGAATAGTGCCTGCATTAAGCGCCGTCTTTCAAAGCACCCTGATATTACCCTGAATGAGACGAGCAAATTTACACTTTCAGACTTTGGTGCTTGATGCATTACTCATGGGCTTAAAGTATGATGAAAATAATCAC